>NC_080749.1:84935618-85243785 GCF_020826845.1 Diceros bicornis minor | reverse complement strand
TCTATTGGTCATCACTGTTTGTCCCTGTGTTCTAATGATCCTCACCACTTGTCACTGTGTTCTATTGGTCCTCACTGCTTGTCACTGTGTTCTATTGGTCCTCACTGCTTGTCACTGTGTTCTAATGATCCTCACTGCTTGTCGCTGTGTTCTATTGGTCGTCACTGCTTGTCCCTGTGTTCTAATCGTCCTCACTTCTTGTCACTGTGTTCTCTTGGTCCTCATTGCTTGTCTCTGTGTTCTATTGGTCCTCACTGCTTGTCTCTAAGTTTTATTGGTCCTCACTGCTTGTCGCTGTATTCTAATGGTTTTCTCTGCTTGTCTCTATATTCTGTTGGTCTTCACTCTTGGCCTGTTGTCTGTTGGTCTAAAGAGAATCATGGAGCCAACCCAGATTTGAGGGGAGGGGATTACACAAGTTCCCAGTTAACAGGAGTAAACAGATAGTCATTTTCCAAAAAATGAAACAGTAGGCATATTATAATCACTCTTCTATAGCAATATTGAAATCCACGTGGGTATGTCACTAGTTTCTCCAATGGACCCCAGTTTTTCTTCCTAAGACTAATTTATCAAGGCTCTCTGCTTGGTCTTCTGGGCTCTTGGCTCTAAACTCCTAGTTATGCTTCCTTTTCCATAAGAAATGGTCCATATTTTCAGCTCTGTAGATTTCTGATTCTGCTTCTTGTCAGAGCTTCTTTTCCAGGGACCACTTTCAATTTGCATACATTATGGTCATTCTTTGTGTTGTAAAGTTCTATAGATTCTGACAAATGCAGAAATTCTTGTATCTACCATTTGAATACCACACAGATTAGTTTACCATTCTAACAAAACCTGTGTGCTTTGCTTCTTCAACCCTCCCCACTCCCCACATCACTATCAGTCACTGATCTGTTTATTATCTTTATAGTTTTGCCTTTTCCAGAATGTCATAGATGGAATCCTTGTCAAACTGGCTTTTTTCACTTAAAAATATGCATTTAAGATTTATCTATACTTTTCTATGGCTTGATAGCTCAGTCCTTTTTGGAATGTATTCCACTGTATGGATGTGCCATGGTTTGTTTACCCACTCACCTATTGAATGACATCTTGATTGCTTCCAATTTGGGGTGATTATGACAAAGCTGCTATAAAACTTCACATGCAAGTCTTTGTGTGAATGTAAATTTTCAAATCAGTTGGAGTACAATTGATGGATCGTACGGTACAACACAGTCTAGCTTTGTAAGAAACTGCCAAACTCTGTTGCAAAGTGGCAATAATATTTTACATTCCCACTAGCAGTAAATGAGAGTTCCTGTTGCTCTGCATCCTCATATGCAATTGGTGTTGTCAGGTGTGTTAGATTTTGGCCATTCTAATAGGTGTGTGAAGGTATCTCATCGTTATATTAATTTGCATTTCCCTATTAACAAACGATGTTGAACATCTTTTCACATGCTTATTTGCCATCTGTATTATCATCTTTGGTGAGGTGTCTGTTCAAATATTTTCCCCATTTTTTAAATTGGGTTCTTTATTTTCTTGTGGTCAAGTTTAAGATTTTTGTATGTTTTGTACACAAGTCTTTTATCAGATAATGGGTTTTGAAACTATTTTCTTTTATCTGATTTTAAAAACAACTGCATAAAGCAATTATAAACAACCATATTTCCAAATAAAGTCACATTCTGAAGTACTGGGGGTTAGGACTTCAATATATGAAATTGGGGGGATACAATTCAACCCATAACAACCAGCCTAGACCAGTCAATAGCCAACCAACACTTAGACATGTGAGCCAGCCCAGCTAAGATCAGCAGAGCCACCTGGCTGACCACCCAGACACGAGCAATAAACACTTGTTGTTGGAGACCACCGACGTTGCATAGTCATTTGTTATGTAGCATCGTCATGATAATTAATGACTGATAGATGGACTATGGATAAGATCTGAGAACTCAGGTTTTTTCTATTTCTTAATGTGACCTGAATGCCCCCCTAAAGAGAGCCACTCTGAAAAGTGGGAACCCCACTCAGCTTTTCTTCACAGGCTCCTGCAGGTGAGTACAGGCTGAGCATCACTGAGGAGACTGGTTCAGATTCCTACAGACGGCAACACAGGGAGGGGCTAAAGCCAATACCTACATTTCCCAGGAAAATCAGCAGAACAGTGAGTGGAGCAGCGAGCTCCTCTGAACCACTTTAGGGGAAAGTAGAGAAAAAGGAAGCCAAGGTTTGGTGAAGCACTGAGTGGTCACTGCAGCGGATTGATAAACAGCATGTCAGAAGGTATTTGTTCTGTTCTCTTTATTTTCTTTTTTATTCACTTGTCATGTTGAAGAAGTAATTTAAGCCTCTTTCTTTTCTTTTTCTTTTCTTTTTTTTTGTGAGGAAGATTGGCCCTGCACTCACATCTGTGCCAATCTTCCTCTATTTTGTATGTGGGACACCGCCACAGCATGGCTTGATGAGCAGTGTGTAGGTCTGTGCCTGGGATCCAAACCAGCAAACCCCAGGCTGCTGAAGCAGAGTGTGTGAACTTAACCTCTATGCCACTGGGCCAGCTCAAGCCTCTTTCTTTTAATCAAGATTTTTTCCAGAAAAAATTATGCTTTGTCTCTGTGTTATCCCTAAAGGGAAAGAATCAGTCCTCATAGGATGGACCCTGCCCCAGTAATCACACCATCTCTCTCCGGGGACTATATACTGGAATTGCAGGCAGGTAACCAAAGGGATTAATCTACCTCTGTGGGCAGGAACTCACAGTAGAGACAGATTTCTTAAGTGCCTGTCATTACTCACCTTAAGACTCAAGACTAGTTTTCAGAATCTGCTGAGATAAAATCTGATATAGTCATAATCCAGTTCAACCCTAAAATAATATGATATCATTTCATTGATTGGCTCTACCGCAGCGGAAATCATGACTTCCCTGCAGAAGCAACTTCATCCACTGAAGCCTGAGAACACAGGTTAGATCTGGCATAGAGGTTTAGCCTGTCTTCAGACACCAAATTTATTTTTTAAAGATATTTTGCAATTGAAATGCATTCTCTTCCTTTTGTCAGGCAAGGTAGAGATGGATTGTTTACTAAATCAGATTTGCTGGTGAGGGATTAGTCTTACATGGCAAGATTTTGTTTTCCTCCAAACACAGTCACAGGTCCTCTCCTGGATCCAGGACAATAGAAAATAAAAACCTGCTTCAAAAGTTGCTGAGAGACCCTAAAATGAGTATTTCTCAAATGTCAGTGGACAAACTTCAAAGTTTCCTGTTTATCTTGGTGAAAGTACAAGGTACCAGACACCATGCCATATCTACTAAGTAAAAATTAAAAACAAGTTTCATAGTGGATTCTGGCGCACTAAATTCTTGCACTCCTGTATTAAATGGTACAGTGAAAAGAATGACATTAGGTTGGCTCAGTTTGTAGTAATGAGATCAAAGTGAAATTGCCCAACTCCTGCTACTCTCCCCAGTAAAGAATTACAGTTTTTACAATGAGGGCAATGCAGGAGCACAGGTTACCCAGAGAGATGTGATAGAAACAGAAATAACCACAAAAGACCGATTCATGTGAGGACGACCCAAAGAGGTCAACAAAAGAACAGCAGCTTGGAGAGTGCTTGAAATCGGTTTGCTGTTACTTCTATATGCAAGACCTGATGGGAAGAAAAATACCAATTGGGAAATACGGCACAGAGGTGGGTGGCCTGTCCCCGCTCCATCCCCTTAGGTCATCATTTTTTTTGTTTTGTTTTTTATTTTTTATTTCTTTATTTTTTTTATTGTGAAATTTTTGTTGTATGTTATTGTTTGTCAGTCACCATATAAGTGCATCCCTCCACCCCTTGTGCCCACCCCCGACCCCCCTAGCCCCTGGTAACCACCAAACATTTCTATCTGTCTGTGTGTTGGTTTATCTTCCACATATGAGTGAAATCATGCCCTGTTTGACTTTCTCTTTCTGGCTTATTTCACTTAACACAATACCCTCCAGGTCCATCCATGTTGTTGCAAATGGGATGATTTTGTCTTTCTTTATGGCTGAGTAGTATTCCATGGTATATATACACCACATCTTCTTTATCCATTCATCAGTCAAGGGCCCCTGGGTCATCATTTAATAGGCTTTCTTAGGGACTATTTAACTACTTGGGGAATGTACCAGTGCTTGACTTTCAGACACCATGAAGTCACATGTAAACCTGTAGATTTCTGTCCACTAGAAAAAGCTAATCACACAGATTATGGTTCTATTGCCCTGTAGAACTTTAATAACTAATTTTGTATAAATTTAGCCATTTTATTCTAACATTCTTTTGTTAAAAATCTTTTTCCTAATCAACTACTTAAATCCTTGTCCCTCAAATGTTCTTTGGACAAATTTATCATCACACTAGTCCTAGTTGAAAAAAAATCTTTGACACTCGCCCATCCTGTATTTGTATAAAAACCACATATTTAACTTTTAAAAATTACGCTTGGCAATTCTCCTAAATTTTTCGGTAATGTATGTAAAGGTATCGTTTTTTTTCTTTCTCTCTCCTACCTGACATTCTGAGCTCTTTCAAACTGAGGTCCTTCATCTTCTTCTTAATTCTGAGAAATTTCTCTTAATCATTCCTTCAGATATTTTCATCTCTCTTTGTTCTTACCTCCCCTCCTGGAATCCTTCTTATCCATATGCTGTCACTTTTTATCTTCTATATAGTTTATATTTTCTTTTATATTTTCCTTCCTTTTATCCACTCTTCCTACTGCTGGGAGTCTGCTTCAGTCTAATCTTCCAATGTCCATCCTACTCTTTATCCTAAACCTTATTTTTACTGGATTGTTCATAATGTATGTCTCCACTTCCTTATAACTCCTTGTTTTCCTTATATTTCTTGTTTTAATTTGCTAATATCTTCCTTATCTCCTTAAATACATTTAATATGTTTTATTTTTTTACTTTTGTTCTGTTTCTGACACCAATCCGGCTTGAGATGGCACATGCTGCTCAGCTGTTTCTTCTCTTTCACAACATCCACAATCCTCAGGTGTCTCGTCATTTTGAGTGGCAAGCCCGTGTTATTTCTGATGGTACTCTGCCTGGTATCTGTAATGTGGGAGGGCTTAAGGTCCAGCCCTAGCCCATGTCAGCCCTGACAAATTTAAGGAGAGAGAGGGGATGGCCTAGTGTGGAGAGAGCCCCAAGAACCACAGGACCATTGCTCAGTACCCCGTTCTCTTTGCGGTCCCTCCACCAAGCGACTCCTTGGGCAGGTTGAACTCTTTGAAGGTGTACCGTTTTGGGAATATAGTCTCCTGACTCTTTGCACTGCCCTGACGTTTCCCTGCCGGCAGCACTGACCAGGTCTCTACAGTGAAAGGGCAGCAGTGAGCACACCAAAGCAATGTCCAGGAGAGGCAGAAGCAGAACTCAACAGCTTGTCCCCGACCTGTCCTGCTGCCCTTTGGGAAGCCTCTCCCCCAGCTGCAGTCAGCTACTTTCCACGCGTCTCCAGCTTCCTGGGATGCCTCAGTTACTGGGGATTTTGTTATTGTTAGTTCCTAGAATTTAGACTGGCCTTTTCCTTCTATAGTTTCTTCAGCGTTTGTTTTGTGCAGAGGAGCCAGAAGCACCATCTTGACAGGAACCTGAAAGCTCCATTCTGTGCAGAACCTGCTTCTTCTGAGTGTTCCCTGCCTGGTGGAAGCCTTCTGAGTCTGTGATTGGTGCACCTCAGGCCACACACCTTTGCCCGCACTCAGTGACACGGGGACACTGAGTGCTGGCTCTCATGTCACGTGACAGCACTAACTGTGGGAAATATTCCCAAATATTCTGTGAAAGGCATCCACACAATGGTCAGTGGCCATGAAGCTGACCAAAGTCCACCACACTGATGATGTATCCCACAATAAAGCTAACTGCTGCGCGAGCTCAAAAACAAACATTTTCCTTGAAGAACTTTAAAGAAACGTATCTGAAAGGGATAAAGAACACAAAACACTTTCTACTTTCTAGCAAGAACAAAATTTTTTATGAAGAAACTCTAATCATTTCTACAATAGACTACCATTTAAGACAGCATGTAATAATTTGAAAAATATTAAAAGACATAATTTTTATTGAATGCAGAATCAACATAGCCAATTACAAATGTAAACATTAGTGGAATTAATCACAAACTCTCTCCAAATTCTTCTGCCCTTATGTCATGTCTTCTATTCCTCAAATTATTTTCTAAATTATTTATTCTTTAAAAATAAGTGAAGGTGCCAACTGATAAATGGTAAGAACAAAATAAAGCAGATGACGTGGTATGAATTCCTTGATCATTTTGTCTCTGGGATTTCCTTTCTCTCTCATGAACACAGCTAAGTATGTAAAGGATGTTAGCTATGTTTTCAAGCACTTCTGGATGCTGTATGGCTTATCTCAACTACACGATTGCCACGTTCTCTTCCTATATGGGGCAACTCACTTTCCATAACTTCTATCATGAGGTTCCTGCTCCTGTCCCATTTAAACCATCTATTTTGCATCTTTGTAAGGACTCCAAAATGTTTTCTCAAATTTTCTTTTGTTTATTATAGCAAAACTCTCTCAGAGATAGAGGTTCTCTGGATGATTTTATTTATCCAAAGGAAAGCCCTGTCCAGAGTCAGTACTAGAAATAGAAAAGCAGAATGCGTTGTTCTCAATTCCCTTCATCAAAAATTTATGGGCTTACAGATATTCCTTTCTTAATCTGTGTCTGAAGAGCAGCTTGATTTAAACAACTCTTAGCTCAATTTGCACATCAATCGCTTATCTATAGCAGGTCTACAGACGCAGGTTGGCTGTTTCCTGATCCAGCGGTCAGAAACTGCGATGAGTGCACATCTGGGGATTCAGTTACAACCCCATGTCAATGGATAGGAAATTAGAGATGACAAAGTTTAACAAAGCAAGAGACAGGAGAGGAGCATGGCCAGGAGAGGGAGAGGCCACACCGAGTTTGTTCAGGAGGAGCCTCACGGGTCTTCTCTCACATGATCTGGGTGCTCTGGCTGAACAGAAGCAGGTGGGCTGCACAGGACGTAGGAACACTGAGAAGGGACATGATGGAACCCTGAGACGGGACATGGTGACTCAGAGCATTTGAGCTGAGAGTAGCCCAAGGAGAAGACAGTGACTTCCCCTTACCTTCCTTGGGTGTATGACAGGGGTGGAGAGAGGAGGGAGGACGTTGAGAGTGAGGACAGTCTAGGTGCACAGATTTAGTTTGGTCTTGGAATCTGGTTGGGCTTTAGGATGGAGTAATGATTTTGAGTTATTCAAATTGTCATCTGATTCAGCCCCCAGGAAACTTGCCCAGGTTCTGGAGAGTGCGGTAGAGTGGAGAGGGAAAGTGATAATTAGATCAATCATTGTTTAAAGAGAGCAGCAGCATGAGACATATCCGAGAAACTGAGAGCCCACAAGCCAGCTCAGTTCTGGGCTGTGAAGCAGTGAGCTTTACCAGATGGGGGTGGGGAGTGGTTCCCACCTGCTCCATTGCTGTGATGGTTGGCGCAGAGCGCCAGGAGGAGGGCAGAGGCAGCATCAGGAAGCACATGTGGCCATTCAGTGACTACGGCGAAGGAAAAGATGCCCTCAGGGAGGTCAGGAGACAGGTGCCACTCAACAGCACGAGAGACACCTCGAGGATGCTAAATGCAGTGATGGCAAGGGGCAGGACACGCATCAGGTGACTGAGGTTCTGGTGACACTGCCAACTACCACTGGGCCAGTAGTTGTCTTATGCTTAGTCACTAAGCTTCTGCCCTCCCTATTTGTGTCCCTGCTTGAAGTGGAAATCACTGGGTAACTTTTGAGATGATATTGAGGATGGGTTTTATTCTAAAGTCTGAGGACATGAGTATGGAGAACTTGCCAATGGCCTGAGGTTTGGGAGTGTTCTTTCACAGCACACTAATGAGAGTGTCATCAAACGCAGAACCACCCACCATGAGAGAAGGATAAAATGCCACGAAACAGTCTAACTTTAGAGATGCTGAAACAGGATAAGAATAGTTCAAGGACATGAGATTATGCAGTTATGACTAATAAGAATTCCATTATTTTCCACTGGAAAAGGCAAAGGGGAAAAAATCATAGCATGAGCTACTGTACTCATTGTGAAGACAGTTTATTATCGTAAAGAAAAAACAGATAGTTGCAGTGCATCTCCAAGGAAACTGAGAATGGCATCACAGTCATGCATCGCTTAACGACATGTTCTGAGAAATGCATCATTAGGCAATGTCGTCATTGTGTGAACGTCATAGAGTGCACTTAAACATGCTAGAGTGCACTTACACATGCTAGAGTGCACTCTATGACTACACACCTGGGCTAGATGGTGCTAATCTCATGGGACCACCATAGTCTATGCGGTCTGTTGCTGACCAAAATGTGATTGTGCAGCACATGACTGCATAATTACGTGCAGAGAGAAGGGATCCTTTTGAACTTGTCCATGGACTTTCCCTCTGATGTGGTAACCTTGCCACACAGACATAACATTTGGGTCAGGACTGCTTACAAATGAAATAAGCTAGCAGCTTGAAGTCCACTCTGATTAATCTTGTTTGGGGCCATTTGAAACAGCATTAGGCTATCGGTTGTAGGATACCGGACAATAATGACAAGGAAAAGGAAGAGAAAGTCTATTGGCCTGGACTCGTATTTTCTGTTCATACGAAAGCAGAGAAAACATTTGACCTAGGCAAAACCAGCTAACAGTATAGAAAATTTAACTGGTGTCTAAGATCAGCATTTTTCAAAAATGAGTACTCAAGAGTGACATCAGCATCACGGCGGAGTGAGCTTTACCCATTGAACTCTCCCCTCTAAGACACAACAAAAAGGACATTCATATTCCAACAGAAGCTATTCACACAACACAGGGGATGTCTGAGGCACGCAGGCAGCCGTACACCCGAGGACAGAGGTGCTAGAATCCCCAGAGTAAGTGGAACGAGGTAAGAGGAGCTCCCTTCCTTCCCCAAGGATTTCGACCCAGAGACTGAGACCATGTGGCTATCAGAGGAGGGGGAGGGGCGGCTTGCTGCGTGAAAACGGGCGCTCTCCAAGACCCCTCACAGCCCATGAGGATCCCCCTACGGAGGGAGCAGAACTGTTGCGAGGGTAGTTTCAACAAGCTAGCCCCTCAGGAGAGCAGAGAGTGACAGCGAGGCGAGAAACCTCTGAGATTGGGGAGGTGAAAGTAAGCGCCCCTCCCCCACCCACCCCACCCCACCCCACCCCACCCCACTGGCACTTCAGCACAGTGGCGATTCAGCTCAGCCGCATCCCCAGAGGCAGCAGCCCCCAGGCACCCGGGGCCCACCAGCAGGGGCAGTGTGACTGTGCCTGGCCCCTACAGGCTGTGGCCCCCAGGTGCCTGGGCCCGACCAGCAGTGGGGTGAGCCTGTGCCCCTGCACCAGAGGCAGCGGCAGCTCAGGCCCCACCATGCCACAGCCCCAGCTGCTCAAGCTGGACCAAGCCACGGCCCCAGCATCCCTGGCTCCACGGTGCCACAGCCCCAGCTCCTTCGGCTTGACTGCCCCCCCGCCCCCTGGATCCAGCTGCTTCAGCTTGGCCTGTGCTCAGGCTCCAGATGACTTGGTGTCAGCAACTTTGGCCCACCACACTCCAGCTCCAGCTTCTTCAGCCCAGCAGCTGCTTCAACCCACCCGCACCCAAGCCCCAGCTGCTTCGGCCTGGCTGTGCTCCAGTCTCAGCTGTTCCCACTCTCCAGCTCCAGCTGTTCCCACACCTCCCCCCCCAGCAGCCTCCACTCAGCCACGCCTTAGATCAGCCAGGGGCTGATGGGAGAGTGCCCATGGATTGAGGCGAGCCAGAATACACAGCCCTTGACCTCCACCTGGTGGCAGAAAGAGGAAACTGCGACCATATATTTTCACTATGAGGAAAAGTAAGCCAACACCGACAGCCACCATGCCAAAATATATTAAATCTCTTGACCAAAAGGAAAATGACAAGCACCCAGAAGTCAACCCAGAAAACACAGAAATGTATAACCTTAATGACAGAGAATTCAAAATAGCCATCATAAAAAAGCTTAATGAAATACAAGAAAACACAGACAGACAAATCAATGAAATGAGGAGTTTCTTCACAAAAGAGATTGAAACTAGAAAAAAAAATCAGAAATCTTAGAGATGAAAAACACAATAGAGGAGATAAAGACAAATCTGGAGGCCTTAAGCATCAGAGCTGACAATATGGAGGAAAGAATTAGCAATATTGAGGACAACAATGCAGAAGTTCTCCAGATGGAGGAGGAAAGAGAACTAAGACTAAAAAGAAACTCTCCGAGAAATATCCGACTCAATTAGGAAATCCAATATAAGGATTATAGGTATTCCAGAGCGAGAAGAGATGGAAAAAGGAGCAGAGAACTTGTTCAAAGAAATAATATCTGAGAACTTCCCAAACCTGGGGAAGGATCTGGAAATACCAGTGAATGAAATCAATAGATCTCCTAAATATATCAACATGAAAAGACCCTCTCCAAGACATATAGTAGTAAAGCTGGCAAAAGTCAACAACTGAGAAAAAATATTAAGGGCAGCTAGACAGAAAAAAAAAAAAAAACATACAAAGGATTTCCTATCAGGCTTTCAGCTGATTTCTCGACAGAAACGTTACAGGCTAGGAGAGAGTGGAACGATATATTCAAAATTCTGAAGGACAAAAACTTTCAGCCAAGAATACTCTATCCAGCAAAAATATCCTTCAGGTATGATGGAGAAATAATAACTATCCCAGAAAAATAAAAGGTAAGGGAGTTCACTGCCACAAGACCCCCACTACAAGAAGTGCTCAAGAAGGCCGTCAACCCTGAGGAAAAAAAGAGAGAGGGGATTCAAAGTTTTGAACAAGGAGGAAAATAGGTAGACAAAACCAGAAAAATTGCAGTCCCCTATCAAAATAGATTAGCAAACAATTATAAAACCAAAGATCAAGAAAAGGTAAGCAGCAAGCATAAATATAACCTCATGTTAAACACGAATGCACCGCACAAGAAGGAATAGGATGTGACAACAATAACTTAGAAGGGGAAGAGGAAAGGGATCAAATCGACTTAGACTAAGGGAATAAGAGGTCAGCAAAAAATGGACTATCACATCCATGAGATTTTTTATACAAACCACATGGTAACCACTAACCAAATAATCAGAACAGAATCACACATGATAAAGAAAGAGAAAACTAAGAGAACCCCCATACAGAACTACCAAACTGAATTAGTACCCCAAAACACATGGGACAAGAAACATAAGAAATGCAAAAGAACAAGAAAAAGAGCAATAAAATAACAACAACAAGCCCCCATATATCAATAATTACCCTAAATGCAAATGGACTGAACTCTCTATTCAAAAGACACAGAGTGGTGGGATGGATTAAAAAACAAGACCCAACAATATGCTGCCTCCAGGAAACACATCTCAGCTCTAAAGACAAACACAGGCTTAGAGTGAAAGGATGGAAAACAACAGTCCAAGCTAATGGCAAACAAAAGAAAGCAGGTGTTGCCATACTTATATCAGAAAAAGTTGACTTCAAGATAAAACAGGTAATAAGAGACAAAGAGAGGTATTATATAATGATAAAAAGGACACTCCCAAGAAGACATATCACTTTTAAATATATATGCACCCAATACAGGAGCATCAAGCTACATAAAGCAACTATTAACAAATCTAAAAGGAGATATTAACAACAACACAATAATAGTAGGGGATCTTAAAACCTCATTCTCATCAATGGACAGATCATCCAGACAGAAAACAAATAAGGAAATAATGGACCTAAATGAAAAACTAGATGAGATGGACTTAATAGACATTTACAGTGCGCTCCATCCAAACACAGGAGATTACACATTCTTTTCAAGCGCACATGGAACATTCTCAAGAATAGACCATATGTTGGGAAACAAGGCATGCTTATATAAATTTAAGAAGATTGAAATAATAACAAGCATCTTTTCAGACCATAATGCCATGAAGCTAGAAATCAACTACAAGGAAAATATCGGGAAAGTGACAAAGCTGTGGAGACTCAACAACATGCTACAAAACAACCAATGGATCATTGATGAAATTAAAGGAGAAATCAAATCATAGCTGGAGACAAATGAAAATGAAAATATACCGTACCAACTCATATGAGATGCAGCAAAAGCAGTCCTGAGAGGGAAACTCATAGCAATACAGGCCCACCTTAAACAAGAATAAGCCCAAATAAGCAACCTTAAACTACATCTAACAGAATTAGAAAAAGAAGAACAAACAAAGCCTAAAGTCAGCAGAAGGAGGGAAATAATAAAAATCAGAGCAGAAATAAATGAAATTGAAATTAAAAAACAGTATAAAGGATCAATGAAAAAAAGAGCTAGTTCTTTGAGAAGATAAACAAAATTGACAAACCCTTAGCCAGACTCACCAAGAAAAAAAGAGAGAAGGCTCAAATAAATAAAATTAGAAATGAAAAAGGAGAAATTACAACAGATGCCACAGAAATACAAAAGATTATAAGAGAATACTATGAAAAACTATATGCCAACAAACTGGACAATCTAGAAGAAATGGATAAATTCCTAGACTCATACAACCTCCCAAAACTGAATCAAGAAGAAACAGAGAACCTGAATAGACCAATCACAAGTAAAGAGATTGAAACAGTAATCAAAAAACTTCCCCAAAAATAAAAGTCCAGGACCAGACGGCTTCTCTGGAGAATTTTACCAAACATTTAAAGAAGATTTAATACCTATCCTTCTCAAACTATTCCAAAATATAGAGGAAGATGGAACACTTCCCAACACATTCTATGAGGCCAACATCACCCTGATACCAAAGCCAGGCAAAGACAATACTAAGAAGGAAAACTACAGACCAATATCCCTGATGAACGTAGATGCAAAAATCCTCAACAAAATATTGGCAAACTGAATACCGCAATACATTAAAAAGATCACACACCATGATCAAGTGGGATTTGTACCAGGGACACAGGGATGGTTCAACATCCGCAAATCAATCAATGTGATACACCACATTAACAAAATGAGGAATAAAAACCATATGATCATCTCAATCGATGCAGAGATGGCTTTTGACAAGATCCAACATCCACTTATGATAAAAACTCTCAACAAAATGGGTACAGAAGGAAAGTACCTTAACATAATAAAGGCCATAGACTACAAACCCACAGCCAACGTCATACTCAATGGGGAAAAACTGAAAGCTATCCCTCTGAAAACAGGGAAAAGACAAGGGTGCCCACTCTCACCACTCTTATTCAACACAGTAATGGAGGTTCTGGCCAGAGCAATTAGGCAAGAAAAAGGAATAAAAGGAATCCAAACAGGCAACGAAGAAGTGAAACTCTCACTGTTTGCAGATTACATGATTTTATATATAGAAAACCCTAAAGAATCCATTGGAAAACTATTAGAAATAATCAACAACTACAGGGTACAAAATCAATCTACAAAAATCAGTTGCAGTTCTGTATGCTAATTACGAACTAACAGAAAGAGACCTCAAAAAGATAATACCATTTACAATTGCATTAAAAAGAATAAAATATCTTGGAATAAATCTTACCAAGGAGGTGAAAGACCTATACAATGAAAACTACAAGACATTATTGAAAGAAATCGATGATGACATAAAGAAATGGAAAGACATCCCATGCACATGGATTGGAAAAATAAACATAGTTAAAATGTCTATATTACCTAAAGCAATCTACAGATTCAATGCAGTCCTAATCAGAATCCTAATGATATTCTTCATGGAAATAGAAAAAAGAATACTAAAATTCATACGGGGCAACAAAGACCCCGAATAGCTAAAGCAAGCCTAAGAAAAAAGAATAAAGCTGGAGGCATCATAATCCCTGACTTCAAAACATACTATAAAGCAATAGTAATCAAAACAGCCTGGTACTGGTACAAAAACAGACACACAGATCAATGGAACAGAATTGAAAGCCCAGAAATAAAACCATACATATATGGACAGCTAATTTTCAACAAAGGAGCTAAGAACTTACAATGGAGAAAGGAAAGTCTCTTCAATAAATGGTGTTGGGAAAACTGGACAGCCACATGCAAAAGAATGAAAGTGGACCATCTGCTATCACCATTCACAAAAATTAACCCCAAGCTGATCAAAGACCTGAAGGTGAGACCTGAAACTATAAAACTCATAGAAGAAAATATAGACAATACACTATTTGACATTGGTCATAAAGGAATATTTTGGATGACATGCCTACTAAGACTAGGGAAACTAAAGAAAAAAGAAGTAAGTGGGACTTTATCAGATTAAAGAGCTTCTACAAGACAAATGAAACCAGAATCAAGATGAACAGACAACCCACCAGCTGGGAGAAAATATTTGCAAAACATGTATCTGACAAGGGGTTAATCTCCATAATATATAAGGAACTCACACAACTGAACAACAAAAAAAACAAAAAACCTGATCAAAAAATTGGCAGAGGAAATGAACAGACACTTCTCCAAAGAAGATATACAGATGGCCAATAGGCACATGAAAAGATATTCAACATCACTAATCATCAGGGAAATGCAAATCAAAACAACACTAAGATATCACCTCACGCCCGTTAGAATGGCTATAATCATCAAGACAAAAAACAACAAATGTTGGAGAGGATGTGGAGAAACAGGAACCCTCATACACAGCTGGTGGGAATGCAAACTGGTGCAACCTCTATGGAAAATGGTACAGAGATTCCTCAAAGACTTAAAAATAGAAATACCCTATGATCCAGCCATCCCACTACTGGGAATCTATCCAACAAACCTGAAATCAACAATCCAAAGAGGCTTATGCACCCCTATGTTCATTGCAGCATTATTCACTATAGTCAAGAAGTGGAAGCAACCTAAGTGTCCCTTGACTGATGATTGGATCAAGAAGATGTGGTATAAATAAACAATGGAATACTACTCAGCCATAAAAAAAAACAAAATCCTCCCATTGCAACAACATGGATGGGCCTGGAGGGTATTATGCTAAGTGAAATAAGCCAGAAAGAGAAAGACAAACACTGTATGATCTCATTCATATATGGAATATAATCCAACACATGGACAGAGAAAACTGTATTGTGGTTACCAGGGTAAATGGGAGTAGGGGATGGGCACAAGGGGTGAAGGGAGACATATATATGGTGATGGACAAACAAAAATATACAACTCAAAATTTCACAATGTTATAAACTATTAAAACATCAATAAAAAAAGGAGAATAAAAAGTGCAAATTGAAAAAAATAATAATAATAATCAACAACTATAGCCAAGTGGCAGGGTACAAAATCAACTTACAGAAATCAGTTGCATTTCTATATACCAACAACGAACTAACAGAAAGAGAACTCAAGAAGACAATCCCATTTACAATTGCAACAAAAAGAATAAAATACCTAGGAGTAAATTTAACCAAGGAAGTGAAAGACCTATACAATGAAAACTATAAGACATTATTGAGCTAAATCAATGATGACATAAAGAAATGGAAAAATATTCCATGCACTTGAATTGGAAGAATAAACATAGTTAAAATGTCCATACTACCTAAAGCAATCTACAGATTCAATGCAATCCCAATCAGAATCCCAAGGACATTCTTCACAGAAATAGAACAAAAAATGCCAACATTCATATGGGGCAACAAAAGACCCCGTACAGCTAAAGCAATCCTGAAAAAGAAGAACAAGACTGGAGACATCACAATTCCTGACTTCAAAACATACTACAAAGTGATAGTAATTAAAACAGCATGGTACTGGTACAAAAATAGACACACAGATCAATGGAAAAGAATTCAAAGTCCAGAAATAAAACCTCATATCTACAGTCAGCTAATCTTTGACAAAGGAGCAAAGGACACACAGTGGAGAAAGGAAAGTCTCTTCAATAAATGGTGCTGGGAAAACTGGACAGCCACTTGCAAAAGAATGAAAGTAGACCATCTTCTTTCGCTATACACAAAAATTAACTCAAAATGGATCAAAGACCTGAAGGTGAGACCTCAAACTATAAAACTCCTGGAGGAAAATATAGGTAGTACACTACTTGTCATCAGCCATAAAGGGATCTTTTTGAATTCCATGTCTACTCAGACAAGGGAAACAAAAGAAAAAATAAACAAGTCGGACTTCATCAGATTAAAGAGCTTCTACAAGGCAAATGAAACCAGGATCAAAATGAATAGGGACCCACCAGCTGGGAAAAAATATTTGCAAACCACATATCTGACAAGGGATTAATCTCCATAATATATAAAGAACTCACACAACTGAATAACAAAAAAACAAACAACCCAATCATAAAATGGGCAGAGGAAATGAACAGACACTTCTCCAAAGATATACAGATGGCCAATAGACACATGAAAAGATGCTCAACATCACTAATCATCAGGGAAATGCAAATCAAAACAACACTAAGATATCACCTTACACCCGTTAGACTAGCTATCATCACCAAGACAAAAAGCAACAAATGCTGGGGAGGCTGTAGAGAAATGGGAACACTAATCCACCGCTGGTGGGAATGCAAACTGGTGCAGCCTCTATGGAAAACAGTATGGAGATTCCTCAAAAAATTAAAAATAGAAAAACCTTATGATCCAGCTATCCCACGACTGGATATCTAGCCAACAAACCTGAAATCAACAATCCAAAGAGGCGTATGCACCCCTGTGTTCATCGCAGCATTATTCACTATAGCCAAGACGTGGAAGCAACCCAAGTGTCCTCGACTGATGATTGGATAAAGAAGATGTGGTATATATATACCATGGAATACTACTCAGTCATAAAAAAAGACAAAATCTTCCCATTTGCAACAACATGGATGGACCTGGAGGGTATTATGTTAAGTGAAATAAGGCAGAAAGAGAAAGACAAGCAGTGCATGATTTCACTCATATGGGAAAGATAAACCAACACACAGACAGACAGAACTGTTTGGTGGTTACCAGACTAGGGGGGGTAGGGGGTTGGCACAAGGGGTGGAGGGACGCACTTATATGGTGACTGATAAACAATAATGTCCAACAAAAATTTCACAATAAAAAAAAATGAGTAGTCAAGTTTGCCTACCATGACCCTAAAATGTGCCCAGCTCTTCCTTCCTGGAGCTTAGACACAAATACATGAGTTAAAATGTTCCTGATCCTTTGGAGGAATAGCTTGGTGAGATGACCTGAACCCTGAGCTGGCCCCAGAGCCCGCTCCCAGGCCTGCCACTTACTCATGGCACCACCCTGGAACCCTGGTATCACCTCACTGGGCCTTGTCTCCTCAACTGCAAAATGGCAGTGACCCCCATTTGGAGATAACTTGAGATAAATCAAGGATCCAAATCAGTTTATGAGTAGAGGACAGAGGAAAATAATGGGAAGTAAACTGAAAAAGTAAGCTAGATCTGATGAGAAGGAATTTTTAAGTTATAAACTATATAAATCATATATTATAAAGAATTATATAGAATTATAAGTTATAATTATAAAGAGTTATAAAGAATAACTACTGAATAATAGAAAGCATCATAGGGACTCCAGTATATTGCAATAATAGCCCAATTCTTCAGAGCCTCTCCCTTTGACGAATGATTTTGCAGTTCCTCTTACTAAACAGGCTGTATTCCCCACTCCTTGCATCTGGTCCAGCCTTGTGACTTTCCATGACCAATAGCACATAACAGAAGGGACTTTATTCTCTAGATAACGGTAACGATGTTGACGATATAATTTGAGTGACTCTGTCTACTCATATTTGACTATACTCATAACTCTAAATATTGAGTCAATAAATTATTCTATATTTGGAGTATTACGTTAATCAAAAACACAAAGATTGCAAAACCCTTGACTTCAAGAATCTATCATATTACACAGTGTGAAACTTTCTCTGGGCTCTTAGAAAGATCCACTTCCTTTTCATTTTGTTTTCTTCTCTGAAGGAAAAAAAGCGCAGAGGACTTAGAATCAAATTTCAAATGAAACAGTGGAATCAATTAATGAGAAATCATCCCTTTGGCACAAAAGCTCACCGGTCTTGCAGGTGTCAAATGCTCAAGAGGTAAAGAGGATATTGATGTCTTGAGATGCACAACCTGGCTTACTTTCTTAGAGAATAATAAGTAAAAGCTGCACCTCAGCCTTGCTAGAAAATATAAAAAATAAAGGGAAAGCAAATACACCAGAAAAAGTCACGTCTAAAAACTCACTGATGGAGATCAGAGTCTTACTTTTATTTCAGAATTGGCCCATTAAGTGGCTATTATTGACCCTCCCTACCTGCACTCCAGGATAATGAATGACCGTTACCATCCTCCTTTATAAACAACTAAGATATCTACTAGTGGAAAGTCCCTATGGATAAAACGTCTTTTAAACACAGTGTTCCTAGATTTCTTCCCGTCAATGAGCTTGGCACTTGTGCATTCACGGGCACGTCTGGTTGGAGAACGGGGTAGTCACCTAAGTTGTGTGATTAATGAAGCATAAATGGAGATGCTCCAAAATCGTAACGGCTCCTTTGGGGGAACAATGTTTCTATATACATTGCTCAAAAATTCTGAAACCAAACAGATATCAATGTAGAGAAAAGGGACGTTTTGGGGAACTGAGTTTGATGGTTCCAGACTCCTTTAGGAAAAAAGCATTTCATCTGTGCCCTAGTTTTCCTGTATCTAGTTCATCATTCTAACGTGTGATGTTGGGTAAATTGAAGTTTCCTATGAATCTACTCTGACAATTCAACATTTAATGCTAACACAAAAAGCAATTTAAAAAATATAATTAAATAAGTTTCAGCACTACTCAGGGTATCATATAAATATATTTTATAATTATTCAGATTCTCTTCAAGTTCACAGGAAGGGCTCTACCTTCCCTGTCTCTTTTGGGGATGCAGCCAATTAAAACATTATCTTTCTAATTTTATATAATTCTGATTTCACATATCATGAAAATAATTAGTAACAAAAATCAAGGGGAAACATTCTACAATGTTACATTTGCTAGAGGGCTGACATAAACTGTGTTTGATCAACACAAAATAAGAAAGCAAATAACAGGAATTAATTAAAATACAGCAATTATTGTAGTTGAAGAGCATGTAATTAATGTCAGTGTATAATTGCAATTTTATCTAATGCAAACAACATCTGTAATAGTGAGGTGCTTTGTTAGCGAGAGAGGTCAATGGCAGCAATGGTAGAAACATTTTCATTTAAAAGTCTTTGAGAGAAATGAAAACACAGAATATCTTCTAATAATGAAATGCCAAGAAGATCCAGCTTTTTGGCATTTTAATCACTGGAGAATTTATTTTTGTAAAAAGCGATAGTGTCTTACTCCTTCAAAATATATTTTGCTTTAGAGAAAGACTAAGGGTAGTACAAAGAATCCCTAGACTGGTAGTCACGAGACCACAGGACTTTGCTCTTGTCTCGGCCACACACTAGATGTGTGTTCTTGGATGAGCTGTCATCTTGAGTTGGCTTCCCCAGAAGCAAACCCTGAGAAAAGAATTTGAGAGCAGAATTTATTATCAGCAATTCCAGGAAGCGCCTCTGCGGATGAGGGAGTGTGGCAGGGAAGGGAAGGAAGCCGACAGAAGGTGTGTTATCAAGAGGGGCCTACTGTGGTCAGCTGGGCTCAGTCCTGCTAAAGAACTCAGGCAGCCTTCAGTCCACCCTGACCACGCTCTACCCGAGGGGGGAGGGCCTGGCACGCATCCACCAGCCTCTGTCCGTCTTGGATTAAGTGCTGCTCCCTGGCTGAGCGCACTGCCCAGCACTCGGCAGCCAGAGGAAGTCTGAAGGCTCACAACAGCAGGTGCTTCCAAGTGGAAGCCCAGATCAGCGTGTGGAGGAACCTGGCTCCAGAGAAGACGCCGAGGGGCGCTAGCAGCCTCTGCTACAGGTTGTTACCCTTCGTGGTCTCAGCTTCCTCATCCGTAAAGCAGTGATGCTACTGCTGGTGCAGCTGCCTTTCAGTTAACGAGAAGATTAAAGTGAAACACGTAGAAAAACTTTGTAAATTTTGACTGGAAATAAGCATTAAATATTTTCTGCAATATAAAATAATATATATATAATTCCCAGATTTCTTTCATGTTTGCATGATATTTCTTTTCCATAAGCTCCAGACAGCTAGGAATGGTGTAACTAGCCTTCAGGATAATCAAGACTAAATTGAAAAGTGGGGTCCATGATTCTTACCGATAAGTTTTTAAACTTTTAAATTGGTAATCCGTCTTTTACATGTGGCAGCTGGGAGTGTTTACTGCATGCTGGTCCAGACGGAGGATATCTAAACATTCATGACTTACTGTCTGTAATGTTACTCAGAATTAAGGTAAAAATCTGTATCAAAGGAATTAGCATCTTGAGTTGTAGTTCTATTGCTTTGTGGCTCATACGTGGAGTCTTTGTTTGGAAGAATGTCATTTCTAATCAGAAGACTTCAGTCTCTGCCATAGGTCTTTGCAATCTCAGCATTTTAGATGTAGTTTCCACTAAATAATCTACTTTGAATACGCCTATGGTGCCTGTACCTGATGAAGGAGTTTTAGGATTCTGAGCCTCAAGGCAATCCACGTTGAGAATGAGCATTTAATCCTGACAACCTTAGCTTCTTTTCCATCAAAATAGATTCTTTTTCTTTACTTAAACAAATAAGGAGACAGAATAGACATCATGATCTGTTTGGGTTTTTTTCTTCTCTAACTTGAGCATGAACCACTGCAGTGGTCATTATGGTTGGCTGTCCAACATCCACTAGGTATCAAAGGCAACACACCAGGCAAACTGTCTCCCTGGCTGTGGACAACACAAGCGCATGACCCAGCTGGGGCAAAGGTGGAGGAACCTGCAGAGGCTTCGGAAACATTCCCTCATTCTCAGGAGATGATTCCTCCTATTCTCTGCCCATTTTCCTATTGCTTCTTGAGTTTTTTCTTGTCAATTGGTTGCAGTTTTTCTCACATATTAGGGAATATATAAAACTAATTAGAGAAATTAGTTATTTTTCTTTGATATGAATTACAAATATTCATTTATTTTTTACTTTGTGGAAGATTTTGCAATGCAAATTTTTTATGGAAGATCTTGCAGTGCAGATTTTTTTTGAACGATCAATCTTTTTTTGAGGTGTACTGGCTTTGGGGTAAGTTAGAAAGGCCTTTCTCATTCTGGAGTAATAAAAGAATTTTTTTATGATTTCTTCTATTTTTATGCTTTTTAAAATATATTTTATCAATTTTGAATTTGGTGTAACACATGAGGTAGGAATCCATATGACGTAGGAATCCTTGTTCTTATTGTTTTTCAGATTCATAGTTTTAAATTTAGATTCTTTATTTCACAGTTGAAAATATAAGTACTCATCCTAAAAGTAATAGGATGAAAGATATACTATTTTCAAACCTTCAATGACCCCATCTTTGTCTCAATAGTGTTGATTATGAGACCTATGCAACTATTAGTATCAGTCATTTTTTTCCATTTTCCAGTCATTCGTTTTCACCACACACTGAGAGGAAAATGAAATAAAATATTCAAAAGGATCACTTGAATGCTGTGATTCTAGAACTGCAATGCTGCCGCAACCACACTGCTCCCTGGCAGGTGCACCACCAATGCTACAGTTTGAAGTTTTTATCTGTGAATGATGAAGTGTCACTCGAGCAAAGAAAGAAAGATAGTTTAGGGGTATTATTGTATAATGTTTGAAAATTAGGGTCACACAAAAATTGTCAAGAGCAAATTGATATCTATGTAAGATAATATATATGATTTATAACATGGTTTATACCTTTTTATAATAGTTTAAAAGTACATCAGAAAACATTTAAAATTGACTGTAGGTGCAATAAAACAAAACCCATTATCTCCTGGAATTCTGTCAAATATAATTGATTCCTTCACATAGGGTAGAACTGAGTCTCACATTTCCCTGAAGTTGGCGTATCTAAGGCATAGCTAATGGTTGAATGAAGGACCCTGTTACACCACCCAAGTATCTGTGTCCTGGGGTATCACCTGCCTCCGACTAATTACTTACCCCCGTGTTACTGCCCCCTGGTTCTTATATCCGTTCCCCTGAGCATTGCTTCTGGGACACTTAGTCTCCATGTTCTGGGATGATCCACATGTCTTTAATTCCACTTTGAGATTGACTTCACCATTTCAACTCTCATCCTATAGAAGATGACTTTCTGAGGAGATTAAACCACTTTAGCCTAGATGATAATGCAGATCAAATCCCTAAATAGCCTTGTCAGACCAGAGCGAGAAAGAGTGAGGGAGAATGGGAGAGTGGGAAGGAGGGAGGGGGGAGGGGTGGGAGGGTCAAGTCCTCAGTCTCATCTTCCAGTAGAGATAGAGTCAGGGTTTCCCCACTGAGATCCTCACATTGGTTCCACTTTCTCTAGAAAATTCATCTTTCTCCAAGTTCTTTTTCTGGACAATGACCTCCCACAGAATTTAGTCAGCAAGTTTGAATTAAATATGTCTTTTCCTTTAAAAATGTTTTTCTGTGCTAATAAGCAGAAAAAATAAACAGAAAAATAAGTAAACATAAAGAATTAGGTTACCACTGCATGCCTGAGTTATAAGAAACTACCCATGGAGATGTATTATAATCTCTGTGAGAAATTATTCATAGAAAAGTCATAGAAATTCAATCAAATTTCTAAGAACATGACATATTGTTTAAAATGTGATCTTTAGTAATTCAGAAATGATTAATGTAATTTAGACATTTACTCTGGAGAAATAAGTTGTCCAAAGTGTTTTTCATTAATAGCAGAAATTCAGGTAACATACTAGAAAATTTCCCTCTGCTTCTTACACAAGGGGATTAAGACTCTGTATTTAGAATTAGTGTAGGAACAGGAGTTCATTCTTTGGTGATAACACCATTATTTCACACTGCTTACATTTTCTTTGACATAAGATGTTAATGACAAGAAATGACTCTCACGGGGAAGAATGACATTTTCCTGTTGCTAAGGAGACAGCAACTGAAGCTGGGATGGCAGAGAACATTTAGAATGCTTCACAAGCACAGCCTTTGACGATTCCCCAAAGACCACATTTTGCAGAGCAGGTTTCCAATGCAAATTTTACTGTCGACCAGCAAGGCTTCCAAACCCTCTACTCAGACTTCAAGGAAAAGATTTGAGGACAACAAGGAAGAAGGAAAATGAGGAGAGGAGTCCTAACACCTATTTCCAAAAGGGAGTGGGACCAAAAACATGACTTTTTCTCAAGCCTCGAGAAGCCTCAAGACCTGAAAGAGAGGCTAACCATAACTGTGTGTCAAAATATGTGATCTGTTGAAGAATTCCAACATCCCACATAGCTAACCGTCTCTAGAATGAGAATTTGTTGCACCTTCCTCCACATCCCAGACGACCCCTTGGATTTGAGAGCCTAGTTTTTACACTGTTTCCCAATCCAGACACCACACCCATCAATGCTTCTCTCTTGGGATCTGCTGGTTTCTTCCCCCCGATGACATCCATGGGAAGAGCACCACCCTCGTTCCTGGGTTTCCTTCCAGACACGCTACCTTTTGCTCAGCTCCTGTCTAGAGAAGAGCAAGTTCAGGAAATTAACCCCATTTAACAAATGGAAAAATAGATTTGTAGAGGGTAAGTCCTTTTCCCATTGATTTTCTCATTTCTTTGAGAAACTGAATCCATACAGAACGTGCCTTCTCAACTGCAGCAATATTGACCCCAAGGGAGGGAAAGCTGGTTCTTGGGAGGAGGGGCAGGTTATCTTATATATAACAATGGTTTGTAACCCTCCAAAGCTCAACTTTACCTAACAAAATCTTATTTCTTAATATCCAATTTTTCTCCCTAGGGAGAAACTTAAATTTTTCTCTTCGTGGGGCTGATATTGAAAAACAGGTTGAGACACACTGGTACAGAAAAATAGTTCACTAAATACAATATAATTAGTTGGTATACAATATCAGTTAACTATATGTCAACACTTACAGATGACATTGGCTTTAAATCCTGCAGCACTAAGGCTTACCTGGCTGAAGAATTTGTCCTGATTCTCCTCTTTTACTATCAGACAATTTTGCTGGTCTTCTTTTAATCTCTCATGTTCCTTGATCACCTGTGCTAAAATCATTGCTACTTTTTATCAGAGACCTTATTAATGACAAAAAGTCTCCATTTCTGCTTCTGAAACTGCTTTAAGTTCTGATTTACATAAACTTAAACAAATAGGAATGGCTTTTTTCTTTGTGCATCCCTGTGGCTTCTTCTCTCTCCCTCTCCTCTCTCAACCCTTTTAACTACTGCCTGTGTTTTCTCGAGCCACAAGGGTCCTGGGGTCTGTGGCAGTTTCCAACATGCGCCCGTCAGGCGGAGCTGTGGACAGGGCCTCCTCTCCACGCTCTCACACCAGCCCCGCCACTGCTGCTGCCTCAGGTTGCACTCTTAGCCTTTTTATTCCTACTTCTGTGTAGGTGACAGCCACTGTTGAATTGGTTTTAAATTTTAAACTTTTGAGTTTAAAATTTTTAATGAATGGTTATTTTTTTGGAAGATACTTCTGAAAGAAAAACAATCAGCTTTTCTTAAACCAGAGTAATTTTTCCCCTTGAGATGGCTTTAAAATGAGGGTAACAGTTTAACGGTCTAGACTTGGCCAACTTTATTGACATTTTAAACAAACAAGTCTTGTTAACCCCTTAATTTGAGTCATCCAGTCTCTGCGGTAGCACAATAACCTTATTTAAAATTCATTAAATAAATATTTCACAAATATTTTGCATTTTTACTATGTCTTGAGAAAAGAGGAACACAGTAAGCAAAATATACATACATACACACACGTGCACACACACACAATACACACGCACACATAATTTGAAATTGTAACCCTTGATTTTGGGGAAACAATAAAAAACACAATTCTGAAAAGATAAATTTCCATTAAGTATAGAAAGCAAGAGGACTGTAGAAACAATCCAGTCACATAAGTCTTACCATTGTTCGTGCAACTTCCCCAAAAGAAAATAGTGAGTGGTTTATTAAATCTAATGTTAATTATACGAAACAATTTTAATAACACCTGCTAATTCATTTAATAAGTGTTTGCTTTGCATCTACTGTGTATTACCACGTTTTTTATTGTAGGGAAAACAAATTTGAACATAACTCTTTCTACAGGATATTTACAATCCTTGGAATGAACAAATCCAGACTAGCGTGCAATAAATAAATGGAAGACAACTTGATTCAGAGAAGAATTTGGAATGCAGAAACAACTAACAGCAACTGCAGGTGAGAAATAAAGGTGGTGTGGAATGCGAGCATGTCAAAGGAAGCTTGGGGCCATAATTCACAGAACACCAAGGGAATTATCTGGAAATATTATTAATTTGACTTATATAAAAGTTTAAGTTAGACAACAGGATAAAAATATACACCTTGGGTTCTAAATATTTTCCTTTGTTGATTTTCAGCAATGATAAATTCTTAGCCCTTCATACCATTTAGGGCCATGAAGACGACCTTAAAATATACGAATTTATATTTACTCAGACTTCTATTTTTAGGAGAAAAACATATTTTCCTTCTGCTTTAATTGGTAGAAAGCATGCTCTAAAGCCTCAGTTCTCAAACTTTTTCATCCCAGGACCCCTTCATAGTCTTAAAAATTGAGAACCCAAAAATGCTTTTGTCTTTGTCGGTTATGTCCATCAATATTTACCATATTAGAAATTAATACTGTGGTATTTAAATATGTTTATAAAGTCATTGTAAAATAACAATAGTATAAATGTTATATATAATATGCATAATAGTAATCATTTTTATGAAAAATGACTGTTTTCTAAACAAAAAAATGGAGTTTCATGGTTCTATACTTCTGTAAAATCTATTTAACACCTGATTTAACAGAAAACAGCTGGATTTTCAGATCTGCTTTTGCATCCAAATTGTTGTGATGTGTTGTTTTCAGGTTAAGTACATGCAGAAAATCTGGCTGCACCCAGATGTGCAGTTGGGGAAGAACCTCGGGCCCCTGAGGAGAGGTCTCAGGAGCCTGCAGTGGCCCCGGAACGCAGCTCGAGAGGTCGCGCCACAGCCGACCAGCCGCAGCGGAGGGGCTGCCCTAGGTATACAAATAAAAGAACGTTTTCTGTCCCTGTGGTTCTGGCTAGCCATTTAAAATCCTTGTTTGTGGGGCAGATTGTGCTGCTGACTGCAAAATCGGAGGCCCAGTATTTGTGCACATTGTAGCGTTAGTTGGGAGCAATTTTTGCATAATTCCTGTCCTTTTAGTAACATGCCTGCTGTAAGAGCAGAGTGACTAACACACGCTTTTTGGGCTCCGTCGCTTGGGCAGGGAAGCAATGTTGTTGCTCCTGTTCGAAGAGAAATTGACGAGGAGAAAAGTGCACAGAAACTAAAAGACCCGCAGAAAAGGAGAATACAATCTGTAAATTGAGTTATTGGACAATTTCACTTGTTGGGAAAAGTGCACTTAGAGCCTGAGGAATATTGTAGAAGGTGGGCGCCGAAACACAGACGTTCCCAGCCTCAAAGTGTCACCGTTTCCTCTCCGTGAGGCAGTCTCTGCCAAGTGACACGACAAACAGCATCACCCCTAAGAGCTCTGCAGCGAATTCACAGTAAGAAAAAAATCAAATATTGACATGTGCTTAGAAAAATGAGCATTAAAGCCTGCATCCATGTGCCCTAATTTCATGGGAGACATTCCATTTTCCCTTGCACTTTAAAGTCACTTTCCTCCTTGATTTAACACTATTTTTAAATATCAACTTCATTTTAAAATGTGAGACTTTTAAAAGACGGAGAATACATTTAGCCTTCCTTCACTTTCATAACAAAATATTTCTGAGGAGACCAACACCAAAATACAATGACTCTATCGTAGAGAACACACACAATTACACACACAACTTGGTCTTATTAATCATCTACAAAATACAAAGATGTTATTTACCAAGGACCAAATAAAGTGCTGATTATTATTCAAATCAACAACAAAAATAAGCTTACCTTCACTCCCTCGAACCTCATGTTAAACGGGACCACTTTGCTCAAAATGGAATCTTGATGGCCCCCCATTCTAGGAAGTGCTATCAGAGGTTTTGCCAGTGAGTTTGCAAAAGGAAGTCCTTTTTTCTACATATTGGTATCAAAAGAATAGACTCTTTGCTTCAATAGAAAATGTATCGACCATATGTACTGAAAACATCATATTCATACCTTAAAAATTATCCTTGATCTTTTTATCAAGAAATGTTCTAATTAAATTTGTATTTTATTAATTCTTGATTTAAGGCCACCAACTATTTCTGACAAAGTGTTTATTACTCATCTACAGAGTACAGGGTAATCTAAAAACTAGACAAATGATTAATGGGAGCAAACCAAACATTTACAACCTCCAGGGCTCCTGTGGGACAGCCCACTGCCTGGCAGACCAAGGAGCTCTTGGTCACTGCCCAGGGGGCGCTGCATGGAGATCCTGCTCTGAGCTCCCAGCAGACCCTGTCCCGCCCAGCAGGCCCCACCATGGTCACCAGTGGTGACAACCAAGCAGGGAGTGGCACGAGTCTCCCACAAGTCATGACAGGACATGACAACAAAGCTGAATGAAAAACTACGCTGCCAAGTTTTTATTATCTCAAATTGTTTTCTGAATGGAAAGATGAGGTATTATCCAGATAGAATTTGTGTGTGTGTGTGTGTGTGTGTGTGTGTGTGTGTGTGTGAGGAAGATCAGCCCTGAACTAACATCTGATACCAATCCTCCTCTTTTTTCTGAGGAAGACTGGCCCTGGGCTAACATCCGTGCCCGTCTTCCTCCACTTTATATGGGACGCCCCACAGCGTGGCTCGTCAAGCAGTGCATCCAAGCAGGCGGACCCCAGGCCACTGCAGCGGAGCCCGCCCACTTAACCGCTTGCGCCACCGGGCTGGCCCCCAGATAGAATATGTTTAGTCAGGAAGAACGCAGAGGGAAAGTTTGCATGTCGGCCCACCTGTTAAAGTAGCACACCTTCAACCTTACTGGGCCTCACGGCCAGCTCGCCGCAGGGCCACATTAGATAAGTGCTTTGGCTCCCAGCCCTCTAGGCTTCCACTTAAATGAGGCTAGTTCCCTCATTTTCTGGCTTAACTCCCAGTGAACAAGGAATTAGCAATGAGAGCAAATCAATTATCAATGTAAATATTTTTATTAATAACCTGTGGATAATGAGCTTTAAGTCCTGCCTGCCACACTGTGGGCACCATTTCATCGTGGTAGAGAAGCGTTGTGGTGAGGCTGACATGAGAGAAGCGTGGAGCAGCTGCACAGGGAAGTTTCTCAATAAGTCGCATTGTTTATTGTTTACAGAAGAAACATTTTATTGGAGCTGCAGACAGGATCCAATGGCACTCAAACAAACTGTGGTGTTAACGGCGGCAACGTTTGATGTCTCTGCAGCAACCACTGTAAGCCTGAAGTCTTTACATCTCGTATAGAGCTCTGAACCCAGCGAGAATCCAGTAAGGACTGATTAAAGCTAGACAATAAAAATACTGTTCTCCCTTTCCATATGGACAAGCTGTCTGATTTAGGGACTTTCTGCACTGGGCACTCATTGGTCATCTCTCTTATATTTAAATATATTTCTCATTTGATTCCCCATTCATGTCCAGGCCCTTCATTTCTTCCAAGGTTCCACCATTTTCTTGAATGAAAGGACAACATGAAAAGCAGTAATTGATCAGGGCTCATCATATCCTCATCATTCTGAAATGTCTCAATTAAAGCCCATTATTCCTATTCAGGGACAATGACTCCACTTTTTATAGCTCCTTAATGTCGCTCTGCGTGAACGTGCACACATAGCCCAGCATCTGCTTTAACATCCTTTCTATATTTTAACAGCATCTTTCAGCAAGTCAGTGATTGAACATCATGCACGTTATCTGATGAAGACACATCACTTCCCAGTGTGGTGTCATGGTAACATGCTCCAGGTGCTTCAGATTTTTAAACCTATGCAGAAATTTTAAAAGTAATCACAGTTATTGTGGAAGTATCCTCGCTGGATGTGTCGGCTCTTAAATTAATTAATTCAAATATATTTCTGTGTTAATTAAGCTTTTTTTGGTTAGTTTTCAATTTCAATTTTTAACAAAAATCACTCCATATTTCTCATGTTTATCTAATTGACACAAAATTTGATAAATTACATACAACTTCATTGTCTATATGCATAACTCTCCCACCAACTTCATTCAAAAGCACACAAACACACCTATAGGTACACAGCCCCATACACACGCCCCCCCCATATGCACACACACCCCCATACGCACACTCCCATATGCACACACACCCTCATACGTGCACACATGTACACACACAGTAAAATGAGAAAGAGGGAAATGGTTTATGCCTGTTTCCTTTGTATCTGAGTTCAGTTCTTACTAATTTAGGGTCATGGCTTCTTTCTATGACTACAATGATTATGTGATCTTTTATATTATTCATAAAGAAGTATATGGACTTTGAATGTGAGACGTCACCAGATATGGAGAGTAAGTGCTGCTCCTCGACGTTTCCCAAAACTTCTCAGTCACCAGGTTCCTAACTGAATTGAAATCACTGTTCAGTTCTAGTACAGGATCTAATATGGATGATACATCATTTGTATATGAATTATACATCCATGTTCATCCTCAAATTCTACATGCACTGGTACGAAGTTCAATTCTTCACTTTAATGGAGCTCAGGACACCTGACTTACTGGTAATCAATCACTGTGACAGTATCTTTGAATAAAAAAATCATGCCTTATCTTGTCTATTATCCCCAAGTGAAGGTTGTACGAGAGACTCGTACAAACTGTGTTGTAATGTATTTTCTTGAGTTGCAATTCCATGCTTCACTACATTCAATTCCTCTCTTCAACTAGTTTGCATTTGGATGTTAAGAAGAGATGTATTATTGGTTACATAGCCATTTTTGCTATTTTCTTTTTAGGAAAATTATGCTTTTAAAAAGGTTACCATGGTTACACATGGGTCAGTAGCTAGTTGTTTTTTTAACTTGCTATAAACCAAATAACAATTGGACTGAAATTCACACAGTGGATGGATCCTTACATCTTAGAATTTTCAGGCAATGAATGTTTGTCTACAAAATGGACGTAACCGTTTGCTGCTTATCTAACTATTCCCGTTCTGTGTGCCTGTCTTTAGTCCTGCTTCTCTCAGAAAGTTCTTCCCAACTACTGGAAACCCAACATGTCTTTCCCTGGACTCCTCTTTGGAATTTTTTCCATCCATTATTTCTCAAACTGTGAGCCACTGAACCATCTTCATAAAAAGCACCTGGAATGGCTGCTAAGCATGCGGATTCCTAGGTGTCACACTAGGCCTAATTAATCAGAACTCCTGCTGTGAAATACGGTAATCTAAGTACTTAACAAACATCCTGAAAATTAATGTACACATTAAGATTAAAAACAAAACACATTTTAGGGCTGGCCCGGGGTCATAGTAGTTAAGTTCGCACACTCCGCTTAGGCAGGGTTTGCAGGTTTGGATCCCAGGCACAGAACTACACACTCCTCATCAAGCCATGCTGTGGCAGCATCCCATACAAAGTAGAGGAAGATGGGCACGGATGTTAGCCCACAGCCAGTCTTCCTCAGCAAAAAGAGGAGGATTGGCAACAGATGTTAGCTCAGGGCTAATCTTCCTCACCAAAAAAAAAAAAAAAAGAAAGAAAAAGAATGTTATAGTTATTTTCTGAAGTAAAATTCTACATATGTAATAAATCTCACAATATATTATTTTTTGCTTTAAACAACAAAATGTTTTAAAGAAATCTTATATGTACAATTTTAACAAATGTATACACCTGTGTAACCTACACCCTTATCATGAGCTAAAACATTTCCACGTCCCCAGAAAGTCCCCAGAAATGCATATCCATTTCCTGTTGATCCTTCCGCCCCCAGACCAGTGCTCTGGTTCTGGGTTTTTAAAGAAACATTTTATGTGGTTTATGTTAATGCACACGCCACCTGAGACTGTTTCTCCTATTGATGCATAAGATAAAGGCCACTCACAGTTTCCAAGCATATGGCCCTGGCTTTTCCCTGGCTGGTGGGGAAAACTGTTTCCATTAAAAATAAAAATTTAATTAAGAACTAAACCATTTTTAGTCGTGGATTTGGGTGCAAATTGAGTGTGACTACACTGCTCGTCAAAAATGCTACACACCTGCTTCCTTAATCATTTCCAGATGAAAATCACATGGATTATTAATTAGGGGATGGGGGTATCTTAAGGTTAAAAAAAAAAAGCGTTTCCTGTGTGATCCTCAAAAGTCCCACCAAGAGGGCCGGCCCCGTGGCTTAGCGGTTAAGTGCATGCGCTCCGCTGCTGGTGGCCCGGGTTCGGATCCCGGGCACGCACCAACGCACCGCTTCTCCAGCCATGCTGAGGCCGTGTCCCATGTACAGCAACTAGAAGGATGTGCAGCTATGACATACAACTATCTACTGGGGCTTTGGGGGGGGGAATAAATAAATAAATAAAATCTTTAAAAGTCCCACCAAGAGTGTTAACAATAGGTGTCTCAATGACTAATACTCAACATCCTCTGACTACCACAGACATGTTGACTAACTCTTCAACAATAGCAGAATGCACATTCTTTTCAAGTGGGTGTGGAACGTTAACAAAGACAGGCCACATACTGTTCCATAAAATAAGGCTCAATAAATTATAAAGAATGGAAGTAGTTTAGAGTATGTCCACTAATCATAATAGAATTAAATTAGAAATAAATAACAGAGATATATCTGAAAAGTCTCCCAAATATTTGGAAATAAACAGCACACTTTTAAGGAATCCATTGGTTAAAGAAGAAATCACAAGAGAAATTAGAAAATACTTTGAAAAGAATAAACTCTAGGAGGCCAGCAACACACTAACACCAAAATCAGACAAAGACATGATAAGGGAAAAAACTACTATATGTCTATCTCTCGTGAATGTAGATGGAAAAGTCCTCAATAAAATACAATCCTGTGCTGCATAATGACATTTTGGTCAACAACAGACCACATATACAGCGATGGTCCCATAAGATTATAATGCAGCTGAAAAACCCCTGTTGCCTAGGGACGGAGTAGCTGTGGTAACGTCATAGTGCAACGCATTACCCACATGTGCGGTGATGCTGGTGACAGCTCCGTGCACGTTACTGCCCCTGAGGACTGACCAGCAGGACAAGATGTGGAGGTGGAAGACAGTGATATTGATGATCCAGACCCTGTGTAGGCCGAGGCTAATGTGTGTGTTTGTGTGTTAGTTTCTAACAAAAGAGTTTAAAAAGTAAAAAAAAAAAAAAAATTAATTTTAAAAATAGGAAAAGCATATAGAATAAGGATATAAAGAAAGAAAATATTTTTGTACAGCTGTACAATTTGTGCTTTAAACCAAGTGTTATTACAAAAGAGTCAGAAAGTTAAAAAAATTTAAAAGTTTGTAAAGTAAAAAAAGTTACAATAAGCTAAAGTTAATTTATTATTGAAGAAAGAAAAATTTTTTTCTAAATTTAGTGTAGCCTAAGTGTACAGTGTTTATAAAGTCCACAGTAGTGCACAGTAATGTCCCAGTAATCTACATTCACTCACCACTCACTCACTGACTCACCCAGAGCAACTTCCAGTGCTGCAAGTTCAATTCATGGTAAGTGTCCTGTACAGGTGTGCCATTTTTTATCTTTTCTACCGCATTTTTGCTGAACCTTTTCTACGGTTAGAAACACAAATATTTAGTGTGTTATAATTGCCCACAGTATTTAGTGCAGTAACATGCTGTATAGGTTTGTAGCCCAGGAGCAATAGGCTACACCATATAGCCTAGGTGTGTAGAGGCTACACCATCCAGGTTTGTGTAATTACACTCTCTGATGTTTGCACAGTGAAAATATCGCCTAACGACGCATTTCTCAGAATGTATCCCCATCGTTAAGCGACACATGACTATATTAGCAAATAGAATCCAACAATGTATAAAAATAATTATACACCACTACCAAGTGGGATTTCTCTCAGATACCCAAGGCTGTTTCAACATTCAAAAATTGATCTATGTAATCCATCACATTATCAGGCTAATGAATAAAAAATCACATAATCATATCAATAGATGTAGAAAAAGCATTTGACAAAATCCAGCACTCAATCACAATAAAAACCCCTGGTAAACTGGGAATAGAGGGAAATTTCCTCAACTCAATAAACAATGTCTACAAAAACCCTACAACTAACAGCATACTTAATGGTATGAAACTAGAAGCTTTCCCACTAAGACAAGGAACAAGGCAAGAATGTCCCTATCATTGCTTCTCTTCAGCGTTATACTGGAAGTTCTAGCTAATACCAGAAGAGAAGAAAGGGAAATAAAAAGTATACTGATTAGGCATGAAGAATAAAACTGTCTCTGTTCACAGAAGACATGATCATCTATGTAGAAAATCTGAAAGAATTGGAAAAAAAAATTCACTAGTTCACTCTTTGAACTAATAAGCAATTATAGCAAGGTTGGAGGATACTTAAGGATACTTACTTACTCAAGACTAACTATAAAGCTACAGTAATCAAGACAGTGTGGTATTGGTGAACAAATAAACAAATAGATCAATGGATCAGAATAGAGATCCCAGGAATAGATCCACATAAGTATAGTCAACGGATCTTTGACAAAGCAGCAAAGGCAATACAATGCAGCAAACATAGTCTTTTCAGCAAATGGTGGTGGAATAACTGGACATCCACATACAAAACAATGAATCTAGGCACAGACCTTACACCTGTCACAAAAAATCAACTCAAAACGGATCACAGACCTAAATGTAAAATGCAAAACTATAAAACTCCTGGAAGATGATATAAGAGAAAATCTAGATGACCTTAAGTTTAGTGATGACTTGTTAGATACAACACCAAAAGCACAATTCATGAGAGAAATAATTCATAAGCTGAACTTAATTAAAACTTAAACTTTCTGTCTTCGAAAGACACTGTCTACAGAATTAGAAGACAAGACACAGACTGGGAGAAAATATTTGCAAAAGGCATATCTGATAAAGGGCTGTTATCCAAAACATACAAAGAAGTCTTAAAACTCAACAATAAAAACAACAATCCAATTAAAAAACTGCATCAAAGACCTTAACAGACACTTCACCAAATGGCAAACAGCCTACTTCACAGACGGCGAATAAGCACGTGAAAAGATGCTCCACATCATACAACATGGGAAATGCAAATTAAAACAACAAGGAGATACCACTATACTCCTATTGGAATGGCCAAAATCCAGAACACTGATAAAACCAAATGCTGGTGAGGATTTGGAACAACAGGAACTCTCATTCATTGCCGGTGAGGATACAAAATGGTACAGCCATTTTGGAAGACAATTTGGCAATTTTTTACTAAAACTAAACATATTCTTGCCATATGATCCAGCAATTATGCTCCTTGGTATTTACACAAAGGAGCTGAAAACTTAAGTCCAAACAAAGACATACACATAGATGTTTGTAGCAGCTTTATTCATAATTGCCAAATCTTGGAAGCAACCAAGATATCTTTCAGTAGGTAATTGGATAAACAAACTGTAGTATATCTAGACAATGGAATATTATTCAGCACTAAAAAGAAATGAGCTATCAAGCCATGAGAAGACATGGAGGAATCTTAAATGCATATCACTAAGTGAAAGAAGCCCATATGAAAAGGCTACATACTGTATGATTCCAACTATATGGCATTCTGGACAAGGCAAAACTATATAGAGACAGTAAAAAGATCAGCGGTTGCCAGAGTTTGGGGGGGGAAGATGGCACGAACAGGTGGAGCACAGAGGATTTTTAGGGCAGTGAAACTACTCTGTAAGATACTGCAATGATGGATACATGTCATTATACGTTTGTCCAAACTCATAGAATGTACAATACCAAGAGTGAGCCCTCATGGAAACTATGGACTTTGAGTGTCAATGTAGGTTCATCAGTTGTACAAATGCACCCCCTGGGGGGGGACGTTGATAATGGGGGAAGCTGTTCGTGAGTGGGGACAGCAGATACTGGGATAGCTCTGTATCTTCCTTTCAATTTTGCTGTGACTCTAAAACTGCTCTAAAAAAGATATTCTTCTTCAAAAAAGAATAAATATGAAACACAACATATCAAAATATATACAGTGCTGGGGCCGACCCCATGGCCTAGTGGTTAAGTCCGGCACGCTCTACTTCAGTGGCCCAGATTCAGATCGTAGGCATAGACATACACCGCTCGTCAGGGCCCATGCTGTGGCGGCATCCCACATACAAAATAGAGGAAGATGGGCACAGATGTTAGCTCAGGGCGAATCTGCCTCAAGCAAAAAATATATATATATACATGTGTGTATATATATATATATATATATATATATATATATATATATACACACACACACATAGTGCCAACAAGCAGTACTTAAAAATAAATTTGTGACTTTAAATGCTTAAAGAGAAAATTCTAAGACAAATAATTGAGTTTCTACTTTATGAAGCTACAAAAATAGGAACAAATTAATCCCAAAATAAGTAGAAAGAAGAAAATAATGAAAATAAGAGCAGAAATCAATGAAATAAAATATGGTCAAAAAAACAGAAAAAAAATCAAGAAAATTAAAAACTGGTTCTTTGAAAAGGTTGAAATTTTTGGTAAACCTCCAGCTAAACTGATCAAGAAATAAAGAGAGAAAATACAAATTAGCAGTATAAGGAATGAAAGAAGGGACATAACTACAGACATTAAAAGGATAATTAAAGAAATGTTATCAACGAAGTTATGCCAATAAATTTGACATCTTAGATAAAATAAACCAATACCTTGACAGACACAAATGATAAAACTGAATCAAGAAGCAGAAAACCAAATAGCCCCATATCAAGTTTTAAAATAATTGAATTCAGAATTTAAAACATTTCCACAAAGAAAACTCCATGTACAGAGGCTTCACTAGTAAATTCTATCAGACATTTAAGGAAGAACTAACACCAATCCTACACAAATTATTTCAAAAATCAGAGAAAGACTTGTAACTCATTTTATGAGATCAATATTACCCGGATACCAAAATGAGACAAAGATATTACCAGGAAATAAAACAACAGGACAAAGTCCTCACTAATTTAGTTGCAAACATCCTTAAGAGCAAGATATAAAAATAATAATGCCCCAGAACCACAAAGGGTTTTCCTAGGAATGCAAGATTGGTTTAATATAAGGGAATCAATTAATGTAACTCATCATATTGAAGAATAAAGAAATGTGTATGTATATGTATGATCTGTATCTCATTATATGCAGAAAAAATATCTGACAAAATTTAATACATTTTCATGATAAAAAAAATAATAAAAACTCTCAGCACACTAGAATAGAAAGAAACTTTCTAACTCTGACAAAGGGTAACTATGACAACCCCAGAGCTCACCCATGCTCAGTGGTGAAAGGATTGCCTTCCCTCGGAGACCAGAACAGGCAAGGGTATCCACCCTCACCATGTCTACTCTCATTGTCCTTGAAGGTCTAGCTACTGCAAGAAAAGGAAATAAAAGGCATACATGTTAGAAAGAATGAGGTAAAACCATCACTATTCACAGCTGTAGAGACAGTCCTCAAGAATTTATTCAGGGGCCGCCCTGTGGCTTAGCGGTTAAGTGCGTGCTCTGCTGCTGGCGGCCCCGGTTCGGATCTTGGGCGTGCACCAACATACCACTTCTCCGGCCATGCTGAGGCTGCGTCGCACATACAGCAACTAGAAGGATGTGCAACTATGACATGCAACTATCTGCTGGGGCTTTGGGGAGACAAAGGAGGAGGATTGGCAATAGATGTTAGCTCAGAGCCAGTCTTCCTCAGCAAAAAGAGGAGGATTGGCATGGATGTTAGCTCAGGGCTGATCTTCCACACACACACAAAAAAGAATTTATTCAACTTTTTAAAATGCCATTTACAAAGCATCAAAACGCATGAAATACTTAGGGATTAATGTAACAAAATATATGTAAGATACACAGAAAACTACAAAGTGTTGCTAAGTGGAATCAAACATGATGTAAATTTTTTTTAATGATATAAATAAATGGAGAGAGATAACACATGGGTGGATTAGAAGACTTAATATTGTTAAGACGTCAGTTCTACCCAAATTAATATATATATTTAATGTTATCTCAACCAAAATCTCCAGCAGGCTTTTTTGCAGAAATTGGAAGCTGATCCTAAAATTTATATGGAAATACAAAGGATCTAGAATAGCCAAAACAATCTCGAAAAAGGACAAAATTGAAGGTTAATATTTCCTGGTTGTAAGATTATTATAAAGCTCATAATAAAACTTATTGGCATAAGAATAAATATACAGATTCATGGAACAGAAGGGCAAGTCAGAAATAGACCCGCACCTACACGGTCAGTTGATTTTAGACAATTGTTCCACGGTAATTTCAATGGGGAAAAGGATTGTGTTTTTCAATGGAGGGTGCTATAACAACCGGACATCTACAGGGGAAAAAATAAACCCTGGACATTTCCTCACTCTAAACACAGATATGAACTCAAAATGGATCATAATTCTCACCATACACCCTAACACTTCTAGAAGAAAGCATATCCTTATGACCTTGGAGTACACAAAGATTTCTTAGGCCACAAAACCCATGAGTCATTAAAAAAAAATTGACAAATAGCACTTCATCAAAACTGAAAACTTCTGCTCTTCAAAAGACATCATTTAGAAAATAAAAAAGCGAGTACAGACTGAGAGAAAATATTCCCAAAACCACAAATGAAAATCAGTTGTATCCAGAATATATTAATAACTCTTACAACTCAACAAAAGAGAACTTAACAAAAATGGGAAATAATATATGAACAGATACTTCGTAAAAAAAGACATACGAATGGCCAATAAACGTAAGAAAAAGTATTCAACATCACTAGTCTTCATGGAAATTCTAACTAAAACTACATATCACCATATATCCATGAGAATGGCCAAATTAAAATCTTTCGTGAATGGCTAGTATGAGCATTAAATAACACAACCAAATTTGGACCACAGTTTAGTAGTTTTTCATAAAATTAAACATACACTTAACATACTACCTAGCAATTCCACTCCTAGGTACTTACCCAAGAGAAATAACACACGTTCACACAAAGACTTGTTTACGTATGTTAATGGCAGCTTTATTCATCATGGCCCAAAACTGGAATCAACCCATGTCCATCAACAGGTGAACTAAAAAAATATATATGTATTTTAAATCCATGCAAGGGATTACTACTCAGCAATAAATGGAACAACCTATTGCTGCCTCAGCAACGTGGATGAATCTCAAAAGCGTAATGCTGAACAAGTCAGCATAGGGCATGACCACATTTACGGGAAACACCAGAATGGCAAAGCCAATCGACAGGGACTGAAAGGAGGCTAGTGCTCGTCTGGCTTCAGGAAGGAATGAGTGTTGACTCATTTTGACACGTGGTAGGGGCCACAAATAAACTTTTTGAGGTGATGAAAATATTTGTGATTGTGGCCGCAGTACACAGACATATGCTTTTGTCAAAACTCACTGCACAGTACACTGAAAATAGTACATTTTACTTTATGTTAACACAATAAAGTCTTTTTTAAGGAAATGGAGTCACTGGGAAACAGCATGAAAAATGTGAATTTTCAGGTTTCTTTTATAATGTGTCTGTTCTTGTATAATGTAATATGGAGACAGATGCTTTTAAATAAAACGATGTTACAATCACAATGGTATCCTTTGGTAAAAATAACAATTTCATCACAAAGAAGATAGATTGTAGTGGCTCCTTAGTAGTTCAGGAGGGAGTTCAGATCACCAGGTTCCTCCCTTATCCTTTAGCATCTCTCCAGTCCCCACCAAGTCAAGTCACAAATAGGAGCACATGATCACAGAGGCACAACCCACATGTCTGAGGCAGCATTGACAGATCCTGCCATGAGGTGGCATATCTTTGTGCATCTTGGCTTTGCTTTTCTATCTTAGCACTCATTGGTGACGTTTACACAAATTCAGTACATGTCGAACTTTAGCTTTTGTTTCACAACTTACATGGTTCAATTTATATGCTATATCTCACGCTCAATCACCTTTGGAGAGTCAGACATTATTTCTTTTGAACATCAGAATTTTTCATCATGATGTGCCTGTTCACGATGTGCTACTAGAATAAAGAATACAGGAAGTGGCATTTAAATAAAAGAACTATTCATTAAACACACATCTACATACATCTAGAATTCATAGTTATATATATATGCACATTGCTACTTGATGTCATCTTCTTGGAAACCTAAGGAAAATTAAATAATAAACGAAGGAAAGTAGGTGAAGTTAGTTAAATTTACATGCATTTTCCCACCCGCACAATAGTTACGGCTGGTATGAAATACTTGTCTCAACATTCTGAATGACTGAATGAAATGAAATTTGGTATGTCTAAGCTTTCAAACTTTTTCAATATTTGGAACTGTCTCGTGATTTCTCATCATTTTGCCTTCAAATATTATTTTCATAATTACAAAATTGCATCTGTTGAATCATCCAATGTCAATTAATCTTGCTTCAGTGCCTTGCATAAAATAACTATTGATAAATATTTGCCAAAAAAAGAATGAAAATTACCTTGTTTGCCTTTAGCTTTGCTTTTTCTAGTATTTTTCTGAAATTAATATATGAAGCATCTTCTAGCGGATTTATGAAAATTTAAAGCTACTTCCCCTGGGTCTCCTAATTTAGATGGCAGATTTGTGTGTGTGTCTGCGTGTGTGCAAATTTCTCTAGTTATTTTTCATCATCTATCTACCAGTCTGGCTTTAAGTTTCTTAAGAAAATTTATAGAAAATCTCATAAACTTATAATTCTCACTAGAATAGTCTTCAGATTCTGTGCAAAATTCCTAAATTTATTTTTACAAATTTCAGGCACTCTTGAAAAGATATATATATATATATAATATATATGAAGCTATATTGACAAGCATGAATGTACTGAGACCACCAAAAACAATGACAACAAATTATATACCTAATTTGATATTTGTGCTATTTGATGGCAAATACAGGCTTGCAGAAAACTGCTTACAACACAGAAGGTGGGGATCCTAACTGTGGGAAAAGAGGTTTAGGTCTGCGAAGGTCACAGGAAAGATGTAAGAGGATGTGGAACAGGAATGACAGTGCTTAGTTGAACTGGTGATGAACGTGAGGAGACAGACTCCAAGCTCAGAGCACTGAGATGTCAACCCAGAATGGGGAAGGGCAGGAGATTCCAGAAGTCGGGGGTGAGAAGAACTCTCAAAGACTGTGAGATCCTCTGGGACAGGATTTCTGAGTTATTCATCCCTTTATTTGTTGTGTCTGTCACAGAACCTGGCACATAAAAGGCATAAGTATTACTTGAATGAATAATATGTGAATGAAGTGGAAATCCATCTGAGCCAAAATAGGGGGTAGAATTTGTTCATGGGAGAGGTACGCCAAGCTCACCTCTCCAGTCACATCGTCTCTCTTTCTTGCTCATTATCTTTAAATAAGATTTTCTTGAATACACCATGACATACATACATACACCACGTATGTTTCATAACATACAGAATGATCAAGTGGGATTTATTCTAGGGATGCAAGGATAATTCAACATCTACAAAAATCAATCAGTGTGATACACCACATTAACAAAATGAAGAGTAAAAATCACATGATCAGGGACCGGCCCCATGGCTTAGCGGTTAAGTGCGCGCGCTCCGCTACTGGCGACCCAGGTTCGGATCCCAGGTGCGCACCAACGCACTGCTTCTCCGGCCATGCTGAGGCAGCATCCCACATACAGCAACTAGAAGGATGTGCAACTATGACATACAACTATCTACTGGGGCTTTGGGGAAAAAAAAAGGAGGAGGATTGGCAATAGATGTTAGCTCAGAGCCGGTCTTCCTCAGCAAAAAGAGGAGATTAGCACGGATGCTAGCTCAGGGCTGATCTTCCTCACAAAAAAAAAAAAAAATCACATGATCATCTCAACAGACACAGAAAGCATCTGATAAGATCCAACATCCATTTATGATAAAAACTCTCAGTAAAATGAGTATGGAAGGAAAGTACCTCAACATAATAAAGGCCATATATGACAAACCCACAGCCAACATCCTACTCAATGGGGAAAAACTGAAAGCCATTCTTCTGAGAACAGGAACAAGACAAGTGTGCCCACTCTCGCCCCTCTTATTCAACATAGTATTGGAAGTCCTAGCCAGAGCAATTAGACAAGAAAATAAATAAATGGGATGCAAATTGGAAAGGAAGAAGTAAAACTGTCACTATTTGTAGATGATATGATTTCATATAGAGAAAACCCTAAAGAATCCACCAAAAAACTATTAGAAATAATAAGTGAATACAGTAAAGTTGCAGGGTACAAAATCAACATATAAAAATCAGTTGTGTTTCTGTACACCAACAATGAAACAGCAGAAAGAGAAATCAAGACTACAATCCCATTTACAATCACAACAAGAAGAATAAAATACCTAGGAATAAATTTAACCAAAGAGGTGAAAGATTTTTACACTGAAAAGTATAACACATTGTTGAAAAAAAATACAAGACACAAAGAAATGGAAACATAGTCCATGCTCATGGATTGGAAGAATTAACATAGTTAAAAATGTCCATATTGGGGCCAGCCTGGTGGTGTAGTGGCTAAATTCATGCAGGGCTCATGGGTTCAGATCCTGGGTGTGGACATACCGCTCATAAAGCCATCCTGTGTTGGCATCCCAAATACAACATAAAGGATGATTGGCACAGATGTTAGCCCAGCACCAATCTTCCCCACCAAAAAAAAAAAAAAGTCCATATTACCTCAAGCAATCTACAGTTTCAATGCAATCCCTATCAAAGTCTCAGCGATATTTTTTACAGAAATAGAACAAAGAATCTTAAAATTTATATGGAACAACAAAAGACCCCAAATAGCCAAAGCAATTCTGAGAAAAAAGAACTAAGCTGGAGGTATTACATTCCTAGATTTCAAAGTATACTACAAAGCTATAGTAATCAGAACAGCATGATACTGGTACAAAAACAGACCCACAGATCAATGGAACAGAACTGAAAGCCCGGAAATAAAACCACATATCTATGGACAGTTAATCTTCAACAAAGAAGCCAAGAACATACAATAGAGAAAGGCAAGTCTCTTCAATAAATGATGTTGAGCCATATGCAAAAGAATGAAAGTAGACCACTATCTTACACATACACAAAAATTAACTCAAAATGAATTAAAAACTTGAACATAAGACCTGAAACCATAAAACTCCTAGATGAAAACATAGGCAGTACACTCTTTGACATCGGTCTTAGCAATATCTTTTTTGATATGTCTCCTCAGGCAGGGGAAATAAAAGAAAAAATAAACAAGTGGAGCTATATCAAACTAAAAAGCTTCTGCATAGTGAAGGAAACCATCAACAAAATGAAAAGACAACCCATCAATTGGGAAAAAATATTTGCAAATCATATAGCTGATAAGGGGTTAATATACAAAATATATAAAGAACTCATACAAATCAACAACAAAAAGACAACCGATTAAACAAGAGGCAGAGGATCTCAATAGACATTATTCCAAGGAAGATACACAGATGGCCAACAGGCAAGTGAAAAGATGTTCAACATCACTAATTATTAAGGAACTGCAAATCAAAACCACAATGAGATATCACCTCACGCCCATCAGAATGGCTATTATTAAAAAGACAAGAAATAACAAGTGTTGGAGAGGATGTGGAGAAAAGGGAACCCTCATACACTGCTGGTGGGAATGTAGACTGGTGCAGCCACTATGGAAAACAGTATGCAGATGCCTCAAAAAATTAAAAAATAAAACTACCATATGATCCAGCTATTCCACTTCTGGGTATTTACCCAAAAACCACAAAAACACTAATTCAAAAAGATATTTGCACCCCTATGTTCATTGCAGCATTATTCACAATAGCCAAGACTTGGAAATAACCTAAGTGCCCATTGACAGATGAATGGATAAAGATGTGGAGTGTGTGTGTGTATATATATATATATATGCTATATGCATACATGTATACGTGTGTGTATATATATATGCTATATGCATACATGTATACGTGTGTGTATATATATATGCTATATGCATACATGTATACGTGTGTGTATGTGTATATATATATAGCAACATGGGTGGATCTTCAGGGTATTATGCCAAGCAAAATAAGTCAGACAGAGAAAGACAAATACTATATGATTTCATTCATATGTGGAAGACAAAAAACAACAACAACGAACAAACATATAGTTGCAGAGAACAGACTGGCGGCTACCGGGGCGGGGAAGGGGAGGTTGGGGGAGGGTGAAAGGGGTAAAGGGGCACATGTGTGTGGTGACGCATGGCAACTAGATTTTTGGTGGTGAACACGATGCGGTCTATACAGAAATTGAAATACAATGATGTACACCTGAAATTTATATAATGTTATAAGCCAATGTTATTTCAATAAAAGAAATGAATACATAAATAATACTGATTTTAATTATGTTTTTAGAATACTCGAAGCTCTTCCCTGCTGAAGAATTTTGTCCTTGCTGTGCCATCTGCCTCAAATATACTTCCATAGCTGGCTTTTTTGTCTCAACTCAGAAGCCACATCCTTGGAAAAAGCCTCCTCTGACCTGCTATATCTTTCCCCCAACATCTCTATCACATCACCCTATCAATTTTCATAGCAGCTAACTCGATCTGAAATTATCTCGTCTATGCAAGACTTCACTTGTTTACTGTCTGTGCTATCTGTTCCCAAAGAATACAATCATCTTGAGAATAAAGACCCTATCTATCTTGTTCACTGCTTTAATCCCAGCTCCCTGAACACAGCCTGGCACATTTTAAATATTTGCAGAATGAATAAAATAAACTTCTAAATAAAGTGTGACTTTTTATACCAACATACTTTGGGTTGAAAGTAGCAGAAAAAGCTCAGCTGGCAAAAAAAAAATAAGGGCTGTATTGGTTTTATCATTAAAGAGTTTATACGGGAAGTGAAGGGATTCCTACCTCAGCGTCCCAGGACGCACGTGACAGTTTCTGTCTTCCGGGCTGGCTCCATTGTCACTCTCTGTGTGATGGCAGCTTCAGGCACACCTCTGAACCATCGGTCCAATAAGAGAGACCTTCTTCTCCCCAGGAGCCCAACCTGCTTCTCCTTAGCTATGCTCTCATCCTCAACCCAATCATCGGCCAGAGGGAAGAAATAAGTTGATTGAAGCCTGACAGGTCCCACCTGGGAATCAGAAGGGGCGTCAGTTTACCCAAACCACATGCCTGAGGCTGGGGGAGGGGTGGTTTCCCAAAGGAAGTCTGGAGTATTATTACCAGAAGGAAAGTGAGCAGGCTCGGGCAGCAAACAGAAGATGCCCTGACAGTGTCTTCTTCCTCTACTTAACTGCCATCAATAACAGCTTGATTCAAACCTATCCTTTTACTCGAATGTTATTTAGCTTCACACAGTTCTGCTATTGCCAACCAGAGTAGGGGAAACAGAAAGGAGCGCAGAGGCTGTGCTATTTAATATTCCTTTAATTGTTCATGAATGTTGCTACAGCTCCTCACAGCTGGCTGCTACTCTCTGAATGCCTGCAAAGGGAAGGACATCACCACCCCATTGAGGCTCACTCCATCCTTTAGCAGCCTTAAATTACCAGACTTGGACTCGTTTCTCTGAGCTGAAACCTGATAATAATACTGAGAAAAGTCTGAGTGGTATAAGTGCCGAGCTCTGGAGGAACTGTTGCTCAGTGGGCAGGAGGTAGACTATCAGGGTTGGGGAGCTGGAGCCGTGGCAGAGGGCGATTTCTCTGCCTCAGAGGTAATTTCCTGTCTCTCCTTCTGCTCCCATCCTCGGGCTGCCCTGACTTAAGGAGCTCTCCAAGTCGGCATGCCCAGCGCTGGCATTCGCCACTGTGCTCATTAGACCTCCACCAGCCTGCTACCTCTCCCCACCTTCTCTCCATCTCCACGGCCTGGTCAAGCCTTAGCCTCAGGTTCCGTCTCACCTGTATTGTTGCAGGCAGCTCCTAACTACTTTCTTTGCTCCTGCTTAACCTTTTCTAGCTCTTTCTCATACACTTGGAGAGTTATTTCAAAAATACACACTAGCCCATTCCTGCTTACATCTCCTAGGGATTCCTTACCTTTGGATTATAACAAGGGATCAAGTCCTTCCCAGTATTTTCCCCGCCTCCCTCTCCAGCCTCACATCTTACATTTCTTCCTTCACAGCCCTCACTTCATCATGAAACCCTGGAGTTCCCGAACATGCCCCATCCTGCAGTTTCCACTGCCCGGAGCACCTTCCTCCTCACTTCTCCTCTTTAGAGACTCTGCTTACCTCCCTCAGAAAGCCTTCTTTTCACCTCGTGTCTGAACCAAGTGCCTCCCTGCTGTGCCCCCATAACTATCTTCTCTCATAACAGTCTTTACATTTAGCTGTGAGCTTCTTGAGAGTAGGGATAGAGTCTGTTATTTCTGTATCTTAAACTTATGGTTTTTATCAGAGTTCCACAGATGTTGGTTAAACAAGAGTTGACACGTCACTGTTGTTCAGTTGGGTTATTTCCAAGATTGTAAGGGCACAGCCTAAAACCCTACAAAGAAGAAATTCTACACGTTACTCAACTCCAACTCTAATCAACCAATGTATATGTGTGTGAAAATTACGATGAAAGGAGAATGATGGAATTATTGTGACTATTCCATTTACAAAGGGGAATAACATACCATAGACTACATTACAGAAACGGATACCTTCACAGAAGGGAAACTCTCAAATAGGAAATATGCAGAAGAGCACATGTTATATGCCTCATGCTGTTATAGCTAATATAGTAAACCTACAGGAGTAGAGCTCCAGGTCTGAGGTTTGCCAGCCTCTTCATTGTAACAGAACTTCAACTGGAATAAAAATCAAAAGATGGAGTGGGTGGGGGAGGAGGCTTTACCAGAGAGGGGATGGTGCCGAAATGACGACTCCTAGAGCTGAGGCCTCCAGACCACACTTTGAGCATTTACTATTCTTGTTCCAAGGTTTTCAACAAACTTAGAATTAAATTATAACTAGAAAACTTGACTTGTAATTACTGAATGTGAAAGAGGTAGAAAGTTTGCTATAGGAACAGCTAAAAACAAATATTTAACAATTTCAGATAAAAGTATTCAGTAATTATTATTTTCAAAAATGGGGTTAATATTAAATGTATTTATAAGCTAAAGGATCCTGGTGTGTGATTTTTGTTATATGTCAGCCCAATCGTATCAAATAATTGACATGGAAAAAATTCAAGTGGAGTTAGATTGTAATATCTATACTGATTTCCTAATTTATTCCTAAATTCCTAAAATGAGATTTTTTTTAACTTTTTATTTTGGAATTCTTTTATATTTACAGAATAGTTGCAAAGATAGTACAGAGCTCCTGTACACCCCTCATGTACATCCCTCCTGTTCTGTGTTACCATTGTACTTTTGTCAAAACTCAGAAACTAGCACTAGCATATTACTATTAACTGAACTCCAGACTTGAATTGGATTTTACCAGTTTTGCATTAATCTCCTCTTTCTGTTTCATGATCCCTTTCAGGATGACACATTTAGTTGTATGTCTCTCCAGTCTCCTCTGACAGTGACAGTTTCTCAGTCTATCCTCTTTTTTCATACTTGACAGTCTTTAGGAGTCCGATGAGCATCCTGTAAAATGTCCCCAATCTAGGTTTGTGTTGTTTTTCTCATAATTAAACTGGTGTAAAATGAGTTTTTTAAGGGAAGTAGTGCTTGCTTAAGCAGTCCTATTTTAAGGAGTCATTTTCTTTGTGTTTAAAGAAAGCCTGTGAAAACCTTCTTGGTTTATTCTGCCCATAATCAGACCCCAAAACAAGATCCAGCAAGATTAAATCACACATCGTTGTTTTTGAAGCAAATGCATATTTTAGAGTCTTTATGATTTCATGAGGCATTCTTTCCAAGTTACAGTAGCTTTAAAAATGTTAGATGCTCTGGTTGCCAGTTGGAATGGAATTGGGAGAGTCTCCAGGTCCCCTCAATTGAGCTGAATTGAGGTGCCTGCCTTTTGCCTGCAAGGTCGGCATTTTTCCGAGGCACTCTGTTGCTGTGCTCTGGGGAGGTCAAGGTGGGCAGACTTTGGAAACGTCTTTGGTCAGTAAGAATGTGAAATATGTCCTAGAGATGTGAAAAAATCCCACACAAACTCAGAGCTTCATGTGCTAAAGGTGTTTTCCTATTTAGCCATTTAAATAATTAATCAAGTGTGCTACATAAGCTTCCAAAATGAAATGTGCTTTTGGATGAGGTTAAGGGTCTCAGCAGGAGCCGAATTAAATGCTAACAGCATTAAATTAAGAGTCAGGGAGAGAGAAGGACAGTTACCATTTTGCCTGGCTCTGCCCCATTTATAGATACTTCCATTGATCTGAGTGATTTTGATAATAGTGAATAAGTGGAAACCTACATAAAAGCTTCTTTAAAGGCCATAAAGACTAATAATCTAAAGATAAAGTTGTTCAAAGTCATTTCTGCAACCATACGTGGGCAAATTTTCCATGGTCCCATGAGGCAGCTTAAGAACAGGATTCAGGTCTTCATATCTCTAGTTAGATATTTTGGGTGGAATTCAAAGAAGAATTTAGATTCATAAGTTATTGTTTATTCTGGTAGTCATGAAATACTGGTAGATAAAAATGCTTTTGTTTAAAACTATAATCACGTTATTATTGTTTTTTACATTCCTATAATTATTTACAATTCTACCATCAAAATAGTTGAAACTATTCTTATTTTTTCCCTCGTTGACTCGGCAAACTATTAGGCTCTTGCTAGAGACAGTGATCAGGACAAATAGATGAAAGAACCATCAGGGGCTTTACAGTCAAACTGAACTGGGTTCAAATCCTGACTTAGCCACTTTCATCTGGAGCAAACCATCTAACTTCTGATTATCTCTACATTTTTGGAATGTGATACCTACATCATAGTGTGTTATGAAGATTATATAATAAAATAAAATATACTGAAAACACTGAGCTCAGTTCCCAAAACAGACTGCGTATCTATGTTATTCCTGAACAACACACAGGGAGGCCACCTTCTGAGCCTAGAACTTCCCAGGACGAGCAGGTGAGAGCTTTACTGAGCCATCGATTCCCTGTGTCTCAGGGAGACGGTCTAAGAGTGGAGGACTAGGCAGAGCAGGCTTAAGGAGAGAAAAAGATTGAATTAATCAAAATAAGATATTTAATAACTCCTTAGAAAAGATGAGAAATGTCCTCCACAGATTTTGAATAAACTCAACCATATAAATATTTACATTTCTAAAATGAAACAATTACTGGTAAGAAAATTAGTTATAGTTAAATGGCAAACTAGACAACTTTCCTCCTTGTAAATGCAGCACATAAAATACCACAAACGTTAGCAAAATAATTGACCTCCACAAAGTCGCCAGATAGCGGCGGCTTTATAGCAATTATACAGCCTAACTCTGGTCAACCATTACAATTCTTTCCACGTGGGCAATCTGTATAAATCTCTGTAATAGGTTTCTATGAACGCCATAACAAATTACCACAAATTCAGTGGCTTAAAACAACACAAATGTATTATCGTACAGTTCTATAGGTTAGAAGTTCAACAAGGGTCTCACTGGGCTAAAATCGAGGTGTCAACAAGGCTGTGTTCCTTTCCAGGGGCTCTGGGGGAGAATTCATTTCTTCACCTTTTCCAGTTCCTAGAAGCCGCCCACGCGCCCTAACCTCTGGCCTCTTCCTCCATCTTCAAAGCCAGTACAGTCCTTCCTACAGCACATCTCTCTGACTCCCTCTCCTGCCTCCCTCCTCACTGTGAAGGACTTTTGTCACCACATGGGGCCCACCCAGATAACCCGGGAAAATCTCCCTAAGTAAAGTCCACTGATTAGTGATACCTAATTCCACCTACAACCTTAATTCCTCTTTGCCAAGTAACCTAATATAGTTACAGGTTCTCAGAACTAGTATGTGGATATCTGTGGGTGGGGATGCTTATCCTGCCCACCACAATCTCCAAGAGAGATCACTCCTGAATTATATAGTATTAGTCTCTGGGTGTGAATAATAGACTACAACTCACACGGACCTTACTCGTTTTCTTCCAATGATTCAAAAACAGCAGTTATTTTGACAGCTTTAGAACCTGCAAAGCAAAGATGTTTCCATCTCACTTAATGAGAGCAGAAATAAACAATGCTATGACAGTAAGAGTTATGCAACCAAAGTCATTCCTGTTTACACTAGGCAGTGAAAACTGATTATCTCTGATGTTAGGCTTGCTTTTGGCTACAGAAAAAATAGGGTATCAAAATTTTCTATCCATGTCAACAAACCATATAAGGCTGTCTTCACACACCCCTGTAACCTATCATACCATTTCATCCTCTTGTATCTAGAACTTACTGTATTTTCAAAGGGAAAGATATCTGTTGCATTAGCAGTAAAGGCCTTGCAGTGATGACTTAGAAAGTGAAGCTTTGAATAGTGTGGTTGGGATCTGAAAGCTTGGAAATCGTGGGATGAATTTTTCTCTTAATAGGCTCATCTAAACAGAATAACTGTCATTATTTGAAGCTTAAATTAAATACCACTACACATAAAAATACTTGGGTGCTTACTTCACTAGAAAAATTAAACTTATATAGGATGTCACTCCCCAAGAACATTTTAGAAAACTACTGTTAAAGGTCTACGTAAGCACACTGTCCTGATCCCCCTGAGGTAGGTCACACGAGTCTGGAGGCCAGGCAGGCGACAGAATAACCGGATGAGGCCAGGAGGGCACTGGGCATACCAGAGCCTCTGTTGGCATCTGAAGGGACCAGCCAAGACCAAGCTTCAACAGCTGTCTCTTGGCTCTAAGATCCTCTGTTATTTTCATAATTCTTCAAGTACAATTTTTAAGTGAAATCACTCCAATTTTCAATGTTGGTAACTAAATAATATACCACAACCCCTTGACAGAGCAATAAAGCACAGCTATGGAACAAATTTAGCTCATCAGCCACGGTTTGCACCTTGGGATCTGGATCAGCTGATCCTTGAGAACTGCTCAATATTTTACTTGATAAAATCAATAGATGGGTGTAACTTATAGTCCTAGCTGTCTGATCGGATACAAACAACATCAAATCCTGTGAGGAAAACATGTGTACACAGATGGGATAAAGAGCCTTGGCACCAAGAGTCCTTTGTTCTGGGGGAATTTTTTTTTTCTGTGAGGAAGATCGGCACTGAGCTAACATCTGCCAATCCTCCTCTTTTTGCTGAGGAAGACTGGCCCTGGGCTAACATCCATGCCCATCTTCCTCCACTTTATATGGGATGCCTGCCACAGCATGGCCTGACAAGCGGTGTGTTGGTGCGCGCCCGAGATCCAAACTGGCAAACCCTGGGCCGCCGCACATTCTGGGGGAATAAATTGTGCCTTATTTGTTATGGCCCCGCACAGCCTAGGATCTGTCACTCAATGGGCTCTAAGTTCATATTTGTCCAGTTAATGAATGACTCAACTTTAAGAAAAACCTTGGTACCTCTGATGGCTATATTCATACTTGTTAATGTAAAGAAGCACTGGTCTAGCCTTAGAATTTGGGGTTGGCCTAGAAATTAAGAACCCTTAATATTTTCTATATTCTCAAAATATATATACTCTAACAATTGTGTTGCAATGATCAGTGAGGCCTTTATAACATAATGGGGCAAAACGAGATTTAACTCAAAACAATAATGTAACAACAACCTAAACCAAGTATTTGTATGGAATTTTTATGTTACAAAGGGCTTTCAAAATGCGATTTCTCCTTATTATCAGAACATTTCTCTAAGGTGGACAGATAGTATCTTCACATTAAAGATGAGGAACTTGAACTACAAAGAAAGTTAAGTGATTTTATAAAGACTTGCAGAAAATTAGCAATGGAACAAAACTTAATCTGTGGTTCAGCCCATGATGGTTCTCTCATAACAGGGAGGCAGCATGGGGATGCAGCAACACAGCATTGAAGTAAATACGCACAATGGTACCTTCATAAACAGGACAGGAAGGAAATGACCTCTGTACGGCACAGAGGAGGAAGGAAAGAACGAGCATGGAGGGAAAGGGGGTGTGTAGACCTCAGAGTACTTCACTCATCATGACACTATTCGCATGTTGGTTAAATCACTCAGCAAAATGAGACAGGTCAGCCTGCCCTGGTCGTTTCACCTGGAAACACGTTGCTCTGTGATGTTCTCATATCCTGTATGTATTTGTCTCCCCATTAGAGTGGAAACTTCATGAGGACAGAGGCTAGAACATGTTACAGTACGAGTTCCTAAAGCATTCTCCACCCAGAAGGAATTCTTTGAACATTTTCACTGGTTACTGGGCGACACACGTATGGGTGACAATCCAGAGAATGGTAAGAACGAGGGACTAGAAGTCAGCAGGCCTGTGTCTGAAGCCACACTCTGTCAACAACCAGCGTGACCTTGGTAAGTCCCTCCACTTCCGGGAGTCACATTGTCACGTGGTGTGGTAGGTGACGGCGGTAAGACTCACTCCACAGTTTGTAGTGAGGATTAAATTAGCTAATGCTTGCAGAAACCTAGCAGAATGCCGGTGTCTGACACGCACTCAGTAAATTGCTCGCTATGGCAACACGCTGAAACGTCAAGCTCAGAGAAGTAGGGGAGCTACACGCTGATCTCCGCAGACGTGGAGAAGGGATGTGCGGGAGGTTCTCAAAAACTAAGTGAGATGCTGAGAGAACATTTTAAAAAGTGGCCCAAAATGTATTTTTAAAACAAACTTTTAATTTATCCCACATGCCATTTGGAATACAGTAACAGAACAAAGAAGGAAAAGCCACAGGTGCAGTGTGATTTACCATCCACATAAATGATTACAAACAAAATCAGTTTGCAGACACAAGCTCACTGACCAAGAAAAACCGTGACTAGTCAAAGCTTACAAAGCAGTGAAGACCTGAGATTTGCTGGTCACAGAGGGGACATTCAAGAGGACGAATATGGGTGACATTCTTTTTTGAGTAATTTTCCTCGTTTCTAGAAAGAAACATGTTTGTCACAAATTTATTATTTTATCAAAGTCCAACCAACTTATTTTCCAATGTGCGCTTGCTCTTAGATCTTTAATCTTTCAACGTACATTTTCAGACTCTACCTGCTCCTATGAACAGGCAAAATGAGGCATTAAAGTAAGAAAGAGAATGCTAATTTCTTAAAAGGAAAATGACACATACTAAGTGATACCTATCATACTTAGAGAGATATTTATGAGAGAAAACTAGAGCCAAGCAATTGAAATGTTTTCTACCCAAAAGTAGCAGAAATTGAACACAGAGCAAGTACCACACATCAATTTAGAAGAGAATTTGATGCCAAAATAAGGTAATAAACTACTCCACTGACGCTTCTCCTTCTGTGCCTTTAGTATTTACAGGAGCCAATTCACGGAGCCCGAAAACCTCTGTGAAGTAACTCTCCACCCCGAATGTCCAGCTCTGGGGATCAAGCAGAGAAATGCCAGCTAAGCTTCTCTCACAACCACCGGACCAGATGGACCAGCTTTTTAAAGCCGCAGATGCTAATTCAGAGAACATCCTCCATTTCTCCTTTGCTTTCTCCAGTGTCTGGGTTAAATTCCAATGGCCTGGAAGACTCCTCCATTGCGGTCTCGTCTGCCTGCCTCCCGCTGCCTTCCCTGGTATCCTCTTGGATCAAGTGTGGCAGGCAGTCCTGCTCTGAGCCACTCCAGACATAGCCAGGTAAAGTCACGCGGCTGTTGGGCTGTCTGCAGGCCATCCTGCTCCCTCTGCCTGAGAGGAGCACCATGTGGGCACTGGCCCCCACCTGCGACTGGCTGCTGGTGCTGGGGGTCACAGTGGTGAGCACAGAGCCGCACCTGTGGCCACTGCACAGAGGCCTCCTTTCCCAGGCCACAGAGAGATTCCACCGACTCCACGACTTCTTCACTTCAGACTGAACCTAAACCACAAGAAACATTGTGCATCAGAAACCATCAGGAAGACCCTGCAGCCTTGTCAGGTGGGTGTCTGCCCTTCAGTGATGGTGGTAATAACTGAGGTTCCACTGTGTGCTAGGGATTTGACATATATATTCTCTCTCAACCTCAAAAAACCTTCGCGATAGCACTGGAGATGAGCAACCCGAGGCTTGGAGAGAGGGAAAGCGACTTGTCCATGATTGGAATTTTAATAGAAGGTGAAATGAGCCAATAGAAACATCTGACTTCACTCCCAGTTTGAGAAGAAAGAGAGATAACTGTGCCAGCTGTGGCTGAGGAGTGGGGTAGGTGTTCAACTGGAAATTTACTGCCACACCACCACTCTACACGTGTGTGCTGAAGGAGGAAAACAGGAAGAAGATTGAACATTGAGAAGCAGCCACTGCAAATGCATCCTCAATAGGGTGGGGCTCATTTCCACCCTTGGGGCTGAAGATTCTACTGCTATTGCCACCTTCCAGAAGGGAGCTCATCTGGAAGTTCCATAAGAAGTTCCAGGTAAGCTCAAGTCACCTAAAAGAACAGTAGGTTACTTCTCTCAAGCCAACTCCAAAATGAACTGAAATTGTCCCATCACCATCCTGTAGTCTAAAAAATGTCAAAATGTTCTAGTGGATTTGTCCCAGGGAAGCTTATATTTGAGTTTCTTACAGAACTTCAAATTGAACATAAGTTGAAGCGTAACAGGAAGGTGAAGTTCACTGTCCTTCCAAATATACAACAAGCTGTTTTTTGGTATCAAGGTTTGCAACTGAATTGACATTTAAAAGTGCTGGACGAAAAAATAAATAAATAAAATAAAATAAAAGTGCTGGACGAGGAAGACCTTAGCTTATTTACATTAATTCTTGCTTTCTCAAAATAATTTATGATTGAAATATCTGCCTTCTCCCTGCCCACTCTATCCTGTAACTCCTGGGGATCCTAAAGAGATTCAGGTCACATGGTGAAGGCCATTATAAGCTTCCTCAGAGCCAGACCTGGGGGCTGTCCGTGCCTTCAAACCTACCTCTCCGTTGCAGTAGCAGTAGATGATGGACACGAAGAAGCCCTGCAGAACAAAAGGGGTGTCAGCACACTGACGGTTCAAGGAGATCACAGCATCAACGTGTCTGGGGTCAAATGATGTATAAGTTGAAAAACTGGTTTATTTTTTAGTAATTCCTTCGGAAAATGATATAAATTATTCTCTTCTAATGTTCCCAAATTCTTGAGTTTGCATTAAATTTGAGATCTTTCCTTGGTGTCAGCTGAACCAAACAAGTAACTGAATAAAACACTCCAAGATGCACAAAGAACAGATTTCTATTATATTAGTCTCATTTCTGTTGCCACTCAAGGATCATGGAACATCCCCTAGTCGGTAAGAGATGTTTATCCACTGTGAATGCCGGAAACTACAGGCATAGAGTATCACATGGTAAAAACAAAAAGAAACTTTCTTTCATTCATTCAAAAATATCTATGGAGCGTATACAGTGCTAGCTGCTCAGCATGACAGGGATAAACAACGCAAGGAAAGACAAGACCGACAAGGTCCCTGTGCCCCTGGAGCTCACCTTCAGAAGGAAAGACAGAAGGATAAAATATAAACAAATAGCCACACGAGGAAAAAGTGCTCTCTACCTGAAAGGAGTTGAAGAAGAGCTCACAGTGCATCCGGATCTCCCACCCACGCCCCGCGAAGGAGTGAGGCAGGCACACGAACACGATGTAGTGCACCCCGAAGACCAGCACCAGGACCAGCGTCGACTTGGCGAGTTTCCTGGAAGAGGATGGCGAGCCGTGTTATCAACTCAGAGTGTCTTTCCGAAGAGGCAGCTTGCAGAAAGAAGAAATCTCAGCAGAGCCAGTGGGCTGATGTTTCTCATCTCCTCGCATATGCCATCTGTTAGTTTTTCCCCTCCCTCTTCCTCCCATCACTTTAACACTAAATCCAGTTGTTTCTTCTCACTTCCCACCCCTAAGTCTCTCGAATCTCATTTCCACTCTTTTTGCTTAAAGGATACCATGTTCATAAAGTTTTGAAATGCCTTTTTTTTTTTCTGTCTTCTTTAGTGTCTATGTTTGGGACTTGAAGAAGTATTACCTCCATCCACGTGAAGTGTCTTTACTTTCATATGCAGCTTTCTGGCTTGTTTGTTTGTTTGTTTTAACATCAAGTACCCCCTCGCTGCTTCCTCCACTTGGGTCTCCGTCCCATAATTTCACACTTTCTTATGAGCTACATGTGGCCAACACCTCTGGCCTCCTCTAAACAGTCTCTGTCAAATATTCTATCTCAAATTGTCTAGAGTTCTAGGTTTTCTGTGGGCTTTTTTGCAAGCTAAGCAATTTGACTTTATTTCCCTTAACAGCCTCTTCATATACATTTTCTTGTGTCCTTGGAGGAATTGCAGGTTTTCCAATAGCTGGGTTGACTCTAAAAGGGCCCCAGTGACCCCACCTCCTGGTACTACATCCTTGTTAATCCTGTCCCCTGAGTGTGGGCAAGACCTGGGATTTCTTTGAGCCGAGAGATTACAGCTGAGATGATGGGATGTCATTTGTGTGACTGTGTCTCATGAGACTGTAACTTTCGTCTCACCAGCCATCTCTCTCCCTTGTTAGGTTCAATGAGGCAAGTTGCCATGTTGTGAGCCACTCTATTGAGAGGCCCATGTGACAAACAGAGGGGACATCTGGCCACCAGCCAGCAAGAAACTGAATCCTGTCAACAGTCACGTGAGCTTGGACCTGGGTTCTTCCCCAACCTAACCTTAAGATGAGACTGCAGCCCTGCCTGAATCTCTACGCAGCCTGGGAAAAGACCCTGATGCAGAGGGCCCAGCCAAGACACCCAGACTCCCGAGCTGCAGAAACTGCGAAACAGCAAGTGGGCTGCTTCCAGCCTCTAGGTTTGTAGTCATTCACTCTTCAGTGACAGAGAGCCAGTGCACCCAAGCATATCATTTTCTGTTTTGTTTTCTGCACTTTTTATCCAAGAAACTGCCAAATCTGGCTTCCTCTTCCTTATTTCTCAAATATTCCTCTTTCTCTATGAATTATTTATGTCGCGGTAACCTCAAACAATTGTAACCTTCTTTCCTCCAGCTACTTTATTTATGTACGTACGTACTTATTTATTTTTCTTCCTGGAAATAAGCTGTGTGGGTGAGTGAAGGCCACACTGGACTCAGACTAAAGAGAACAGGGTTCAGGTTCCAGACTTGACACTAACGACCTGCACAATCTTGACTCCTTTTCTTAACTAAATGAGGGACTAGAGCCCAGAAGTCCACAGAGCTCTCATACTCTAAGGCTTTGCCAGGCATCACCTTCCACCACATCCACCTCGCTATCAGAACCCTATCTTCAGCTCCTGGAGGAGCCGGCGTGTCCCATAAAACCATGTTGAAATGTGGCTATCTGGAGACCACGTGTGCCCCACCCCACTCCTTCTGCCGCTCTCATCTCTCACCAGTGCCTGGGCCACCTGCTCTGCCTCACGTGCACAGTTCACTGGGAGCCCCTGGGCCTTCTCTACGCAGCTCCTAGTCTTCGTACATACCTTGAGTTATGACCATCCACTCAACTTGAAAATTCAATCTAAGTCCTCTTTATTCAGGGCAGCGTCCTGACAGGATGATGGTCTCTCTGACCTAATGAACCCTTTCATCTTTCAGAGACTCCTGGGGATGTGTCTCCTCCAGGGTCCTCAGTGGCGGGTACTTGCTTTCCGTCACTCTTTGCACATATGGGAGGACTCTTCGAGTACCTTCCCAGCATTTTAATTCGGTCTAATCGGATAAGGGGACAGCCTTAGCTATACCTGCAGGCCTTGGAAGTCTTGCCCAATATTCCTCCAGAAGCAAGCTGCATCTCCTCCTTTAAGATGAAAGCACAAATCCCTCTGGAGACTGTTCTAGAATCAAGCTAACTCTGATTGTTCCTACTCTGTGACTAGGAGCCAAAAGCTAGTTAAAACAAAAAACAAAGCAGAGCAGCACATGGTGAAATGATCACAAATGTAAAAGTTTAGGGACAGTCTGTTTCAATGCAGACTGAGGAAAAATTGTCAAAGACTAAAATTTAGTGGGTACCCTGCTAGCTCAGCCATCTGAGTTCTCTCTCTTTTTCTGTGACTAGGCTCTTTTACAGCTCTGCAAAGACCAAAGTTAATCTGTAGGAAACAGATAGTAATTGAATTAATTTCTACTGCTGTGTAACAAATTACCACAAATGTAGTGGCTTTAGCCAATATCCACTCATATCTCAGTTTCTTCGTGCCAGAAGCCCAGGGTCCTCTGCTTGTTAGCGCTGCTTAAATAGCTATGATAGATATGCAGTCACAGGTTAGCATAAGTTAGCATAAGGGAAGCCATCTTGTGGAAGGGAACCATGTTGGAGCCGTAAATGACCCTGATCCACAGGCACCCCTTTGTTGAGTCTGCACTACTTTAGTTTACACGTGGCCTGGATAAGCCCACACCTGCTTGTGAGCAATATGCATGCTCTGCTACTTTCTCAGCCTTAGCTTACACGTAAACCTCCCTGCTATGATAAGACAGTAACTTTTTGTTCTTTAAGTTTTCCCAGGGATGTAATGACCTTCAGAAAGGAGCCTCTATGCTGGTATCCATCACCGGTGACAAGAAAAAGGGATGATCTGGCGTCTCAAGGACTACAACACCAGATGGTCACACTCCGAAACCCACCCCCCTTCAGCCCATTTGTCTTATATAACTGCTTCAAAAGTTTGTAGTTTTAAGACGATTTTTTACGGACACTAGTGCGCCATTTCCCCCTTGCTAGCAAGCTGTAATAATAATAAAAGGCCCTTTCTCTCGTTCCATCTCGCGTCTGGACTGTTGGCTTATCTTTGTGGCGAGTAGAGGACCCCTATTTGGCTGTGACACGCTCAAGGTGTCAAAAAGCTGAAATCAAGACGTCGGCCAGGGCTGCGTTCTCATCTGGACCTCAGGGCTCTCTTCCAAGTCCATTTGGATCACAAGCAGATCCCAGGTCCCTGCAGGTGTAGACTGTCTGCTGGCCAGGGGTCACTCGGTTCTACACACTGCCCTCAGGTCCTAGCCACAGGCCCTCACAACCTGTCACATTACTTCTTCAAAGCCAGCAGGAGAATCTCTTTTCAGGCTACCAGGATGGAATCTTATGTTATGTGTCATGATCATAGGAGACCTCTGCCATATAATGTAACCTCATCGAGGGAGAAGCTGTCCCATCGTAGGTCTTGCCCACACACAAGGCAGGGCAGGGGCGGGATTATACACAGGGGCAGGATATATATACACCAGGGGGCGGGATCTTGGGGCTGTCTTAGAAATCTGCCTGCCACAGCAGTGCTACTAGTTCCTGTCCATAGACACGCAAGCTGTGTCCAGCGGAATGCCACCAATTATAGCCTTGTGGATATTGACACGTTTTGCTAGTTTGAATCCACTTGTAAATTCATTTCAGCATTCATCATCTGACTATATGTTGAGCTCCCTTTTGAGTACATGTAATGTCTTACCAGTTCCTTCATTAATGAGTTAAGTAAAATCTTTGAAGTGTGTTCATTTATATTTGTGTAAGAGTTATGATTACATCCTCTTTTAAAATTTATCCTTTAATGACAGTGAAGGAGTTAAGGTGGTGGTGTGTGCCAAGCCAATGCAAACACGGGTCATCTCTCTGTCTCTTCACTGATTAAGACGTCTTTTCCACTCACATCAAATCCCCCAGCAGTTCTGGGCACTGGTTTGTTTCAGTGTCCTCCTGGGCACCCACACACACTGTCCGTCCTTGCAGCCCACTCTCTGAAAAGGCACAACTGTCTAACGAGATGATTCAGGAATGCACCAACTGGAAGCAGCCTTCTGGGTTGCTGGAAGAACGGCGGTGGCTCTGCGTCCAAGGGCAAAGCCATGAGAGAGACACCAAGGAGTCAAATGTGTGTAGACTCAGCGTCCCCTTTAGAAAACAGATACACGATTCTTGCGGGATCTCTGCAGGTGAAAAGTGCTAGAAAATCTCTACTTTTCCTTCGAGTCAACTTAGCTTTAAAAAAAAAACTATTTCTCTTAAGCCTTTCTCAATCCCTCTTGGCCTCGAATTAACCCTTCCCCCTTTTCTACGCACATAACACTTTGTAAGTGCATCTCTGCTGAGACTTTCCTCACTTTACTTAATTAAATCTCTCTCTCTCCCTCTCTGTCTCTCTGGATTGTGGGTTTATGGCAGGCAGAAACTTGTCTTATCAAGCTGTGCGTCTCTTGTGTGGCACGAGGAGGACACTCAGCAGATGAGGCCGGTGGCAACTGAGCACCACGCTCCGATGATGTCCTGCACTGACTGCCTCCTCTTGTCCTGACAACAAGCACGTAAGAGAGCTGTTCTTATCCCACGTCCAGATGAGGATGGCGGCTCAGAGAAGGAACGTATTCACCCAAAGTTACACAGTAAGTGGTGGATTCGGCCTTAAATCCTCATCGCTATCATACTGCATAATAAAGATTGGTTGGATTTATTCCAAAATTAATAAATTTTAAATATGATTTTTGTCTAACAGTGAAAGAAAAGTCAAATTAGCCAAAACAGTCAAGAGTTCTTTTCCATTGAACCTTGCATTTTTTCATATCTGTCATGTTCATCCAGTCCTGGCAATCTTTTCTTTGCAAAGGAATTGAGTTGTAATTTAAAAGAGAAAAAAAAATATTAGCTGTGTTGTTCAATCTGATCGATTATTTAATTTTCTTCCCATCCATCTTGTTTTTAAATAACTGATTGTAAATTACAGTTATGCAGGATGTCACTGCTGGGGAAACTGGGAAGCTCTCTGTATTATTTTTATAACTGCATGTGATTCTACAAATTACTTACCTCAAAATGAAAAGGTTTTTTTTTAAGACTGATTATATTAATTTATTCCAATTTTAAACCACTCTATCAGCTGAGGGCTATCGTGTACTTTTCGGAAGTCTCTGTGCGTGTGCACATGTTCACCTGGGGAGGGACCTCAGCTCTGAAAGATGTGTTGTCTCTCAGAGAGCGGTACACACGGAAATGTGTTCAAAAATTGTTTTAGATGCCGCCATTTGGAAATATACATTTTTTTTCATTATTTTATTTTAGCAAGAATATTTGAACATTTGTTTGACAAAGGTAATAACCAAATGAAATATAAGTTTAAAGGTACAAAAATGAGTGGGTGTAAATTTAAATACTCAATTAAGCCTCATAGGAGGAATATCACTGGGACAGAGACACAGATTACGTTTTCCTAAATCTCTTTATTTAAAAAGTGAGAGGCTGTTTAAACTTGATAATCTAAGGCCTCGGAAACTGAATACTGAATTGAATTCCCAAATCACTGTCAAGTAGGTTCCCACATTTTTCTCTCCAAAAAGAAAGGCAGAATCTTTTTCCACCACATTTTTATCTGTAGCTTAACTGTGGACATTATTAAGAATATTAAATATGTTTCAGCTATGAAAAAAATGTATTTTGCTGAAAAATACTTCCCCTGACTACTATTAGTCTAGACCTTGTTCCAATTAATCACTTTAAACTTTAAAAACTTTTGGGCACCAGATTATTTAAAATTTATGCTGAATTCTGAACAGTAGATGATTTCAATCCTTGATAAACTATTCAATTATTCTGAGAAATAATCCCCCATGAATGAACTCAAAATATCATCTGTTCTATTTTTTAAGATGATCCACCCTTTGTTCTCTCTAGAGTGTCTCAAATCTCTTGGGCAACTTTTCACTGAAAGTTGACGTCACTCAGAATTGTAGAAATAAGTAGCTTTTATTCAGACCTAGGAGAGAAGCAGCTTTCAAACACCACTGCACTTTTTCGCTTCATGAGGAATGAATAGCTGTTGACATTATCCACTGCTCTCCCCTCCTCTGGCCTGTCTTCACCAGGGGCCGGGATGTGAGACAAGCTGTACTGAGGCAGCACAGGCCCTGCCCTGTATACCCTTGCACACGGTTTATACTGGAACACCACCACCTGAAGACGCTGAAAAGAACTGCAGCTGGCAGCTTCTGGCTGCTCACACCGTGCAGCCTGCTCCAGACTCCAGCCCACACCTGCAGTCTTTTCTGCCCACAGTAAACGCTGCCCAAACAGTGGAGGGGATGATTCAATGAAGCTCGTCAAGGAAACGAGAGAGAGAAGATCAAAATGCTGAGTGTGATTTCTGCCTTGCTGCATCTGAGATAGCATTTCATAGCAATCCGAGGCAGAAAGAAATAGTTTCCTTCGGGGGATTATAAAAACTAACCCACATCCACCTGATTATGGGATGTATGTGTCCAGTTAGATAGAGGCCACTGTTATTCAGAATTTCCAAAATAATCGTTGGGAGAAATGGACACACTCTTAAGATGATTTGACAATAATCATAAACACTCGATTTGCCCTTTTCTTCAGGGAAGACTGAATAACGGACCTCCCTCAATCAGTACATTTGAAAGTTCTTAAAAATGTATATTTAGTAGGTGCCAATTTGATGGAAAGACTGGAAACAACACAGCAAATCCACTTTCTTGACTTTTTCAGTTATGACATATTATTTTAAGAACGCAGATAAAACCGTCTGCCAAGATCATCAACAAGAGATTTTCTGGGAGTTCACATAGTTTATGGGAAAATCCCAATCTGCTAAGAACAGATAAAAAAATATACTTAGAATTTAAGCACATTGGGAAGATGTGGGGTTATTCATATTTTCCTAAAATATATATACTTTTCTGATAAATGGCACAATTGAACCAGACAAAAGTCTACATTCATAAATTTATCTCTGACAGACATTTCAGATCAATTGCTATCTGCTCTTTGCTCTAAACAGTAACCAGAGTATTTCCTCTAATGGATGCCGATGCTGGAATTACCTGTATTGCTTTCTCGTGTCATGACCGACCGCATTGGTCTCCCAGATTTTGGTGGCCAGAACTCTAACCGTATTCAGAAACAGAATAAAATTCAGCTGAAAGAGAAGGTAACATTACAAAGAATTACTAAATTAGTCTTCAGGATGTTTACGAAAATTTACATAAATTGAGCTTCTTTGTATTCAAAGACTGAAAATTACCCATTCCATAAATATGAATGAGGGAATCTGAGATAAGATACTGGAAAGCTCATGATTCTTGATTTGTTCTCATGAAAACAAAAAGAAATAAAATGTTTCAACAGCATCAGAAACTAGAAATACCAGAGGATTATCAGCCAGAATCCCCAAGGAATTTCCAATCAAAGTTCAGCTGAAGCCTTGTGGCAGACAGGCCAGATCAAGGATAATAGTTACTGTATAAATATAACCAACTGCCCTTTCTGAAATGAATTCCCAGCTGCTGTCTCTATTTTAGGGACAGGAATAATAGAATTGTTTTGGGAATGTTGGTTCTCTTATGATATATGAAAAGTATTGGGTGAAATATTAAAGGTTTAAAAAAAGACAAATAAGATCCTATATAAGAAAAGGCCCCCATTTTCGGTAATTAAGTTAAATTTGAGATGTTACAGATGTGGGCATCACCAGAGACAATCAAGTTCTGCCTTTAAAAAGGGGGGAAGGTGTTGGAGGATAAGCCCTTTTTGTCTGAGAACCCCAAGGACCAGTGAAGAGATCCAAAATGAAGAAGAGGAAAAGGTCCCCAGGTCTGGGGTCACAAGGAGGTGGAAGCCTGAACCCCTTGGTCCCTCCACCCAGGGAGATGTCTCAGTCTAGAAAGTGCTAGGAATAATGGAAATGTGGATTGCCAAGAGTGGTCTTATGTCACGGCCACAGCAAGAGTCAAAAGACATGACCCATCAAGTCTGCGTTCTGGGGTAACTTGTCTTGCAGAGTCTTCAATCACCTCTGGAACTTGGAGAATTTTGGTTATAGGGTGACTCATGTGCCCCACTCCCCAGTCTAGCTGATCAGCTGGATCGGCCCTTAACCTCCACCACCTTTGCCATCCTACCACGGACTCCCCCGTAGGCACCTCTCACCAATTTCACAGCTTTCTACAAGAACTGGGGCTGGGTCTTGAGGCCCACACCCCAAGGAAGGACAGAAGTGTGCTGTGAGCTGGTGGAAGAGGGATGTTTTCAAGCTAATAAGAGCTGCCGTTTATTGAGCACGCTCTAATTTAAATGTTCCCATGAATATGGGACAGGCATTTTTATCATGTCCATTTATTATGGAGGAAGAAACTCCAGCTCAAAGAGATTAACTGATTCGACCTAAGCTACCCAGCTATCAGCTGGAATCTGAACCAGATCTATGTGAGTCTGTATTGTGAATTCTTAACCACCGTCTTACACCTCTCCTTCAGGATAAAAAGATGCGAAACATGTGATTGAGGATTTCCATTCCTCCTCACCCACTACAACACCCAGCTCACAGACGCAGAATCTTTTTCAACAAGAAAGTGAGAAGCTGCTTATCCATCACATGAGTGCTACTTTCTGAAGGGCCAAACTTATTTCATGCCCCATTAATTCCTCTCTCCCTAAGACTACAGTACCTGCAACACAACGCAGCTGAGAGCAAAAGTAGCAGCAGCGATGCTGCGTAAGTACCGTGTGAAGGATGAAGTGACAGGAGCTGAAGTGGGCAGAGCTGTGGCAGCCATGCCAGCTGGGGACTGTGAGTCACCAGTCCCATTCCTGGAAAAGGAAGAATCAGAGATGGCCTCTATTTAGGGATGGGCCAACCTTAAGTCCATCCATGTTAAAATGCTCATGGCCAAGGTCTCTGTCCTCAAGTCAGTAGACCACACTAAGTCAACACTGCAAATTCCCAGAAATTTGACTAAAGAAGCTACACACCACTCAATCCACCAGTTTGATACCTAAGAGGATACATGTAAGGACAATCAAATGAATTATGGAAAGAATTAAGAATTAAGAAAAACTAAGATTCAATGGGACTTGCTGCCTTAAAAGGTATACAAAATACACACATGCCCACGCGCACACATATGGATACATGCAACAATAGTCAGGCGGAATTCCAAATAATTATTCTGAATAATTTAAGAAAGTATAGAATATAGATTAATTAAAAATTAAAGTTACTGACTACTCACTAGTCTAAGTGTTTTACATGAATTGACTCAGTCCTCGCAACAGCTCCACGAGACAGGCATATTATTGTCCCCATTGCACAGATGAGGACTCCCACTGGCAGCTGACACAAACTATGTGTGGTCACACAGCCAGTGAGTGGCAGAGCCCTAAGGAGGCCCACGCAGCCTGGATGCTCAAGGTGGACCCTTAACCACTGCGCTATACTGCCCATAAAAGAGAGTCGAGTTAATAACAGCTTAAGATGGAGACAGAAATTTTTTAAAGAGCAGGGCAGATTATGAAAAGATTGTAAAAAAGCTAAAACACAACCAAGTTTCAAAATCAATATTAGAAATAGCAAACAGTAGATCTAACAGAGCAGGAAAATGGATTTAGCAATTTAGAAGATACTTGAAGATCTTCCAGATGGAGGGATAAAGAATGAAGACTTGTGTGATGAGGGAGGAGATGCTCATACGGAAGGCATGAAATGGAGAGTCATCATGCAGATAATCTCTCTTTCTGAAGAAAAGATAAGTAGAATAAAGCAATAAAGACACAGAAGAAAAAAAAATCCTGCTCTAAAGAAAGACCTGAGTTGGAAGAAGGAAAAATGATTCTATTTCCTGGGTAAATGGAATGAAGAACAACACTGAGAGGAAGCTTCTGGCAAGATTTTTTTTTTTTTTTATTTTACTAAATGAAGAAGTAATTCTAAGAGAAAATCATTCCAAGAGTCTCTGTATATCTCATGTAACCTTCTGGGAAGATTTTGCTTAACGGTCTGCTTCAGGCAAACTACAGATAAAACAAAGAAATAAAAACCAGAGAAGGTGAAAAAAATGACCATTCACAAGCACTAATGCAGCTCATCTCAGGTTTCAGGCTGAATGCCACTCTCTCAGAAGCTGTTCCTGCCCCCGAGTTGTCACGTCTGAATGTTCGCCTCACCAACTGTGCTGACACTTAAGGAAAAGCTGGCGTCTGCCTCCCACCATCCCACCCCTCCCTCACGGGGCACATGCAACCATCCTGGTGCTCAATCGAGAGTTGTCAGATGAGTGAGTGAACAAATGATGCAATGAGATGTGCACTCTCTAAACTCCACTTGTATCCCAGTAATTCACCATCTCTCCCTTCCGCACAGAATTTTCACTGCTAGGTATCTACCACATAGACATCATCAGAGAGAGAAGTCAGAACTTACGTAGGGGAAAATCCACTCGTAGAAAACCATCTATTTACCCTGCAATTTTCATCTATGCCTTTGGATACATGCTGGGGAGGGGTGCTTTCTCCCCATTCCAGGGATGACTTTTCCACGCAGGAGGCTGCTCAACTGACGTGCCCTTCTGTCCTCCCCCTCCCCTACTCTCTCTACCCCTGAAGGAGATGGACTGAGGCTCTGATGAGTGAATGTGGGGAGAGTACTGAGTTTGCGTGACAGCTCATTCTTCTCTGTCTTGGGCGCTTGCAGCGAGCTCTTTCTCTGCAGCATCTCCAGAGTTCGGAGCCTGCCCGTCAAGTCCCGTGCCTGGGCGGGCAGACCCTGCCTAATTACGGGGTTCTTCGGCAGGCCCAGGGGGCCAGCAGACTCAAGACCACACCCTCCAACCCAGCCTCCAGCAGCCACAAGCGTTTGGTTCTGGTTCTCTCTCTTCCTCTGTTTTATGTTCTGACTCTTCAGAATCTGCCATGTATTACTTTCCCTCAGAGACTCTGAGTACATCACGTCTCCCCCACATATTGGCTGTTTTTCAATATCATGAACATAAGAAATATTTTGCTTTGTCTATAGGTATATTGATACTAAATACTGAGCATTTAAATAATAAACTCATTAATCTATATCAACTATTATAATTTACAAAATATGTAGCTCATTTTTTATCAGTTAGAATTCAATTTACAACTTAGGGACAGCACCCATGGTAAAGGGGAGAACTTTAATTTTACTTGAAGTTCTATTTCTGACTCATTTAGAAGAGGAAAAGAATTCTGGAGAGCAAAAATCTATGTGGTATTTGCAATTCTGTCAAAGACTAGAGATTCAATTTTATCCATTTTACTTACAATTACTCCCTTCCCAGTCACCCCTGTGTTTGGTGATGGAGCCTCCTTAATAACAACCGGAGGGATATGAAATCACTGACTTAACAGCAGCGGAAATCTTATCTCTCGTTTATTCCCCTCTTTTCACATTTTATCAAGGACACTGGATATGATATTTTTAAAATTTATCACTTAAAATTTTTCTTAAAGGCCTTTATTAGAAGTGCCATCTTGTTCCTTCCGCCAGAATTCCCTGAGATATCCTTTGACAGGCACGTGGAAAAAAACATTCATAAGAAAAAAGCTGAAAACCTGGAGCTCTGCCCCCCTCGCAGCGCGGGGCTCCTCAGGAGCCACTGCCGGCTCGCCACTCAGAGCAGCCGGTGCTTCACACGCTGAGCAAGCCCGCGACAAACACCACCGGCCGCTGCCGAGGCAGAGAGCAGCTCTTAGCTTGCTGCACAGTGCTGCTTGAGCCACGAGAAACATCTAAAAGCAACTAAATATACCAGTAAAAGTGACCGAAAAGAACAGAACTATTGCCCCCTATTTCCCTAAAATCACTCCGCCTCTGCAATGCAGACCACAACCCTCACGTTACATCCGTTCTCCGTAGGTTATTTAACCTCTGCAAGGATGTTGTCTGACTAACATCAGGCAAGAGACCCCCAACGCTTCCCAGCGTGAAAAGTCTGAATTTGTGGCTCACTTTCGAGGAGTTAACCAGAAAAGGAACCGCTGCCGGCAGAACAAGTCCACCAATCCCGGTGGCTGGTGGGTGACCGGCCCTGACTCCAGTCTCCGCTGCTCCAATGAAGCCCTGGGGGCTGTGCGACTGAGCTTTGGGTGTTGTATTTCATCTCTCCCTGCGCATAAACAGCACAGAGATGTACGTACTATAAGAAAAGTGACTCTGAAGGAAATTTCTACCCTTCAAATATAACAGATATGTCATTAAACGAGTTACACATTTACATTTTCATGGATGACTTTTACCTTTACTTGGTTCCTTTTAAACAAAGTTCTATTGCACACTGACACTTTAATTCAGCTGAGACAAAGCAGCACCTTGGACAGAGAGAGATTTTGAGGCTGTGTGGCGTCTCTAAAGGAATGGACTTATGTGAACGGAATATGTGGGAGTGACCCCCATCAAAAGGAAGAAGCCATGGACTGCCGTCATGGTGCCACCACCACTGGCTGCCACAGCCCTGATGGCCCGTTCCTCACCTTAGCAGCCGACACTGCTTATGGTGGCTCCTGTGTTAACATGGCTCTTTAACTTCTATGTCTTGCTTTGGAAGCCTGCGTCGAGAGCCTGGTCTCTCATTTAGAAATCTGAGAACTTCAAAATATCCTAATTGATATCGGAGTCAATCAGACAGGACTACATACTTAAAAGTGAATCATTAATCTCTCTTAACCAAATATCCGATCTCCAAACCAGCTCAGCTAACCAGAGTTTTCTTTTCAACACCCACTCTAATCAGATCGCTACACTAATTAAAATCTTTCAATGTCTCACCATAATTTTAAGAAAATCTCAATGTCCTTTAGCACAGAATACGAGTCCAATCATGATTCAACTGCCCTCCAACCTTCCGGTCTGATCTCCTGCATTTTCCACAGACTCACCCTTCATTCCAGCCACAGAAAAGCCCCTGATCACGTGAAACATAATTGGCCTTCCACCCCCATGTGGAGACTCACTGGTCACACTGGTCAGGCCTTTTTCAGTAATTCCAAATTTCACTGTTGAAGGGATGTGTCTAGTTCAGCGTTTTCAAATGGCTTAGAGTGCCACCACCACAATTTTGCCATAGCAATATTATTCACCTACTATTATGTACTTAATACCTTTCTTCAAACAATCTGCTTTTATTAAATTACTAAAATTTAAATTCTATATTATTAACATAAATGGAAAACCAGTAGAGGCTGCCATAAACAAGAGGCAAACGTAAAAATAAATACAACGGAAACAAGTCATAGGAAATTTTATCTAGATTGGGTTGCCTGCACCTCCTCCACCCCCCCAAAAAAGACACTGCCCATGTTAGGGTTGTGTTAAAGACCAGAACCAAAATGAGACCCTCTCCTTGATGTGTTCAGAGGGGGTACAAAGGGATCAATGTTCTCAAATACGGCTCATGTTACTTAATAACCTTGCAGGCACCACCTAAATCCTCTCACCCACCGGGACATGTGCCCCCACCTTGGGAAACAGTGACCTAGCTTAACTCCTATCAGCACGAACGGTGGAAACTGTGCGATCTGAAACCACACTGCCTGGGTTTGACTCCGGCTTCAGCACTTTCTAACCGTGTAACCCTAGGCAAGTTATATAACCTTTCTTGGACTCAAACTGAGAATAATGAAAATACCTGTCTCGGAGTTGTTTGAGGGTTAATGTAAAAAATGTTCTGAGACATTCCTGAGGCAAAAAGCCACTCAAAAATATTTATTCATCAAATGATGAATAGAAAGTAAGAGACTTAACTCTGTCAAGGAACAATAGAAAAGACTTTTTGGTAAAGATGAAATTGAGCAGGTACTAGAAAGACAGTTGGACCGCATTTCAGTGGATGATGGATGAAAGGACAGATGGATGGAGCAGACTAACATGGGATGAAGGAAACAATTAAGTGAGGACAAATACCACAGAGTTCCTCTTTTCTTCTCCCTAACCAATAAATTCAAGATCTCAAATTTCTGCTAGTGTCAAACATCTCTCCACCCCATGTTACTGGCATCCTCAAGGCCGTCTCATAAGTACTCCTGAGCAGGTCTACTCAATTTCCCAATCTATATTCTTACATCTGTGGTTTGGTTTCTTCTCAGCTGTTATAGTCTCCCTTGGTTGACACCAGTGCAAATGTAGGTTCTCACATCTCAGGGGCAATGCCCTGTTTGGTCAGGATTAAGCACATCTGTGAACTTCTCCTTGACCACTTCCCCTAGACATGCTGCCCTGCCTGCGGCTCCCCCAGCTCTTCAGGCCCAGCCTCCTGTCCCTTCTAGTGATGCTCTGGAAGGCCCAGGACCAAACCAAGGCTCCGTGCTGTTGTCAGCTGGGAAACACTCCTCTTATATTTTGATGTTACACAGAAGAACTTAAAAATCATCCTCAAATCAACATCAAGTTGTTGCGGATGAATAATAAATTGCTATATTTGGAGATATTTATTTTCAGAACAAAAATTAATGTTTTTTAACAACTCTAGTTCTCTTAAACATAATTTTAACATTTATGAAGAAAATAACAGTGCTACAACTTTAGATTCTATGATTCCAAAATCAAATGGTGCCTTCCAAATTTGTACTGAGATCTGTGATTATCTCTAAAACTCGATTTTCTTCATGTGACTTCTTCAAGTTAGAACCTATGAATCCTCATCCTTTACAAATTCCTTTATTCTCTTAAATTTAGTTTGCTTCATATATTGCCTAGAACCCAACCACGTTATATCAGATTTTAATCCCACATATACAAAAATCCAATCAATAGAATCTATGCTATTGTAATATCCAAAGCCAGAATTAAATGAGGGATCCAACTTATATTTAAAATTCTTGGCAAATAAACTTAGTCTATATGGAAAATATCTATTTACATAAAATCATGCTACATGTAATGCAAGACTAAAAAATAAACACCCTTTTATCCTAAAGTGAATATTTAAAAAAACTACAAATATTGCCATAAAAAAGGAAAGATCTTTTTCCCATAAATTCAAGAAACAATCTTGACATGTTTTGGAATGCAAGTGAAAAGAACATAGTCCAAAAATGCGAGCTATGGTCTTTGTTTTGTTATGCTGGCTGTGTGACCTTCATCTGCGTGAGCTTCAGTTTTCTTTTCTAGAAAATGAAAAGGTTGCGTGAAATGGACCCAGAAGTTCTGTTATTATACTCGCCTTGTGCTCTTGTTTCCTCTCTTCCCTCTCACCAGTTCCCCAGGACACCAACTTTGTAGGCAGGTTTTATTTTTTCAATAAGTATTTATTATCGAGTGGCCACTATGGGCCAGGATATTTACTAGGCACTAGGAATGCAGAGCTTTAGAAAAAATATGGTTCTTGTTCACATAAACCTTGCAATTTAGTGGGCAAGACGGACATTCAACAAACAATCAGAAGCATTATCCATCCTCATGATCTTGAGAAGGGAAAACCTCCCTGTGCTCTGCAGGTTACAACAGGTGACTAATTTAGATTGGGGGCATCAAGGAGGCCACAAGGAAGACGTGGCATTAAAGTGAGGGGTGGAAGGAAGCACGCCGCAGCCTTCAGGGTATAGTGAGGAATGCGGACCAGCCTGAGCGACAGAGGTGGACCGGTTCAAGGAACTGAAAGGCCAACAACGTGGCTGAGGCGTGGCTGAGGTGTGGCCTGTGAAGGGGTGCAGGCACCAGGCTGGGCCTCCTCTGAACTGTCAGGGATGTTAGATTTCATTGTAAGTGCAGGGAGCTCATTGGGCCGGGACCTGCACCCTGAAGTCAGAATCCCAGCTCACCATTTACTAGCTGTGTGACCCTGGGCAGTTTCCTCATTGACAGTTATTGGAGGATTAGCTAAATTGATGTCAATAAAGTACTTAAAACAGTGCCCAGGGCGTGGCACACACTGCAGTGTCTGTTATTCTTATTAGCATCTTATTCGTGAAGACCCTCCTATCTCCAGGGCGCTGAGATGGGGCTCTGGGCTCATCTCCTCCCTCCACGACTGGTTCCACAGTAAAGCGAGGGAACCTGAAAGGAATGGTGATCACCCTGAACTGTGGTGAGGAAACAGAAGGGAACTCAGTAAACAGAGAGGTGCTCTTGAATCTCTCTCTGACTTTAGAGATTAAATGGACATTGTAATATGGGAAAAATATTTAAGAATTCTTGCTTTGGAGCTGTCATCATTTTAGTTCAGGAAGAGGAAAATGGCCTTCCACCTAAGTTTTCTTCAAAATCTATTGACTGTACCATTATTTCTAGTTCTCCTTCACCAATGGGGGAATCTTTTAGAACCTCGATAATCACCTAACTTTACAATTGCACTTTACAATTTAGAAACCTCAGCAAATAAACTTCTCATCCACGTTGATGGTGGATAACTAAGGTCTGTAAACACACAACGAAGCACTGAATAAAAATCAACTGTTTCAATGGAAAAGGGCCTATGATTTACTCGTCTCCACTGTCCTTTGCTCAATTCCTAATAACTTTGCAATGATCCCTTGGATTTTAATAGGTCATTCCTTTTCATCAAATGCAAACTCAAACTTAATATTCTTAAATTTGCCTACATTTTTATATAATATTTCGTTACCTTTTATTTATCAATTCCAGTAGAAGACACTGAAGACACAAAAAGTAATAAGACATGGGTTATCCCCTTCAAATGAGGGTAGGAAGAGATGGAGGAGCAGACATAAGCGAGGAGCAGCAAGGAGGAAGAGAAAGGGGAGGCTGGGGTACAGGTCAGGACAGAGCCTCAGGGGCGAGGGGCAGCGAGGGGTGAACACCAGACCCTACTCCATGAGGTAAGTTCATCCATGTTCTCTCAGGGACATAGCACCAGATGGTGTGACACCAGACTAATGTAGTAGCACTTCACTAAAATTAAAACGACAAGCTCATGAATTTAAGTCATTCATTCATTTATCTACAATCCACTTTTGAGCTTCTCCTGGACGCAGAATCGGATCTGACTTGATAGCAGGCTGTTTTATCGAGGATACAACCCGGTTTCTCTAACAGTATTCTGTGTGTTATTTCCCCCTCTAAACATTCACATCAACAGCCTTCTGAAATGAAGATTCCTTCATGATCTCTTCTGTTTTCCTTTCTGTATTTTTCCTATGAGGTAAATAAGCTTCCACCTGACTCTCTGGGTAGATCCTACAAAACCTCAGCCACAGTAATAGCTGTCCCTCAGCATCCACAGGCCAATACGCTGACAGACCAGTGACACATTGTCCAAAAGAAAACAAAGTGAGAAAAGTATGAAAGTGGAGAACAAAGATGACCAAAAATATGAGCTAAAAATCAGGTTGCTAAATTACTTTCAAATGATTTAATATTTAACATTGGAACATCAGTCCCCTTTTTAAAATGTATGTAATCTTATATCGATATACAAAAACCAGGAAAACACAAGGTGGTATAATTTCTTCATCAAATCACAGAGAAGCTAAGCCGATCAAGTCTTGAGGAAGGTCAGGAGTAAACAGTTGGTTTATAACTCCACACACAGTGTGTGCTGGTTCTCTTTCACAGCACCGATGTCACACACACCTGAAAGCAGGTAAGGTCCCTGTGACTCGCTCTCCAGCTCCAGTCCTCCCCACTCCCTGGTGCCCAAGAGTCCCTTGCAGGACCCTGGGTCCTGTCCAGATGCCCGTGAACACATGTGAAGTCTGGAAGTGTGCCCATGTGCCAGCTGGTTAAACGGAGGGTATGTGCTTTCTGCATGGGTCTCAGAGTCTCCACGAATAAGGGTCTGATCCCTAACCCAGACTCTCCCAGTAGCTGCCGCTGTCACGTGCCGAGTCCCTAAACCTTTGCAGAACAAAGTGACTGACAAACTGTCTCTGGGTTTTAGCGACAGTTTAATTATGCATCCTTTTTTTTTTTTTTTTTTTTACCATACAGGCTCTTAACTTACCCCGATAGCTGCTAAGATTGGGGCCTGATAAATCCACTTGACGTCTCCAGCACTAAGTTCCCAGCATCTGAGTCGTGAAAAAGAACTTTCATGAATAAACTGGCAGAGCAAATAGGCAGTGAGAATTAAGTAGCATTTTAAGTTTTGCCAAAAATTCCAGCCCCAAGGTTTTGATTAAGAAACAGACCAAAAAATCTTCTCGTAAAATACCCAAACCAGTGAAAAAAGTGTGTAATGGGTCCTGGTATCCATACTGTTAGCTCTAGAGTATCAATAAATATTGGTGAGTTATTTTTATAGTAACAAGAGTTAAAACCACATTTCCAGAGCCACAAAAAAATTGTAGTCTTCTAAACGTGGTGCAATCGATACTTCACTTCGTGGTGGAACGAGAGAAAGGCTCTCAGTTTCAGCAGTCAGGGCAGTTCTATTATAACTCCATAAGTTGTAGGACTCTACTGACAAGAATGCAAATGACTCTCATGGATCGGAAAACAATGGAAAACTGAATGAAAATGACCTTTGTCCACAGAAATGAAAACTAGCTGTGTTCCGTGGAACGTAATTGATGAGCACCCTGCGAATATTGACCAGTTTTCGCATTTATTTGCAAATTTATTTCAAATATAAACTTTACTAAATATAAACACGTGATTCTTTTTTTCTCCTGTGAACTGGTTATAACATCTTACTGGTTCCCTCATTAATTAGTGAGTTAAAAAGTCTGTGACAGGGGCTCCTTGTATATTTGCATAAGATCCATTATTTTCTTTAATTTTAAAAAGTTAGTTTTTTAGCAGTACTTAATAAAAACACTGTGTAATTACCTATTTGTTACACTTACTTCCTGACCCTCCCACCCAACTAGGATTTCAGTCCCACATGGGCAGGGACAATTTGCTCTTGTTTTCTGATGTATTCTAAGTGCTCAGAACAGGACACAGCACATAGACATCAATAAACGTTTGCGGGAGTGAACTGAATTCGAGTAAGTCTGACTCAGCCTCACCCAATCTGGTTCGTGGTGAAGGTCTTACACCAGAATAAGCAGCGCGGGTTGAGAAAAACTAGTTCCACTTGAAACTTGCATGTAGCACTTTAAACAGTTTCTTTAAATTAAAGATATAGAAATAAAAGCCTTCAGTTTCTTTCTCCATAGACAAAACCTAGCATTGATTGTGGCAACAGTAAATGAAATCTTATTAAGAAATTTTAGGGATATAATGATAATTTTTTAATTCTAGATGATAAACTTATCAAAAAGTTACTTTTAAATTAATGAACGAGTCATGGATAATAAAAAGCTATTTCAACTATTCCCTGAGGGTAAAACATTTCCAGCACACATGTGATAACTACATTTTTTTAAATTTAATTTTTATATAGGCAATACATTCTCCTTTCCAAAATCAAACTATATAAAAAGACAGATGCTGAGACACCTCTGTCCTCCCATGTTCCTGTCTACCTCTGCCTCTGCCCCTCTCCATAGAGGTAACGTCTTTTATTCCTTTATTGTATATGCTTCCAGTGTTCTCTTACATATATGATAAACAAATGAACAGCAAAGGATATACTGGAATATTATGAGGAAGCCATTTGGTGTAAAACTAATTCAGCCTGACGTTGTTTTTCCAAAAGAGCCTGACATGGCCTGCTGAGCATGCACTGTACATCTGCTTTAAACATTTACCATGTCCCAAAGACAAGGATGATGCCCTTAAAGATAGAGATGTATCTTCCCCCTATATTGCCATTTCCTTAAGGATAAGCCTCTCTTCCTGGAAACTAAGGATTAATTACTGACCTGCTATGCTCACCTTGTGACCACTGACCTGCTGTGCCAGCTAAGCATTTCGTGACAGCAGTAAAAGAGATATTCCTGTCATATGTGATGTATGCTTCTTTGGGGAAGGAAGGGCCCAGACTATAGTCCTCAAACCTGGCTCATAATCAAGTCACCCCAATTTTGATTTATAGATTGACTATGGATTATTTTCATTGACATATATACAAATACTATAATCTTATTTTCCCCTATCTTACAAAAAAATGCAATGTATACCCTATTCTGCAACTTGATCTTTCTTGGCAGTATATTTTTTATTTCTTTCCATATCAGTACCAAGAGAGCTCAGTAGCACAGCATCCCATTGAGAGGATATTCTCAGTTAGATCAACCAGATCCCTAGAATACAGGGTAATCCTGGTCCAGCCACCCTGAAATCTGAAGTCTGAATAACAATGGAAATCAAAGACAGGGGACTTTTACACTTACACATCACCGAGCATATCCTAGCATGATTTGCATGCATCTATTTTTCACATTATTCAACCAGACAAGAAAGATGAAAGACAGTGTTACTGAGCTGTGCAGAGCGTCTATCACACTACCCTAAAAAGGCTTTCCACTGTAAAGAAAGGGACAGACACTGTACGAGTATAAACTGAACATTGATTCACTAGCTACAAAACTCTTGGATTCCATAAATTTCTTTTCAGTTTTGATATTTGGTGATATCTTCACAATCTTCTCTCTCTGCCTCAATGACATTTCATCGTGGCGTCTCCTAACACACTGGAGACAATTCCAGCTCTACAAACTACTTGTATTTGGAAGTAGGTCACAACCAGCTACCTCTAAAAAAAGGAAAAACTTGACTTTTATCATTTTCAATGTCCAAGTTTCAAGTTTGCCTTTTGATATCAGAGGCACCCAAGATCTCAGATTTTTTTTTAAGAAAATGCTTTAATCCTTGTTTTTCATAAATACCCAATGTCTCAGCTCATACTGTGTTTGTTACCATGGCCCAGAAACTACCCTCTGTTCCGATTTTTAAAAATAAATTTTAACACTCTAGGAAGTGCAGGAATGAACGGTGGAGCGGAAGGCACAGAGGTCTGACTAGGATGGAGGACTTCCTGCAGCCAGGACCCAGAAGCAGGAGACGCACTGCCCGACCAGAGAGATCCAGGGACTCATACTGACTGAACACTCCATCGTCTCCACAGCCCACAGTCTGACACAAGCAGAGCAAGGGCAGATCTCCCAGGAGCGACCCGGCGTCCTTTCTAGGTCCTTTCCACTGCAGGCCCCACCTCTCCTGCTGGCATCTCTTATCTCCTTTGAATGAGGAGGAGAAGGTAATAAGATATCTTGTAAGATGTTTTGGCTTTTGTAAGTAAAATGAAAAAGAAACAAAAATACTTTTTAAAGTTCATTTGTCCAATCTAAACACTCAATTACCTCATCCTACCTTAGCCAAATCACTCTTTTGATAGAATTTTAGAACTGGAAGAGACTTCCTTTGAATATTCAATAGAGTTTAGAGCATCTTCTCAAAGTAGGTATGATCTGCTTAACTCTAACTGGCCAAGATGCACAGAAAATCGGAGTTCTAGTCTTGAAAGGCAAGATCAGAAAAAGATAAATCTCCAGTGTCAGACAGGAGCAGGGACCCCCTCGGTCCTTTGGAGATGCTCCGAGTCTGCTCTCTCCACTGAACATGTGACCTGGCACACACAGAGGTCAGATCATGCTCAAGAAAACCCACAAATATTTTCTAACTATAGACGAGCTGAATGTCATGCAATGTATTTTCTAACTATAGACGAGCTAAATTTCATGCCTTCAAATCAGGCAATTTTGAAATCATGCCATGTATGTGGTAATACAGTTTTATTTTATATGGAAAATAAATGTAAATTGACCCCTTAACCCAATTATCACTCTCAGATCAGGGCACTCAGTACAGAATTCAAGATTTTATTCTGAGAAAGGTAGGAATAAATATTTTGCACAGAGGAGTCACATAATCTAACATATATTTAATTTTTTTACCTTAATTCAACTGTTTTAGAGCAATATTAAGTATCCGTTGTATTTTTCAAAATATTATGTATCTAATAGATTCTTTGCCTCAAAAATAATAAAGTTGTATTTCTTTTTTTTAGCGAAAATACTTATGATTATTAACAGTTTATGATTTAGTTTATGATTTTTAAGAAAGAATGCAAGATAACTAAGAAAACCAATTATCTAATTCAATATAAAATACATCATGAATGTATTTGCTTTCCCTCTGTGCTCAAAGCCCGTGCTCCCTCTGTTGAACAGATGAGTGAGTCAGAATTGTTCCAGGCCGGCTCTGAAGAGTAACCTGACGTTTCCGGGTCTCATTTTATTCATGTCTCAAATGAGAGGATCAGACCCAAAAATGCCTTCGGTCCTACCTTCTCTAAAATTCTGAATCTCAGTTGGAGGGTTACACACCTTAGGGCAAATTATTCAGCATTATTTAGTACCTCTTTACTGACTTAACCCCCCTCCCTCCTCCAAGAAATCGAATAGCAGATGCCACAGGTTTTCTCTGAGATTTCCAATATTGCTGTGTAAATATAGCAATAATGGTAACAATGTAGGTATCATGAACCCTCAACTGCTAAAAATCCAAAGAGCATGAAGAGATAAAAGCAAGTGAAACGCAAAGCCAGTAAGTTCTAGAACCGAGGGCAGCTGAGTGGGAGCTTTGGAGCAAGTCACAGGAAGGCTGCACCTGAAGGTAGCCACCAGGGAGCTCAGATTTCCGGGAACTGTGGCTGGCTCTCTACAGAGTTCAGGTGCCCACGTAAGGTGGCACTGCATACAGACAAAACAATTTCTGAAGAAAATACCTAATAACTCAAAGCAAACATGTAGGCTCAAGTTAAAGAAAGGCTCCCAGGAGCTCACAAAAAGGAGTTGCCGCCGTGAAATGTACACAATCTGTGGACAGTGAATTGTATTCTGTTCACACCAAAGGATGCTCAGCATGACCACACGTGTAAGTTAAAGCTGTCTCTCTCTTTAAATAGCCTTTTCACGTGTCACAAGCATCTAGTCGGCCCAGGCTGCCAGGACAACACGCTACAGACCAGGCAGCTTAGACAGCAGATATGCACTTTCTCACAGTCTGGAGGCTGAAGTCCAGACCGAGGTGCAGCAGGCTCCATTTCCGGGGAGGCCTCTCTTCCTGTCTCCCTGTTGTGTGCACACGACCCTCGCTTTGTGTGCACACGGGGAGGGAGGGAGCTCTCCGGGGTCTCTTCTCAGAGATCCTGTCATGCCAGAGCCCCACCCCTATGACTTCATTTAACCTTAATTACCTCCTGTGGGCCCTGTTCCCAAATACTGTCACACTGGGCTTAGGGCTTCCGCATATGAATTTTGGGGACACAGTTCAGCCCACCGCTGGAAGTCTGACTACCAGAGCAAAGGGCAGGCACCCAAATGCTTTCCCACTTTCTCCCTTTCTTTCTTTGACTCTTCATTACTAAAACTAGAAATAATACAAAGAAATGAATGTTTCAGTATCCATTCATCATGTAGCCTCTAAAGAGAAACCTAGACAACTGGGGCCTAGTGATTCACTAGGATGGATTCCATTTCTAAAGTGCATTTGTTTTGTTGTTGAAAAGACAAGAAAACAAATGGGATGGATGAAATCTAGAGTTTGCATTTCAATATAGATAAGCAGTTAGTAAGTAGAGCATGCGTGTTAAACATAGGTACTAATATAAGTGAGGCATCTGGGCACAAAATATCCCTGATACACTAAATACATGAAAGGCACGACATATCCCAAGGCTCACTGGTCTTGACATCTTAATTCAGCCACTGATGGGGGAAACCCATGGCCACATATCCTTTGCCCAAGAAACACAAATGAAACCCAGAGCTGCTCCCCAGGTAACTGGCAGCTACAGCTGTGGCCAGGCGTACCTGCACCTGCACCTCTGAGACAGCAGGTGTGTGTCACTGGCCCTGGCCATCTTCCATCTGGGTCCCCTTGCTGCCACCTCGTCTCTGGTCCTCACAACCACACCATCAGTGGGGAAGGCTGATGCAGCAGAGAGAGGATACGTGAATATTGCCTATCCCAGGACTCGGGTGGTGTAGTCCTTCCACCTGCTTGCACCAGATCCTAAGTGTGTTAGCATACCCATCTCCTCCCTCTTGCTTGTCACAATGTGTTTTAAACTGATTTCAGAAGTGTGGAGTTGGAGCATCCTAACCTGGTTTGTAAGCCTGTCTGTTCGGTGGCCTCTGGGATGGACAGCTTGCTGGTAAGGTACGGGAGTCCCCAAAGGGCAACGCCATCAAGAAGAGCAGCAAGTGAGTCCAAACAGGGAGTCAGAGTCCTGAGAAACTTGGAGGCTCTCCCTAACCCTTCTTTCTACTCACCTCGCATCAGCCAGAGTTGCCCGTGCCACAGCCCAGGCTGCAACAAACACCGCTGGGAACCCTGCAATCAGAAAAGGATTCAGAGACCATATTTCTCCTAAGATTAAGAGATTTTTTTTTTCTTATATTCCCCACACATAAAAATATACTATTAAAAGTTGAGAAAGGGAGGCCGGCCCGGTGGCATAGTGGTTGGGTTCGCACACACTGCTTTGGTGCCTGGGTTGCCGAGTTCAGATCCCAGGCGCACACCTATGCCCCACAGGTGATGCTGTGGCAGCGTCCCACATATAAAGTAGAGGAAGATGGGTACAGATGTTGACTCAGCGATGGTCTTCCTCAAGCAAAAAGAAGAAGATTGGCAACAGATGTTACCTCAGGGCCAGTCTTCCTCACAAAAAAAAAAAAGTTGAGATAGAAAAACAGACATGAAAAATATTGATATGTGAGCAAGAAAAGTCCACTTAATTTTCCTCTTCTCCATTTGAGAAATGAGCCAGGCACACTGAGGTTATGTGTTCCTGAAAGTCTGAGGATGGAGGTTGGCCCAATTTCCACTTCAGGGATACAGGCCAAGCCACATCTGGAGGGTGCTGGGACTGAAGTTCCCGGCACCAGAAGCAAGCAGTGGCCAGCGCACTGGACGCTGACTTGTCACACTGACAGCACATGCTTTCCAGGGGAGTGAAGCAACAGGGGGACTCACGAGGAGCTGCAGGGAGGCTGCTGTTTTAAAACATTAGAACTTTTTCCTTCTAAAAGTGGAAGGCACAGAGAGGCTATACTGCAAGTTACAAAATCAGGAAGTTTTGGTCAGTTTAGCCTCTTCTGTTTTTGTTCATATTGGCTGAAGACAAAGCATCTGCATGCAGGAACAGCTTGGCGAAGGGTGGTCGCTATGTTAGTGTGATGATGTGAGCAAGAGATATTCATCCTTCACAGAAGATAAACACCTCGTGAGCTGCAATGTCAAGTCTGTTCTACTGACTTTCCACACGTCCGTGAGGCAGGGAAGGTCGACTGCTGAGTTCACGCTACAGTTGACAGACTCTGACACAAAACAATCACACACCATGACTTTACAGAATACCCCAACAGAAGACCGAAGGGTGCAATGGACAACTGTTCATTCTGTGGCCTTTATGAAAGAGGGTTAAAAAAAGGAAAGAGAGACCCTGACGAAAACATGACAGAAGCTGGGAAGCACCTTACAAAGGGAGAGAAAACATTTTAATCTAACTTAGAACATTTTTTAATAAACACAATATTAAATTTTTTACCTTTAAAAACACATTTGTTTTTTTGTTTTTTTGTTTTTTGTGAGGAATATTAGCCCTGAGCTAACATCCATGCCAATCCTCCTCTTTTTGCTGAGGAAGACTGGCCCTGGGCTAACATCTGTGCCCATCTTCCTCCACTTTATATGGGACACCACCACAGTATGGCCTGACAGCAGTGCCTCAGTGTGCGCCCGGGGATCCGAACCCGGGCCGCCAGCAGTGGAGCGCGTGCACTTAACCTCTACGCCATGGGGATTTGTAATTTTTAAGATATTCTTTCTTAGCAAAAAAAGTGAACAAAGAAATAGATTCAGATAAATAAAAATTTCATTAAAAATGAAAATAAGATAATGCCCTCAACACAGAATATCTTTGCTCTGCTCAGTGATCATCTGATTGGATTTAGCCTCAGCCTGCCTGTGTGGTTACTTAGTTTTATGATTCTATACTCCAATTTTATTTATTGTTTGTATATAACTTTTTTTTAAAAAATCTGCTCAAATTCTATGTTCCAGGAAATTGTTTTTCTCAAAATAGATCTTCCCAGTTCCGGTTATTTCTTAGTTTCCAGTTGGCATATTCTATCTATCCATCCATCTACAATCCATCCATCTGTCCAACCACACATCCAGTAAGCATTTACAAAGTGCCGACTTATGTGTCAAGGACTGTTCTAGTCTCAGAAGATAAAACAATGAACAGATAAACAATAAACCTGTTTTCCTGAAACATATTCTGGTTGGGGAGGCAAAATTAATAACACAACTTCAGTTATCAATTAGCGCTATGAAGAAGAAACAAGAATGACTCTCTGTAACGGAGGGAGCATGGCTCCTTCTGACAGGAAGGTTCAAAAAGGCTTGACGTGGGTCCCTTTGCTCTTCTGCTGCCCAGGCTATCTTTAAAAAGTGTCTGTCTGACTATGATCAAATTTTCACATTTTCTGGTTTGCAGGTCTTCTGCTTCCTTTACAAACTCCTGATCAGGCAATTTCCTGAATGATGTTCTATACACATTGATTAATGGTGCTTGAGTTGGAACTATGTTTTAGATGATAATTATAACAAATATCTTATATAGAGCACCATGTCCTACTGAAATTGCAAGCCTCTTGGAGGACCCTCATTCACAAGACTAGCATAGAGCTAACTACGGAGGAATAAAGAACAGAAACGGTTTTGAGAATCTTTAAGGATCTTAGTATCACATTATTACATAATTGAGAACACAAATATAGAAAAAAAGTTTGATATTTAAAAGTTATTTTAAATTTAAATCCTAATTTAAGTAAATTTAATGTAAATTTGAATGCTACTCAATACATGCATTTACCTTGAGAGCTGAGTTATTTCTGTAAAATGTGTCTGTATCAGTAAGCAACTCTGAGAGGGAGGCAAATCTGGTCTGAGAAAAGTAGACTTGAGTTCTGCTCTGGCCCCATTACTGCTCTCCTTTAAAATGACGGTTTGGACTAACAGAAGCCAAAAATTTTCAGCAATTACACTTTCTTCAAATAAAAACTTATACAGCATCCCACTGCATAAAAAGTGGGGTGACAGGTTCTATGTAATTTTATCCCATTTTGCATACTTCAGAGGCTTCTCAGAACCCGGCTTCAGCCTTACCCTCCTCCTGCAATGCTATTGTAGTCACAGCTTGATCATAAAGTACAGAGTTAGCCCTAAAAACTAGAGACCCATCAAGACATGGGGATTCTCAGATTTGCCACAGACATATAATGTTTTACTAACCAGAAACCTTGACTTCCCTGGAAATCCAGTCAATTTGCTCAAACATGAAGCTGCAGGCCACGCCTCCAGCTCCCTCTCTGCTCATCGCAGGAGACTGGAATTCAGTACCCATCACCCGCTGATCCATTCTTTAAGGAACCTGGAAGACCCTCTATACGATTTTGGCAGAACTGTTCTCCATTCTCACAGGACTCTAAAGCCAACACTGAATGAGCACATCTCTCTGTCAGGAAAACTGCAGAGCCTCTGAAAGTCTTCCGCTGTTACAAAGGAGGGTGTCTATTTATGAAACTTGAGAAGAGCTACCTTCCCTGAGATGGAATTACTAGAGGAAACGAAAGAAATATTTTAAAAATATATCTAATTCATAGTCCAAAAAATGCTCTAGAAGAATAGAGAAGGGCATTGTGAGAAAGGACAGCCTGAAACAGAAGAGCTACAATGGAAAAGAAAATATGTTTACTGAATTAAACATCGTCAGCGGGCAGAAACAGTAGAAAATCAAACTGGTGGAGAGAAGGTGGAATCTTGAAACCAGGTGAACCCGTAGAGATAAATCTACATAACTGTTACAAATTTGAAGCCAAAGTTGACTATAATTTATTTTCTTTGAAAGAGGTAGTAATTTATGTAATTTTAAATGATTAGAAGTAAAACTCCAAATTACATTTTAAAAGTCTGGGAAAATGACAAACAGAGAGAATCAACTTCCTTATCTTTCACAAAGTAGGGTCAAAATATGGATCTTTTATTGACTCTAATGGTTAAATATAATTGTAACTTTAAGATAACCTTCAATAGAATCAATAATTGCATTAAAATCATAGGAAAACGAAGTGGTTTTTCTAGGTTTTATATTTTGCTTGAAGCAAATAATGAAGGTTTTTAATTGTGTAAAGCTGTTATATTGACTATCAAATAATTTCATGAACAGATTTTATAAATTTAATATTTTGAATATAATACATATGAGAAAAACAGAAAACAAAGTAACCTAAAGGGTCATAGGGCATGCTTCTTGTGGGCGGGACTATAACTCATACCTCTGTACTTCAGCTGTATTTACTGCCAAAAGACAATCAAAAAATCTCTGCTGGATTGAGATCATTTTATACAGAGAAAATAAAACTGAAGTATAGTACCTTCTCTTGAGCATTTTCAGAGAATACAGAATGTGAAAATACTCTAGACGGAAGCTTGGCAGCAGGGCATAACCAGGACAGGCGCTTTTATATGACAATATGTACACACCGACGTCTCATCTGACAGGTGAAAATTAAGAGTGGCTGCTAACATAGAGGTAACTTACCACATTCAATAAGGACAAAGAAACAAGACTGACAGGTTTCAAAGGCAGAATTAAATATATAGAAAAATAGTTGAAAGAACAAAGTGGAATCAAGAATAAAGTGCCTTATTTATGAGAAAATTGAGGCAGGGATAGGGAAAATTAAGAATGTGGTTGGTTAAAAGAAAAGAAACATAGTTATCATTAGTATTTGCCTTTTCTCCTCTATACATCCTGTGTCGTGATAAAGACCTGTAAAAACAGTCATGTTAAATATTTGCCATCAATTTAGTAAAGGTCAGATATGGCATCTGCACCTCTTTAGACTGTAATTTCCTTCCCTTCCAATCTATTGTTAAGAATCAGCAGAATCAATGTAAATAACGTAACCCCAACATCACCACAATGTGAGTAACCACAATGTGAGTAATAAAGTTCTGAGTATTTACCCAGCTGAAGAGTCTATACAGGTGACAAAGGAATCCAAGCAAGCTCTCTCCTCCAGTGAAGCCAGTAAATCTCATCGTTGGGAGAAAGTTTGAAACCGGATTCCTACGAATTATTCTAGCAAAGCATCCTGCAAAGCAGCTATGATGTTTTTGATCATTATTTTTCTTATAGGGATTTGGAAAAATGAGTCAGAATTAAAAATGATTTTTTTAAATCTAACTCTCAGTGTGGAGATAAGAGAAAAATAGACTTGGATATTTATTTCATTAAATGGTAGCTGTGTTTTAGGAGCAGAGGGATACTCTTAAAAGAATATTCTTTTAATTATATATGCCCTAGACCAGACAATTTATTTTTTTTTAAATGGAGTTGCAAAGAGAGACAGAGTCAGAAGACAGATCAACTACAGAACCATAACTCCATAAAAATGGGTCATTACTGTTTTTGATTGAGGTTAACTACATGAGCATGAGATTGCATGTGACTTGCTTTTTTCAGAGTGAGCCTCCTACTTGCTTTCATGTATGTTCCTGAACCATTTGATGAAACGAAGATTTCAAGTAATGATGCTCATCGACCATGGTGGTCATTCCTATGCCAAAATGCTTGTAGACAAACAAATAAAAGTTGTAAAGGAAAGTAAGAAACTCATACTTGCAAAGAAGCTCACTGGAACCTTGACTATTTTTTATTTTTTTCAGAGAGAAATTTGAAAACTAGTTTTCCTGGGTTTCAGTGGGATGAAGTCCTGTCTTGAAGGAGGAACAGACTGAGTGATTCAACCCAAATGAGAGTTGATAGGGAGTTAGCTATCAAACCAATAAGTAAACAAAGAAAAAAGAATTTATTATGTGTGACTAGTGGTGTGGAAATCCAAAAAGTAAAATGTAACTCAGACATACGTCTATATTCATTGCTGAATTTTCTATCAACGCCTTTATCCACGTCTAGTAATTATATGGGTACACAGATATAATTTTGATTTGAAGGCAAACTACCGAAAACTGTTGAGGAAATTTCCAAGGTACCCTTAAAAAACAAAATCTATCTTTTTTATTTTTAGTAACTGCTAGTCAAAGATAATGGAGACCCTTAAAATAGAAAACTTGCCTTCAGAAATAAAACTTTATTCACAACAATCATTATTTCATAATAAATTAAGTGTTACAGTAAACTGACCCTTTGTCTTCTTAAGGTTATTAATTAATTAGCACGAAATGCAATACTCGTTACTTCACATTTTCAAATGTTAAAACAATATTAAGGCAAAGCAGGCAAAGGAATACTATTATTTTGGAGGAAAACCCCTCAAATTTAATCTTGAGCCACTGAGTTATTTTTTTTCCTGTGCTGAGCACCTCATAATTTGGATATTAAAATAACAGTTGAGATCCGCAATTGTTAATCTTCAGACTTCTTCATTTTAACCACATGAGTTTTCATTTATCTTAAATTTTAACAAACAAACCACATCCTTTTCTCCACACCTTGATGAGATAGCGCCTATCCAGTAATCCTTCTAGTACTGATAAGGCATTTTTGGAATGTGAGCTGAATATCTTTTTTTTTAAATTATTTATGCCAAAAGTAATTTGAATTATTTCCTTCCAGGAGACACAGTAAGTCTACATAATTAGGTGTAATTTGTGTTGTTAAACGTAGTCAAGACGGCCTTATAAATTCCTCTCTGGCATTCTCATTATACAACCTAGAAATATAAATCAAAGATGGGTTATTATATCTCAGAAATTCAAAAATCAAAATTTTTAGGAAATTATTGCTAAATCAGGACAGTGACATCATAAGACATAAGCATAGCAGTTCTAAATGTGTGTGACTAACAATATGTTCTTTTATATTTCCACCAAAGAATCCTCTCAAGAATCTGACCTAAGATCACTAACCATAAGTTAAACATGAAAACTTTGTTACCACTGGGAGGATTAGAGACTTGACTTTAGTAATTTTCCCCAATGAACAATGAAAGAGACAGAAGCAGGGATAAAGATGGGGAGGAATTATATCAGGAAAATGGCCGAAAGAATGCTAACAACAGGCAGGACAGAAAGCCCTGGAGCCCATGATCCAGTTTAATGGAAAGGAGACATAAAGGCCTTACCCCAGCCTATCAAGGTGAAGCCCCACAGGTATTTGGTGTCTGAAAAGAACGCCACGAAGATCAGACTATGCAGGTAGAGACCTTCCACCAAGATCCAATAGTAGTTTGTAGCCAAGAAGTAAATAAACATCACAACAGCAATCTTGCACCCAACCTGTTACAAATAAACCAGAATCGCATCATATTAGAGCTCCAAATTGTACTGGATGCCAACATTAGATCACTAAAGAGCAGTTCTCCCTTTGTTTTTTGTAATCTAATATGTCTTGTACATAACATACGAAGGCCAAGACTGTTGAAAGAGACCAGAACAAAGTTATTTTAATATAGCATTTTTAAGACAATGGGTTTGGTTGTATTTTTAAAGTAAGATTTTTTTCCTTTAGAAGTTATAAAAAATCACTTTTCCTTAATTTTTTTTGTTTATAAAAACAATACATGATCATCAGAGAAAATCAGAAAAGTAGAGAAAAGCATAAAGAAGAAATATTCTCCATCATTTTACCACAAATTTATTTTATTCTGGTCTTTTTTATGCCCCAAAAGTTAATGGCTTAAAACAATAAACATTTAATATGTCTTACGATTTCTATGGATTGGCTAGCTGATTCTGCTGATCTGGGCCAGACTTCACTGATCCTGGCGAGGCTCACTCATAGAGGTCTACCCTAGACTGGCACACTGTCACTTCCACTTCTACTGTCGGATAAAACAAGTCACAAAGCCAGTCCAGAATCAGAATTGGCAGGGACTCCAAAGCCACAGGCCAAAGGGCAAAGATACAGCCGGGACATTAATTCACACCATCAAGACAATCAATCTACAACACCTAATTTCCAGATATATTGCTCCAATGATGATAATGCTTCTAATTAACTGAATTATTGGGTGATCCTATTTACTAAATAACATCCAGACCTTTAACAGCAGAATCAAGTAGCATGGGATCTTATATAGGAACAAGTCTTTGCGTCTACAATAAAGGAACTAAATGTCACAGGTTTTCAAGGCCCAAGCTTCTGATTCTGCAAGTGGGCTTCTTACTTCTGAAAATGGTGAGCCACAACAGCTGCCACGGGCCATACAACAGATGCATTCCAATCATGTGCTTTTTGAAGTTTCCATCCCAGGATGTTCTCGAGGAAAGAGCCCAAGCACTTTTAATAATCTAAGATGATGAGTGATTGGGCATGAGAGTTGAGGACGGAATTGAGGTAGTGAATGTCAGTATATAAACTGGTCACCTATTCCACTTTGTTCAGATATAAGACAAGACAGCATAAGTTAACGCATTTAGTGGACTGTAAAATTTTACTTATTTGTAATTTTATTCAAAGCTGTAATGAGAGAAAATGGTGAAAACACTCACGTATTGTGATTTGTCCAAAGAAGGCGCTCCTATGGAAGCTCGTGGGTCAGCCTGCGTCATCAGGGACCGCAGCCCCTCTGCACCCAGGTGAGTGTGGGCCACTCTGTCCTTGACAAAGATGCTGGCAGCTCTCAGCATGAAAGACACAAACAAGTGCATGTGGATATAGTTCCTAGTGCAATGCAGTCGTCTATGGAGAGAAAATATTCAGTATTTAGATTTGGATAAAATCAGAAACAGGGAAAGAAAATACATAAATGAGCCCAAACCCCTCCCAAAAAAGAGGAAAATATAGTAAACCTGAACAAAGACAGAAACCCATTATGTATTTCCAATAGAAACAACTGGGATCAAAAACTAAAATGTAACTTTTTGCGAATTAATCTCAAATTTATCCTGATCTGCTACCATGTTTATCCCGATTTTGCAGTGTTAAATTATACTACTTTATATTATAGCATTATATTATACTGGATATTAAAGTAAAAATTGGTTAGTGGAGAACCACCTTGAACAGGAATAAACATTATTAAAACTGAAACTTTCACATTTTCAATACATTCTCTATAAGAAAAAGCAAGACATTTTGATAGCATTACACAGTTTTATTTCCTAGGAATGTAAGAACGTAAACAAGCTTACTTTAACATAAAAAGCTTTGGAATTATAAGAAGATCTTAGATGCAAGTTAAGTCAGTAACTTCCCTAGGAGCAGATACAACACCACCAACTTTCAGTACAGAAAGCTAACTCCAAAAGATTTTTCTTTCAAGTTTGATGAAATAACGCTAGGAAAAGGGTTGTATAATCTGGTCAAAAGGCCCAGCTCTACACAGATTGACTGCGAGAAAGCACAACCTGCCTGTGCAGTGAACACACTACTGTCCCCTCTCTCCCAGGAGGACAGAGTACTCAGTGTAAGGGAATAAGACATTCTTTAATCCAATAATATATTTTTATATTTCATAACAGAGGAGGGAAAGGTCAAATGAGAATGAGCTAGATTTAGACCTTTTGGAAGTATTGTATTGTCCGTATGTTAGGGACACACATTTGCGTCCATTGTGCCCAGACAGTCCTCCTCACTGACTGTGACTCTTCATTGGGAGCGTCTTCACAAGTGAGCGGTACTTGGCCAGATAGGTTATCAAGTGTACGTGGCAATGACTTACTGCGAATAGTGCCATCACAGTATATAAGCAGGTTTTGATTCTTAAGAGACTCAACACTATTTACTCTCCTAATAAAGGAGTATTTTGTTTTGTGAAACAGAAGAGTTTCTGAAATTTTTGTATAACATTTTGCTGTATAGTATAGCAATTGTTTAGAAAGAATCCACTATCAAATACTGTGATGAACTATTATGTAATCTGCATCCTCCTGAAATTTTATGTACCTTTTGTTCTCATAAATGTTTGTCTATTACTGTGAATAACCACAGCTAAGCTGGTGCAATGGGATGAGCTCTGGACAGGGGTCAGAAGGTGACGTTCCGTTTCCAGCTGGACCACCCACGACCTTGTGACTTTGGGTGCTGAGCTTCAGTTTCTTGTCTCTAAAATGGGGGAATACCTGCCAAGCCAACTTCACAAGGCTATCTTGCTGAAACCCTCTATAACCCCAAAAATATGATCATGTTACTCTCTACTTAAAGACTTCATTGGCTCCCTGTTACCTGCCCTTACAGGACAAAATTCGAAGCTCTCGACAAGGTCCCGCAAAACCTAGTTTCTCCCTGGCTGGCCCTACACGAGCACTCCTCCCTGTGCACTAAATGCTGCATTCACATGGGCTCTTCTATGTTCTCTGAGCACACCCTGCTCCTTCGTGCCTCTGGCCTCTGCACATTCTGTTTCTATTATTAGGAATGTCTGAATCTCTCATCATTCAGTGTCAGCTCACACGCCAGTTATTCTGGGAAGTCTCTCTCCCTCGTCTTGTCAGGTTGGGGCTAGCCCCTTGGTGTTCCCAAAGCCCTTTATAAAAACCTGTATTACAGTACTACTGACAATTTTTATTTGATAATCATTTAATAGGTCAGTCTCTCTCGAAGGTGCACATACTACTTTTCTGGTCTGTGACATATCTTAACTTGCCCTCCATCAATACCAAAAAAGGTCTATCATGTGACAGAGAAAAATGCTTGATGAATAAATGGGCTAGTGAATCGATAAAGAAAAAGCTTTGGTAATATAAACTAGACCACTACAATACGGGTAATTGTGTTAGAAGAAGTTGGAATATTAGAACCAGTCATTTATTTATTAATTCAACAAATATTTATTGAGCACCAGTACATAGGAAGTACATTGTAGCTACTGAGAAGGCAACAACGAGCAAATAGAAAAAATAAATGCCTGCGCTGGTGTACTTTACATTCTAGATGTAAATAAAAATAAAATGATAAATGTGTAAAACGCCAGACAGTACATTCGATAGTGATAAATCGAAGGAGAAAAACCAGGAAACAGGTATGAGAAGTTTCAAGGAAGAGGGGATTCTAAGATAATAGGAAACAAAATACAAAACTTCTTTCTACTTGCGGTTTCTGTTAGCTTCTAAATCCTCTATTTTAGTTTTCTGAATATGTTATCTACCTTCACCCCTTCTTTTCCACATATAATTTAGCACTAAATTCTTAAAATTACTACTATCTTAAATAATCTATCTCAAAATCTTCCATTTCTATCCAAGACAGGCTTCCTGTCTTGCTTCCCACCAGCTGTCACTCCACCTTACAACACAGGTGACACTCATGTCCCTCCGCTTAAAATCCTTCATGGCTCTTCACTGCTCCGAGGGTAAAGTCCAGACTCCTTATAACCCACAGGCCTCAAGACATTCTCCACCCTGCTTACCTCTCCAGTCTCATCGACACCAAAATCCTGAATTCTCAAATATTCCACGCTTTTTCTTGATCTAAACTTAGCTTTCGAACTCAGCCCCAGCCTCCTCTTTTGGTTAAATCTTATTTATACTCAGGTATCATTTGAGATTTCACTCCACTCAGGAGGTCTTCCCTCGTTTCCCTCCTCTGCCCACCAGAATCACGACACATCGCCTAAATCACAGCACTTCTCAGACGGTGAACTGGCTTCCCAGCTCTTTGCATCACAAACCAGCTGCAAGCATCAGAGTATAAATAAACGTTGTTCACTGTTTCGTCTCCATATTGGTATCTAAAATTTTATGTTGACTTAGATTAAGTGGAATTGAATTGGATAAAAGTTTAAGTGGATAAAAAATAAACCACAACAAAAGCAATAAATAGTATTTCTTTACATATGATATCAGATAATTTGGGAGATTATTTAAAATGAATTTCTGTCCAATGGCCATAAAATCATTGAGAAAAATGAAATAAGTCTTCACATCATGAATGAAAATCTTTGCAACTCATTCAGCTCTACTCTGCATCACTTTGCAAACAAAATACACTGCAGTGCAGACCTACTGGCTTAATGGTGTCCTAGCGCTTCAATGCTTTAAGTTTTTAAACAAACAATAAAAACCTCTGAATTTCTCATGAAAAATAAATTGTCAAAGTCAAATAATATGATAACACCAGACCAAATTCAAAAACTTGCATTTGGGAAAATTACTTGGGGTCACAGATTGTGAGACCTCTGTGTCTTCTATGGATTGGAAACAGCCCTGTCCCTTCATGGAGAAAGTGAGTGGACAGGCTTACCTGAAGTAGCCGATGATGAGCACAGCCACAGCCAGGGAGCCGAAGGAGACAGAGTATCCAACGGTGTACATGACACGGAGGCGCTCGAAGAATTCTCTCTGAAGGGAGAGAGCACATCAGAAATGCAGTTGGAACAGATCATCTGATGTAGATAAACTTAAAATCAAGCTTTTACCTGTCTAGAGACAGGTGATGTGTTATCACATTCATACAATATAGATTATTTTCTGGCCTTCCTTTATTTCCTAAATTCAGGTCAAGGTTAAAGATGCAATAACAATATTTGGCATCTTTTGTTGTGTGAGGCCAAACTAAAGGCTGCAATATTTACTCCGTATATTTTTGCACTGCTCATTTTAACCAATTGGAATTGTATATCTAACATGATATTTGGAGTAAGTAAAACATAGGTTACAGGACTATTTTAAGAGGAAACTGGTAAAAAAATGTCATTTTTGGAATTGTTCTAATTTTCTTTAACTTTTTTATTGAGCTGTAGTTCACATGAAATAAAATGCACAGATTTAAAATGAGCAGTTTGACATGTTTTGACAAACTGAGTTTGTTGTACTGCTTGCTGGTCAAAAACCACCCACACTCCAGGTGACTGCTCCTGCAGTGTGTCACCAGACTCAGCTCTACCTGCTTATGCACTGCACATGCTTCTCAACTGTTCTTGGACTTCTTAGAATTACACAGTATGCACTCTTGGTCAAAATACTGGTTTTGATATTCACTGATACTGTTGCCTGAATCAATGGTTCATTCCTCTTCAACTTTTTTATTTTAAAATAACTATAGATTGGAAGTGACTCAACATCATGGCAGAGTGAGCTTCCCGCATTGAACTCTCCCCCTCTAAGACACAACACAAAGGACACTCATATTCCAACAGAAGCTATTCACACAACACAGGGGACGTCTGAGGCACCCAGGCAGCCATACACTCAAGGACTGAGGTCCTGGAATCCCCAGAGGAAGTGTAAGGAGGTAAGAGGAGCTCCCTTCTTTCCCCAAGGACTGCGACCCAGAGACTGAGACCATGGGGCTCTCAGAGGAGGGGGAGGGGCGGCTCGCTGCGTGAAAAACGGCGCTCTCAAAGACCCCTCAAAGCCCGAGGGGATCCCCCTACAGAGGGAGCGGAACTGTTGTGAGGCTAGTTTCAACAAGCTAGCCCGTCAGGAGAGCAGAGAGCGACAGTGAGGCAAGAAACCTCTGAGATCAGGGAGGCAAAAGTAAGCGCCCCTCCCCCACCCGGCCCACCAGACTGGTGCTTCGGCACAGCCACTGCTTCAGCTCAGCCCCGTCCCCAGAGGCAGCGGCCCCCAGGCGCCCCACCAGACCAGCAGTGGGGTGAGCGTGCACCCCGGCACCAGAGGCAGGGGCAGCTTAGTCCCCACCACGCCACAGCCCCAGCTGCTCCAGCTGGACCAAACCACAGCCCCAGATTCCCCAGCTCCACCGTGCCACGACCCCAGCTCTTTCAGCTTTACCACCCCCCTCCCCCCAGCTCCAGCTGCTTCAGCTTGGCCTGTGCTCAGGCTCCAGCTGGCTTGGCGCCAGTGACTTTGGCCCACCGCACTCCAGCTCCCCCTTATTTGTTCCAGCGCACTCCAGTTCCAGCTTCTTTGGCCGGGTGCACTCCAGTTCCAGCTTCTTCAGCCCAGCACACTCTAGTTCCTGCTTCTTTGGCCCAGCAGCACTTTAGCTGCAGCTGCTTCAACCCACCTGCACCCGAGCCCCAGCTGCTTCGGCCTAGCTGCGCTCCAGCCCCAGCTGTTTCCATGCTTCCCCCTGAGCAGCCTCCACTCAGCCACACCACAGATCAACCAGGGGCTGACAAGAGTGACCACAGATTGAGGCAGGCCAGAATACACAGCCCTTGACTCCCACCCAGCGGCAGAAAGAGGAAACTGCGACCATATATTTTCACTATGAGGAAAGGTAAGCCAACACCGACAGGCACCATGCAAAAATATCTTAAATCTCCAGACCAAAAGGAAAATGACAAGCACCCAGAAGTCAACTCAGAAAGCACAGAAATGTATAACCTTAACGACAGAGAATTCAAAATAGCCATCATAAAAAAGCTTAATGAAATACAAGAAAACACAGACAGACAATTCAGTGAAATCAGGAGTTTCTTCACAAAAGACATTGAAACTATAAAAAAAAAAACAATCAGAAATCTTAGAGATGAAAAACACAATAGAGGAGATGAAGACAAATCTGGAAGCCTTAAGCACCAGAGCTGAAAATATGCAGGAAAGAATTAGCAATATTGAGGAGAGCAATGCAGAAGTGCTCCAGATGGAGGAGAAAAGAGAACTAAGACTAAAAAGAAATGAAGAAACTCTCCGAGAAATATCCGACTCAATTAGGAAATCCAACATAAGGATTATAGGTATTCCAGAGGGAGAAGAGAGGGAAAAAGGAGCAGAGAACTTGTCCAAAGAAATAATATCTGAGAACTTCCCAAACCTGGGGAAGGAGCTGGAAATACCAGTGAATGAAATAAATAGATTTCCTAAATATATCAACACAAAAAGACCCTCTCCAAGGCATATAGTAGTAAAGCTGGCAAAAGTCAATGCCAAAGAAAAAATATTAAGGGCAGCTAGACAAAAAAAAATAACATGCAAAGGATTTCCTATCAGGCTTTCAGCCGATTTCTCGACAGAAATTTTACAGGCTAGGAGAGAGTGGAACAATATATTCAAAATTCTGAAGGACAAAAACTTTCAGCCAAGAATACTCTATCCAGCAAAAATATCCTTCAGATATGACGGAGAAATAATAACTATCCCAGATAAACAAAACCTATGGGAGTTCATTGCCACAAGACCCCCACTACAAGAAGTGCTCAAGAAGGCCCTCATCCCTGAGGAAAAAAAGAGAAAGGGGATTCAAAGTTTTGAACGAGGAGGAAAATAGGTAGACAAAACCAGAAAGATTGCAGTCCTCTATCAAAATAGATTAGCAAATACTTAATTATTAAACCAAAGATGAAGGGAAGGTAAATACAAAACATAAATATAACCTCATCATGTTAAACACAAACTCACAACACAAGAAGGAATAAGATGTGACAACAATAACATAGAAAGGGAAGAGGAAAGGGATCTAATCCACTGAGTCTAAGGGAATGAGAGGCCATCAAAAAATGGACTATCACTTCCACGAGATTTTTTATACAAACCTCATGGTAACCACTAACCAAATAATCAGAACAAAATCATACACGATAAAGAAAGAGAAAACTAAGAGAACCCCCATACAGAACTACCAAACTGCATTGGTAGTCTGAAACACATGGGACAAGAAACAAAAGAAATGCAAAAGAACGGGAAAAAGAGTGATAAAATAACAACAACAAGCCCTCATATGTCAATAATTACCCTAAATGTAAATGGACTGAACTCACCAATCAAAAGACACAGAGTGGTGGGATGGATTAAAAAACAAGACCCAACAATATGCTGCCTCCAGGAAACACATCTCAGCCGTAAAGACAAACACAGGCTCAGAGTGAAAGGATGGAAGACAACACTCCAAGCTAAGGGCAAACAAAAGAAAGTAGGTGTTGCCATACTTATATCAGACAAAGTTGACTTCAAGATAAAACAAGTAATGAGAGAAAAAGAGGGGCAATATATAATGATAAAACGGACACTCCACCAAGAAGACATATCACTTTTAAACATATATGCACCCAATACAGGAGCACCAAAGTACATAAAGCAACTATTAACAAACCTAAAAGGAGATATTAACAACAACACAATAATAGTAGGGGATCTTAACACCCCACTCTCATTAATGGACAGATCATCCAGACAGAAAATAAAAAAGGAAATAATGGACCTAAATGAAAAACTAGATGAGATGGACTTAATAGACATATACAGAGCACTCCATCCAAACACAGCAGATTACACATTCTTCTTAAGCGCACATGGAACATTCTCAAGAATAGACCATATGTTGGGAAACAAGGCACGCTTATATAAATTTAAGAAGATTGAAATCATAACAAGCATCTTTTCAGACCATAATGCCATAAAGTTAGAAATCAACTACAAGGAAAAAACCGGGAAAGTGACAAAGCTGTGGAGACTCAACAACATGCTAATAAACCACCAATGGATCATTGATTAAATTAAAGGAGAAATCAAAGCATATTTAGAGATAAATGAAAATGAAAATACACTGTACCAACTCATACGGGATGCAGCAAAAGTGGTCCTGAGAGGCAAACTCATAGCAATACAGGCCCATCTTAAGAAACTAGAAAAAGCCCAAATAAGCAACCTCACACTACGCCTAAAAGAACTAGAAAAAGAAAAACAAACAAAGCCTAAAGTCAGCAGAAGGAGGGAAAGAATAAAAATCAGAGCAGAAATAAATGAAATTGAAATTTTAAAAACAGTAGAAAGGATCAATGAAATTAAGAGCTGTTTCTTTGAAAAGATAAACAAAATTGACAAACCCTTAGCCAGACTCACCAAGAAAAAAAGAGAGAAGGCTCAAATAAATAAAATTAGAAATGAAAAAGGAGAAATTACCACAGAAATACAAAAGATTATAAGAGAATACTATGAAAAATTATATGCCAACAAATTGGATAATCTAGAAGAAATAGATAAATTCCTAGACTCATACAACCTCCCAAAAATGAATGAAGAAGAAATAGAGAATCTCAATAGACCAATCACAAGAGATTGAAACAGTAATCAAAAACCTCCCAAAAAAGAAAATCCAGGACCAGACGGCTTCTCTGGAGAATTTTACCAAACATTTAAAGAAGATTTAATACCTATCCTTCTCAAACTATTCCAAAATATAGAGGAAGATGGAACACTTCCCAACACATTCTATGAGGCCAACATCACCCTGATACCAAAGCCAGGCAAAGACAATACTAAGAAGGAAAACTACAGACCAATATCCCTGATGAACGTAGATGCAAAAATCCTCAACAAAATATTGGCAAACCGAATACCGCAATACATTAAAAAGATCACACACCAGGATCAAGTGGGATTTGTACCAGGGACACAGGGATGGTTCAACATCCGCAAATCAATCAATGTGATACACCACATTAACAAAACGAGGAATAAAAACCATATGATCATCTCAATCGATGCAGAGATGGCTTTTGACAAGATCCAACATCCACTTATGATAAAAACTCTCAACAAAATGGGTACAGAAGGAAAGTACCTTAACATAATAAAGGCCATATACGACAAACCCACAGCCAACATCATATTCAATGGGGAAAAACTGAAAGCCATCCCTCTGAAAACAAGAACAAGACAAGGGTGCCCACTCTCGCCACTCTTATTCAACACAGTACTGGAGGTTCTGGCCAGAGAAATTAGACAAGAGAAAGGAATCCAAATAGGCAACGAAGAAGTGAAACTCTCGCTGTTTGCAGATGACATGATCTTATATATAGAAACCCCTAAAGAATCCATTGGAAAACTATTAGAAATAATCAACAACTACAGCCAAGTGGCAGGGTACAAAATCAACTTACAGAAATCAGTTGCATTTCTATATACCAACGACAAACTAACAGAAAGAGAACTCAAGAAGACAATCCCATTTACAATTGCAACAAAAAGAATAAAATATCTAGGAGTAAATTTAACCAAGGAAGTGAAATACCTATAAAATGAAAACTATAAGACATTATTGAGTGAAATCAATGATGACATAAAGAAATGGAAAAATATTCCATGCACTTCGATTGGAAGAATAAACATAGTTAAAATGTCTATATTACCTAAAGCAATCTACAGATTCAATCCAATCCCAATCAGAATCCCAAGGACATTCTTCACAGAAATAGAATAAAGAATACTAGCATTCATATGGGGCAATAAAAGACCCCAAATAGCTAAAGCAATCCTGAAAAAGAAGAACAAGGCTGGAGGTATCACAATCCCTAACTTCAAAACATACTACAAAGTGATAGTAATTAAAACAGCATGGTACTGGTCCAAAAACAGACACACAGATCAATGGAACAGAATTCAAAGTCCAGAAATAAAACCTCATATCTATGGGCAGCTAATCTTTGACAAAGGAGCTAAGGGCATAGAGTGGAGAAAGGAAAGTCTCTTCAACAAATGGTGCTGGGAAAACTGGACAGCCACTTGCAAAAGAATGAAAGAAGACCACCATCTTTTGCCATACACAAAAATTAACTCAAAATGGATCAAAGATCTGAAGGTGAGACCTGAAACTATAAAACCCTGGAGGAAAATATAGGTAGTACACTACTCACCATCAGCCATAAAGGGATCTTCTTGAATTCCATTTCTACTCAGACAAGGGAAACAAAAGAAAAAATAAACAAGTGGGATTTCATCAGATTAAAGACCTTCCGCAAGGCCAATGAAACCAGGATCAAAATGAATAGGGAACCCATCAGCTGGGAAAAAATATTTGCAAACCATATATCTGACAAGCGATTAATCTCCATAATATATAAAGAACTCAGGCAACTGAATAACAAAAAACAAACAACCCAATCAAAAAATGGGCAGAGGTGGGCCGGCCCGGTGGCTTAGCGGTTAAGTGCACACGCTCCGCTGCTGGCGGCCCGGGTTCGGATCCCGGGTGTGCACCGACGCACCGCTTCTCCAGCCATGCTGAGGCCGCGTCCCACATACAGCAACTAGAAGCATGTACAGCTATGACATACAACTATCTGCTGGGGCTTTGGGGGAAAAAATAAATAAATAAAATCTTTAAAAAAAAAAAAAAATGGGCAGAGGAAATGAAAAGACACTTCTCCAAAGAAGATATACAGATGGCCAATAGACACAAGAAAAGATGCTCAACACCACTAGTCATCAGGGAAATGCAACTCAAAACCACACTAAGATATCACCTTACACCCATTAGAATGGCTATAATCACCAAGACAAAAAGCAATAAATGCTGGAGAGGCTGTGGAGGAATGGGAACCCTAATCCACTGCTGGTGGCAATGCAAACTGATGCAACCTCTATGGAAAACAGTATGGAGATTCCTCAAAAAATTAAAAATAGAAAAACCTTATGATCCAGCTATCCCACTACTGGGTATCTACCCAATGAACCTGAAATCAACAATCCAAAGAGGCTTATGCACCCCTGTGTTCATTGCAGCATTATTCACTATAGCCAAGACATAGAAGCAACCCATGTGTCCCTCGACTGATGATTGGATAAAGAAGATGTAGTATATATATATACCATGAAATACTACTCAGCCATAAAGAAAGACAAAATCATCCCATTTGCAACAACATGGATGGACCTGGAGGGTATTATGTTAAGTGAAATAAGCCAGAAAGAGAAAGACAAACAGTGCATGATTGCACTCATATGTGGAAGATAAAACAACACACAGACAGATAGAAATGTTTGGTGGTTACCAGGGGCTAGGAGGGTAGGGGGTGGGCACAAGGGGTGGAAGGATGCACTTATATGGTGACTGATAAACAAAAATGTACAACAAAAATTTCACAATAAAAAAATAAATAAATAAATAAATTTGAAGTGACTTCCTTGTGGAGAGCATTAATAAATAAATAAATAAATAAATAAATAAATAAATAAATAAATAAATAAAATAACTATAGATTCACAAGAAGTGGAAAAGATACTAAGAGAGGTCCCATGTACCCTTCACCAGTATTCTCCAATGGTTACATCCTAGATAATTATACTAAAATACCAAAACCAGGAATTGGACATTGGTGCAATCTGTCTGTTTATAGTTCCATGTCATTTTGTCACATATGTAAATTCTTGTAACCACCACTGCAATCGAGATCCAGAACTATTCCATCACCACTAAGATCTCCCTCATGCTGTCCCTTACAGTCACACCTACCCTCCTCCTCCCCATCATCCCTCACATCTGGCAACCATTAATCTGCTTTCTATCTCTATAATTTTGTCATTTCATATATGTTATATAAATGGAATCATACAGTATGTCAGCTTTTGAGATTGGCTTTTTTCATGCAGAGTAATGACCTCAAGATCCATTTGAGCTGTTGTACATATCAAATTTGTTCTTTTTGTATTGCTGAATGGTATTCCATGGTATGTCTGTGACCTAGGTATATCATTATATCTGAAATGAGTTTCAAACTTCATAGACAGCATTCAGTTAGGTCATGTTTTTAATAGACTCTTTCAATCTCTGTTCATTGGTATATTTAGACCATTTCTTTTTAACATAATATTGATACATTAAGGCTAAGTCCATCATTTTATTTTTCATTTTCTGTTGTTCTATTTTTCATTTCTCTGCTTTATTTTTCCTGCCATCTTGTGACTTACTTGGACATTTTGTTGAATTCCATTTGATGTGTCTTTCTGTATATTGCTCTTGGTGGTTGCTCTAGGTACTTCATTATGTAGCTTAATGTGGAAACTTGGATCGTTGAATTTTCACCTTTCTTCTCTTATGAGGAGGCACTAAAAGCTACAAATCTCCCTCTAAGCTCTGCTTTAGCTTTTCCCACAATTTTTGACACATTGAGCTTTCATATTTATTCAGTTCAAATTTTTGCCACAGATCATATAATTTCCAACCATTTGTGTATTGTCTACATATTTTATTTTATTTTAATTGATTTTCAATTAATTCTTTTGTGGTCAGATAATATACTCTGTATGATTTTAATCTTGAGATTTATTGAGACTTGTTTCACAGCCCAGCATATGTTCTATCTTGATGAACCTTTGGTGTGTACTTTAAAAGAATGTGAATTTTGTAGTTATTGGGTATAGTATTCTATAAATGTCATTTTAATCAAATTTTTTAAAAGATATCCTATGGAAGTTTTTGTCCAATTGTTTTAGCAATTATTAAAAGAATGGCATTTAAAAAATTCCAACATGGTGGGATTTGGCTATGTCTCCCTTTAGCTCTGACAATTTTTACTTAGTGTAATTTGAATCTCCTAAATGCACGCATATTTAGGATTGTTATTTCTTCTTGGTAAATTGATTCTTTTATCATTTTGAAATGTCCCTCCACCTTGGTAATACTCTGTCCTGAAGTCTACTTAGGCACACCAACTTTCTTATACTTATAGTATGCACATAATATACCTTTTTCCACCCTTTTAATGTCTACATATCTGTTATCTTTACATTTTTCCATTTCTTTATAGTTAGAGTACATTTCTTGAAGACAGCATATAATCGAGTCATACTTTTACTAGCCATTCTGACAATCTCTGCCTTTTAAGTGAAATGTTTAGTCCATTTACATTGAACACAATCATTGCTATGAGCAGGTTTAAATCTAACATATTGGTATTTGCATTCTATGTGTCCTATCTTTTCTTTGTTCTTCTGTACCTACTTTTTTACCTCTTATTAGGGGAGGGGATCAATCAAGTATTTCTTAGTATTTCACTTGTGTTATTTTTTAGCAGTTAAGTACACAGACTTGATTATGCATCCTGAACTTATCAGAGCCTATATTTAAATAATATTGAACTATTTCACAAACCATATAAGAACTTTATAATCATAAACTCAATTTTTCTCCCCTTGCCTTTGTCCCTTTTAGATTTTCTTCTACATAATTTATAAACCCTAGTAAGAGGATATTATGTTTACTTTAAGCAGTCAATAGACTTTTAAATTAACTAGATTTTAGATATAGATATAGATATAAAGATAGGTATAAATATAGCAATAAATAAGAATAGATATATAGATTTGTTTTTCAGTCTGTCATTTTTACCCACATATATACCTATTCTGGTACTCCTCATTCCTTCCTGCCAATCTGTGCTTCCATCTGGCATGTTTCTCTTTTGTCTAGAGAATTTTTTTGAGAATTTCTTATACTGAAGGTCTGATGAAGATTAAATCTCTCAGATTTTTTCTGTCTGAAAAATATCACTATTTTGCCTTTATCTTAATGCAGATTCTCATTTTAAAGATGCCATTCCACTGTATTCTGGCCTCCACTGTTTCTGACTAAAAGACAGCCAGCTTTTTGTTGTTGCTCCCCTGAACATAATGCGCCCTTTTCTCTCACTGCTTTAAGATGTTCTTTTTACTTTGATCTACAGCAGTTTGACTATGATGTGTGTAGATATGGTTTTCTTTTTATTTATCCAGGGTTTGCTGAATTTCTGGGACCTGTAGATTGACTTATTTCACCCATTTTAGAAAATTCTTGGCCATTGTCTCCTCAAATATTTATTTTGTTCCATTCTCTCTGTTTTTTTTTTTTTTTTGAGGAAAATCAGCCCTGATCTAACATCCACGCCAATCCTCCTCTTTCTGCTGAGGAAGACTGGCCCTGAGCTAACATCTATTGCCAGTCTTCCTCCTTCTTTCCCTTTTTCTACCCAAGGCCCCAGTACATAGTTGTATGTCATAGCTGCACATCCTTCTAGTTGCTGTATGTGGGACGCGGCCTCAGCATGGCCGGAGAAGCAGTGCGTCCGTGCATGCCCGGGATCCGAACCCGGGCCGCCAGTAGCGGAGTGCGCACACTTAACTGCTAAGCCATGGGGCCAGCCCCTTCTCTCTCTCTCTTTACCTCTAATTTCACATGTTAGACCACATGTTGTCTCAGATGGTTCAGGTTTTTTAATCTATTTTTTCTCCTAATGCTTCAGTTGAATAATTTCTATTGCTCTCTCTTCAAGTTCACTGATCCTTTATCATGCTGTGTCCAGTCTGATGCTGAGAATATCAAATGAATTCTTCATTTTTGAACTGAATATTTCAATTCTAGAATTTCTGCTTGGTTATTTTTTTTTTAATTTTCATTTCTCTGCTGACTTTCCCATCTGTTTTATGCACCTTTTTCACTAAATCATCTAATATATTGATAATAGTTATTATTAAGTCCTCGTCTGCAAATTCCAATATCTGGAATATCTGTTTTTTCTGCTCTTACTTTTTTTTTTCTTTTTTAAAATAATCCTAACATTTTTTGTTGTTGTTGTTGTTTTTAAGAAGATTGGCCCTACGCTAACATCTGCTGCCAATCTTCCTCTTTTTTTTTTCCTTTTTTCTTCCCAAAGTCCCAGTACAGAGTTGTGTATCATAGTTGTAGAGTTGTGGCTCTTCTACATGGGACACTGCCTCAGCATGGCTTGACAAGCGGTGAGTAGGTCTGCACCCAGGATCCGAACCATGAACCCCGGGCCGCTGAAGCAGAGCATGCAAACTTAACCACTATGCCACCAGGCTGGCCCCTCTGCTCTTATTTTTAATCTAGATTTTGGGTAACTGTAATTTTGCCTTGTAATTTTTATTACATTCCAGGCATTGCAGGTAAAAGAATAGTAGGGACTGATGTAGTAACATCCTGGAGAGGGCAATCTTCTTCCTCTTCCAGGCTTCTTGGCTGGGGAGGCTGGATTACTCTGTTGTTAAACTGGGGTTGGGCTTTGTTGTAGTTTTTGTTTTTTAAGATTCCTTTTATCCTGGTCTTAGGATTTGAGAGCAGAATCAAGACTTTTCCTTCAGCAGACTTCGAGCACCTCTAGTGGCCATTATATGAGTTTTAGTCCATCTGACAGTTTTTCAAGCCACAGGACTCTTTCTGCTTTCTGAACCATCCATCAGCTTTCTGAGTTGGTGAGGATTTCACTTTGCTCTCAGGCTCTGCCCTGGGCTTTCTGTATCTTAGGAGCCTTCATTCCACCCCGACTCCCCGCCCCAGGCCTCAGCTAGCCACTGCCTTGCTTTAGATGAAGGTCCCTCGTGCCTAGGGAAGACCTTTCTCAGCTCTGTTTCCTCAGGCTGCTGCCTTTCACTCAGTGAGACCCGTGCACCTCGGGGATTTCCTGCCCTCCTCCTGACCTGCAGGCTGCAGCAGTCACGCCCTTAGTGAGGCCACGTGCCTCCAAAGATGTCTCTCAGCTCTTCTGTTCTGCCCCACGCCTCTAGCTAACTGCTGCCTTTCACCGTGTGAGAGCCCTATGCACGTCTTGGAGAATTTCTCTTAGCCCACTTGCCCCCAGCCTCTGGCATGCCTCCAAGCACTCAGTGAGGCCCCAGGGGAAAGAATCGGCTGGTGGTTGACAGCTCACAGAGACTCAGGCTCCCTCCCTGGAATCCTGAGCCCTGATGCCAGCCAGCCCTTGTCTGTTAACAGTTGGTTAAAGAGTTGGGCTCTTTTCTTTCTATCCCCTTCTACAGCCCAACTGCTCCTCTTCTGCTGCAGACCCGGGATGAATGCACGGGTCTCTTCTCTTTTAGAAAGGGCTTGCCCACCTCCAGAATTAGGATCATTTAGATTTCTTGGCATCCTCAGCTCACTGGCGGGTTTTTACGAATTATTGATTTTGCATCTTACTCAACTTATTCTCATTGTCACAACTTCCTACATCCTAACTGGAAGCAGAAGACTTTGCTCTTCTTCCTTTTTTTTAAACATTTACTACATATTATTTTCTGTTAATAAAATATTAAAACTTTTTAGAGAAAATATTTGGATAATGTGGAAAATAAAAAAGGGAGGAGAAGAAAAATCTCCTGATTTCCTACCAAACAGAAAGAAACACTGTGTGTCATGTATTTCTTTTCATTCTATTAGGCATCGTTTCCTATTGTTTTGAGCACCTGCATTCCCAATTTATATATGTTCATTACCTGATTTTTTATCAGTTAACTGTATAAGAAAAGAATTTCACAAGGCCACAAACTCTTTACAAAATATATATATATATATATATATATATATATATATATATATATATATATGAGCTTTTCATTGGAAATTTAAATTCTTTGGACTATTCACTATAATAATTAATGTTTCAATGAATTTTTTTCCCATTCAGTTCCCCCACTCCAAATCCTTATGCTTGAATCTTAGAAGTAAAATTATAAGATCGAAGGATATGACCCCTTTGAGGTTTTTTAAAATATATTGCTAAATTGCTTTCTAAAAATTCATATAGCCTTTAGACATGAGATATATTATATGGTAATTTCTACGCCATGCTACTGTTTTAACTATCCTACTCTAAAGAATTTAATAACCTCATGGCCTACCATAAGAGTTCCTTCCCTTCTTTTTATTAAAATTTATTATCTCAGTTTGTCAGACCAATGATACGGAAATTATTTAAAGAAAAAAATAATAGATGTTTAAAAATCTTCGTCTTATTTCCCAAATAAGATGTGGCATTTATTGTAAATGCACATTATTTTTTTTACTTTTTCTTCCTTATACAAAAACTCTCATTATTAATTAATAATTAATATCTCATAAATATGTAATATCATTTTGCCCTACAGTGTATCAAAACTTCAGGAGATATCCAGTTTTCTTACTAAAGGATATTTAGTTTTCTTAAGTTTTCTCAAATTATTGCTTAAGTGTTGTAAACAATAGAAAACACTTTTTATATTTTTAATTAAGGAGATAAAATTATGCTAACAAAATTTTTCAAATTTTTCAGTTAACTTTTAAGTCATTTTTATATTAAATAGTACAGATCTTGGGAATATTACGATCCTTAGCTTTTGTGATTCTTGGAACACACAGTAATCACAAAGAACAGTTATAAGATTAGAGCTCAGTGTAAATAAAACTGTGATTTAATTTAATGGCCATTTAAAAGCTGTGAAAGGCTTGCATTTGTCATCATTTAATGTACAAAAAATTCACCACAAAGTACACTAAATGTTGTGAATGCTTATATCTGTTAATGAAATCTAAATTATTTTAAAGAACTTTAATTAACTCAATATTGGCCTCAGTTCCATCGTAGAGCACGTAACAATCTCCTCACACTGACTGATTTTATCTAAGAAGCTTGTCAACGATGAAATTCAAAACTGAAGGTCTTTCAGCCACTTACTAACGAGCTCATTAAGGTGGTAGTGCTTTGTGTTAGAAAAGAAGAAAGTTAAGAAAAGAAGTTCTGAAATTAATGCAAAATCAAAGAAATATTCAACTCATCATTCTCCCCCTACTGCTCACAACCCCCCTCCCAAAAAAAAAATCATCAAGCCAAAGAAAAATGTCTAAGGGTGGGAGAGTTTATCTATAATGACACTCTCAGGGTCCTCATAAAAACCATTTACACATCAATTTACCATTCATATCAATTTACTCATCACATGCATACGTCATCTTGCATTTGACTCACGAGGTCTGAGTGATATGAATTTAAGCATGACTTTTAAAGCACCTCGTATAACTTAAAAGTAACTGTCTAGAAGTTTTCAAAGTTTACATAGGATTTCCATGCTGCAAACAGCACTGACGAGAAATCTGGGGAGCAGGATTTTCCTGTGGACTCTGCCACCAGTGAGCTGTGTCACTGCCCACCTCTTGATCTCTGGTTCTGATGGACTCATGTTCAATTAAGGGCTCGTCTGGAAGCCCTGAACGACGCCCTGGCTCCGCTTTAGCTAATCTTTCACATACCAACGAGTCACCTACTGGAAAATCTGATGAGACGGAACATACATCTCCAAATACAAAGCTGCTCCAGGAATGCAGAGCGAGCTGAGAGGTGGCCATTCATAGCCAACAAGAGGAAACCATGGACCCTATTGCTGATTACCTACTTGGATTTTTATACATAATATAATATAGCATAATACAATGTAATGTATTGTGTGTGTGTAATAATACACACACATATGCCTGTTTATAAGTACATATGAATATATCTCAATCAAGTAACTAACCTAAAGAAAATACCAGAATGCTTCAGGTCCTAGACCTTGCCTTAGGGCATCTGAAAAGATCCCAACCTTGCTCTTATCTTTTATGCTCTTTGTGTCATAGAATAAGAGGCTTTTTATATACCATGATTGACAATCAAGAATTGCATAAAAACATTATTCTGCTTTCCCTTAGGGGTTCGCAAACACAAAAATACCGTTACCTTTCCTATGCTGGTATCTGGCTGCAGAAAGCGAAGGCAGTCTGAATAATTAGCCCATGTTTTATTTAAACTGTGCATAAAATCCCAAGTTCCATTGGGGTTACAGTGTCGGAAAGCAACTCCTGTAAAGACATGAAGAAAAACACTGAGATTGCTCAGGTCACTTAGAGTCCATTACAAAAATAAAAAGTTCCAAATTAATCATTTCAGAAAAATTCAATACCTTTATGATTGAAGTCATAAATATAAGGAGGGCATGGGACAGCCGAGATTTTCCCCACTGTTCCTCTGGGCCAACATATGAGTCCATCCCATTCTGGAAAACAATTTCCCTCTGATAAGGAAAAAAATTAAAAAGGAAATAAACAAAAATGCAGTTGGAACCAGAGAGAAAATGCATTCAAAATACAAAATTTCAGGTCACTGCCGGTGGCAAAATGTAAAACAAATTGGTAGTTTGGGAAAATAGAATGGGGTAAATATGATGCAAATATCCCAGAATTCATCTTCCTAGCCTCATCAAGGGCCCACTAATAGGAACATTTGATTTGCATAAATTAAAAATATTTTAGTGATTCCTATATATATGTTATAGCAGTTACAGCAATTAATATACAAGAAAATTGAAATTCATTGTGAACAACTTCTGTAGTAAAACTCCTCCAACTATCATACTTGTAGCTACATTTTTTACCCTAGATTTTTTTAAATTACTGTTAAAAAATATGACGCATGAAACAGATTGAGCTTCATGGGTAAGCTCCAAGATTGGGGTTTACCTTTTTACCAATAATTTTAATAATTTCTTTGAGTCTGATACTCGTCTCAAAGAAAATTCTCATAAGTTCTACTCTCCTGGAGACGCATCCAGACCCTGCCGCTTCTCACAGCCTCCGCTGCACCACACGGTCCAGGCTGCCTCATCTCCAGCCTGCATTAGTGCAGCAGCCGCCACTGGTCTTCCTGAGTCCATTCCTGCTATCCTTTCATTTACTCTTCACAATAGCCCAAATCCTCCCAAGACTTCCCATCTCACTCTGAGCAAAGGCCATGTCTTTATGAGGTCTGAAGGCCCTACAGGGTCTGCTCTCTCCCCTGGCTTATCCCCCTGACCTCAGCTCCTGCTAAGGTCCTTCTTGCTCTTCCCTGACTTCCACGCCATTCCCCTAGATAGCCCCAAGGCCTATTCCCTCATCTCCTACAGATTTCTACTCAAATGTCAATTCTGAGTAAAGTTTCCCCATTTAACAGTGTACCCCAAAACACTCCCTATCCCCTTTCCTGCAGTATTTTTCACCTGAGCTCTCATCACCTTCCAGTATTAAGTGTTATTTTATTATCGCTTTCCTAAACCCTGAGAGCGGGGAGTTTTGTCTCTTTTGTTTCACACACTAGCCACGTTCTTGAAACAGCACCCGATGCCTGATAGGGGCTTAACAAACACTCAGTCAATGTCAATAGTCTGTTCTCCAAGATTCCTCTCCACGAGTTGTGTATTAAACTTTCAAGAAGAGAGCATATCAGCCAGGTCATACCCCAAATTCCCAAAAAGAGACTACTTTTAATGAGTGCTGTATTCGTTTTCTATTGTTGTTACCCAAAAAATTACCACAAACTTAGTGGCTTCAAATAACCCAAATTTATTATCTCATTATTTCTGTAGATCAGAAGCCCAGTGACCTCAGCTGGATCTCTGCTCATAGACCACAAGACAGAAAGCAAGGGCTGGGCTGGCTGCATTGCTTGCTGAGGACCTGGGGGAGAATCAGCTTCCTTGCTCATTCCAGTTGCTGGCAGAATTCAGCTCTTTGCACTTGTAGGACTGAGGTCCCCGCTTCCTTGCTGGCTGTCAGCTGAGGGCCATTCCCAACGTCTAGAAGCCACTTGCATCCCTCAGCCGGTGGCCCCTTTCCTCCGTCTTCAAAGTCAGCAAGGCAGGTTGAATCATCACATTTCGAGTCTCCCCCACTCTCCATTTCTCAAACTCACTCTCTGTCTTTCTCTTCCACTTCTAAGGGTCCCTGTGATTACACTGGGCTCATCCAGATAATCCAGAATAATTCACCCTATTTTAAGGTCCATAACCTTAATTCCATCTGCAATGCCCCTTTGCCCCTTTGCCATGTAACATAACATACACAGGATAATACCAGATAACAGGGCATGGATGTCTCTGGGGGGCCACTATTCTGCCCCCACAAGTACTATCCATTATAGCTCTCTCAATTTTTAGTCACCAATTACACTAAGGTAACGCTGAGGATTTCTGTTCTAGCTAATGTTCATGATGCCAAGTGGTCTGATCAGTTTCGAATAATCAGCATAACAGAACCTCACACAAAGACTGCTCTCTACATAAAAGAATTCAGCCAGAACCTGAAGTTAACTCCTTAGTGTCACCATACCACTAGGAGCACATACTCCATTTGCTTTGCACACTGCTGAAGCCATAAGAAAGGAAAATGTCTTTCCTCGCCCACACTCCCCATAGAAGAGAACATCTTGGAAACAGCCTCACTTTGCTCATAAAAGCCTGCACTTTACATATCACGAGCGACCCAGGAACTCATCACACTGGCTTCTGCTTCCGATGCACAGCCGCACCGGCCTCTTTCCACCATTACCTGCCCTGTGTTTGTCTGTGTTCCTTCTTGTTTACACAGTGTAAGAGTCAACCTCTCATCAGCTTTGCCCTCGACGCTCCTCCCACGTTGATACCACTCCATGTGGCTTCCCACCCGCTCACGTAGTCTTTAACAGTCACCCACCCTTATTCATCTGGACGGTCCAATCCTTGGCTAGATATCAATTGTGCCAGCTACATAAATTGGACCTCGATACACATTCTTGTGTTCCTGTAACTAGTTGTCCCTCTAAAATGCAGGTTGCAATGTCATGTGAGATTTTCTGGCAAGAGTTAGTTACATGATGGAATAAGATCTTCACACAAGTCCAAAATCCAATGACCAGTGTACTCTATAATTACATAGTTTTTAAACTGCTATGCAGAAAACTCTGCTGATTTTTTTCCTCATGCTCTAAAAGGGACAGTTTTCTAGTTTCCTGCAAGATACCATCCCCCACACGTACACTCACAGGCATACCCCCAAAACTCAGAAAAGCAATACTCCCCCAAAATGATGTTTCTGTAGATCATGATCATCTCTCTGGTGGTTCTTTGACAAAGAGAAGGATAAATATTCACAAAAGGTTGAAAAGATTAGGGAAGCTAGGACCTCCACAGATAATAGATCTTAATTAACATCTTTTCTTTGATCATCATTTCTCATTCTATGTGAGTAAATACTTTCATTATACAGCAAGAAACTAATTAATTGCCTAATGACTCACCAATCTCCCTTTATAAATTAGCACCATTAATTACATTCCCTGCAATCTTCTATGTGAGCCAGGACAAACTAATTATTAGTGAAGCTTGTCAACCACAATATTTACAGGACAATCTGCAATATGGAGAATCTAACGTTGTCTCTTTTCAGTCCTACAGCTGCCCGTAACACATGACTACACATTTGGGAAGTGGAGCCGGGACCAATCATATTTTGGTTTTTGTTTTAAACACTTGAACAGTTTCATAACCAGGTATTTGCATGCACACTTCCTTTTCTTTTTTCACAGTCATCAGGAAAAATTTTATTTCCTTTCTATTATAAAATTTTTTTCAGAAATAAACATAGAATATTATATATCCATCATCAAAAACTGACAGCTATTACTATTTTACCATGTTTATTTCATCTAATTTATTTTTACTGTGGTATTTTAAAGTAAATTGCAGACAGCATAACAGCTCACTCCTAAATATTTTGATATGCATCTCTCAATTTTAGGAGAATTGGGAAAGAAAAAGTTCTTAAATTAGCTAGTGAATTAAAAATGTCATTCCAGTCTTTTACACTTATAAAGTGAAGAAATTTTTAGCCAATTTACATATAATTAGACATTTTCATGGAATGGTAGAACAAAGTTTGACCAGATTTAATTCTATCCTATTTGTACGGAGAAAGATCTCAAAGAAGTGTCTTTTCTCTTTTAATATTTTTCATCCACTTGCTCCCCCTGATTCACATCTTCACAAATTTTAGATGTTCCACAAGGTTACACTAGACCATTTACCCCATCTATGGGGAGCTCGTTTGCTGTGTGACTGGCTATTCACACTGGCTTGCCTTTGCCCTTCCTGTTCACTCTGCCTGGAAGGCCTTGCTACTTCCTCCTCTACACGTCTAATTCCCATTTCTTTAATTTTAGGATGAGATCATTATTCCTCCAGGAAGCCTCCTCTAGTCCTTCCCTGATGAATTATGATGCTTTTTCAGTGGTTCCACAGCTGTGATTCCTTTGTTGTTAAATTTACACACCATCTGAAAAGTGGCTACCTCCCCTACTATGTCATCATCTCCACAGGGCAAGGACAGATTCATTTTTTTCAGTGTTTACTACAGAAGCAACACACTGTGGGCACAGAATAACATTTGTTGAACTGTTAAAGGGACACTGAAGATGATAATGTTGGACTAGATCATCTCTGACACATCTTTGAGCTTAGAGTTTCATGAGATCTCACAGAAAACTGTCCATTCGGCCCTCACAGACAACAATCCTTGTAAATTCCCTGATGGTGATGCTGCTCGCTCAGTGTTCTCTAGAGGCAGCGGGAGTGACTCCCGTTTCTGACACTATTAGTCCAACCATTCAGAGAACTCCTTCCTAGGTCAAGAAGCCTACAAGGGCTGTATTAATGCAAAAATTTTCTTTCTTAAAACATGGCTTAGCTGGTTATAAATTAAAGGAATAAATCTGGGGCCGGAAATTATCCCACAGGGCCAGCAAGCCCTGCATTGGGGGCTCACCATGAAGGGGTCTACTGACCTGCTGGCTTAGAGCTTGGTTTTGATGGTGTTCAGGTAACAAAAGATGAGCCTAAGGCCTGAGGATGTTGGGAAATTGGAATGAAACCCCTGTATAAGGTCAGGATCCCCAAAAGATGACCCCATTAGAGAGTGAACAAGAAATAAAACCATTCTTCAGAAAGAGGCTGCCTTGTTCTACTCTTGGCTCCATTTAGGGTTGGAGTAGGAAACAGCGAAGAAAAAAATTCTCTGAAAATTTCTAACCACAAGCTCACATTCATGTGTGGTCTGAATTTAGTTTAAAGTGGACTTAGGTCAATAGCTCCTCTAGGCATCTTGCAGAAGCAAACATAAATTTGTTCTGGAGGAATGCACTTTAAATGAGGACCTCACAAGTTCTTTATCATAAATCATTAGGCACACAGGAAATAAGCCACCACATGTGGTAGTCAGCATTGACAAGCAAAGTCCATGGATATTAGAATTATAAATTGCAGAATATAAAATAGGTTTAAGAAAAAAAAAGAAGAGGGGCCGGCCCCGTGGTGTGGTGGTTAAGTGCGCACATTCCACTGCGGTGGCCCAGGGTTTGGATCCCAGGCACGCACCAACGCACTACTTGTCAAGCCATGCTGTGGTGGCATCCCATATAAAGTGGAGGAAGATGGGCACAGATGTTAGCCCAGGGCCAGTCTTCCTCAGCAAAAAAGAGGAAGATTGGTGACAGATGTTAGCTCAGGGCTGATCTTCCTCACAAAAAAAAAAAAGAAAAAAAAAAGAGATTGAAAGGATATTGAAGATACACGAGTATCAAAATTGAATACAAAGATTTCAGAAAATGAAAAATAGAATAAGGGCCAGCCCCATGGCTTAGCGGTTAAAGTGTGCACGCGCTGCTACTGGCGGCCCAGGTTCGGATCCCGGGTGCACACCAACGTACCACTTCTCCGGCTATGCTGAGGTGGTGTCCCACATACAGCAACTAGAAGGATATGCACCTATGATATACAACTATCTACTGGGGCTTTGTGGAAAAAAAAAAAAAAAAGGAGGAGGATTGGCAATAGATGTTAGCTCAGGGCCGGTCTTCCTCAGCAAAAAGAGGAGGACTGGCATGGATGTTAGCTCAGGGCTGACCTTCCTCACAAAAAAAAAAAAAAAAAAAAACAGAATAATCAAAATTAACTTAATGGATGGATTAAACAGCCATTAGACAAAGCTAAACAAAGAATCAGCATTTTGGAAAATATATTTGAAGAAATTACCAAAACATTAGTAGAGAAACAAAGAAAAGGAAAACATACAAGACATGAAGACACAAAGAGTAGTGTGAGAAGGTCCCACATTGGTGGACTTAAAGTTCCAAAAGGAGAGAGCAGGAGGATGGGGGAGAACCAAATTTTCAAAGAAAAAATAGCAAAACATTCCCACCACTGAATAAAGACACAGATTCTCAGACTCCGGAAATCAAATGAACCCAAACCTAGATACAGAGTGAAACTGCAGGACATCAGAGTTGAGGAGACGCTCTAGAGACAGGGAGAAAGCACTAATCACCACAGACTGAGAACTGATTCATCAGCAATAGCAACAGAAGCTAGGGGGGGAAATAAAATAACATCTTCAGGTGCTAAAAGTAAATAATTCTCAACCAAAGATCATATGTCCAGAAAAAATACCTTTGAAGACTGAGACTGAATTAAAGAGCTTTTCAGACAAACAAAAACTGAGAGAGTTCACTACAAGCAGTTTCTAATGTAAACAAATCCTTTAAAAAGATTTATTTTGGGGAAAAGAAAAATTAATAACATACAATTAAGGTAAAACTAAAATCCTGTATGACAATAGCACACAACTTGGGAGCAATTAAAGTATTCCAAACTGCATATATTATTTGGGAGGAGGAAGTTATTGATTAACTTTAAGCTTTCTTAAATTAAATATATATGAAAAATTTCTAGGTTATCACTAAAAGAATTAAATATAATATATTATCTTCCAAACTAGTAGGAGGAGGGAGGATGAAATAAGAAAAAAACTCTAAATCAATTCAAAAGAAGGTCGGGGTGGGGAGTGGAAGGGACACATGGGAAGATCTGGTGAAGGAGAAAGCCCTAATGAGATGGCAGAATTACATTCAAATATTGTGCATTAATAATCACAGTTAACGTAATTCGGCTAATCTCTTTCATTAATAGACAAAGATTATCAGAACAGATAACAAGAAAAAGTCACATGTGTCTTATTTATAAAAGATACTCCCAAAACATAGGTATACAGAAAAGTTTAATAAAAGAATGAGAAAAGGTGAGGAGTTGTTGTTTAACAAACACAGAGTGTTAATTTTGCAAGAAGAAAAATTTCTGGCAATTGTTTGCACAACAATGTGAAGACACAACACCACTAAACTGTACATTTAAAAATGTTTAAGATGGTAAATTTAATGTTACGTGTATTTTACCACAATTGAAAAAATTTTTAAAGCATGAGAAAGATATGCAAGGCAAATACCAATCAAGGGAGAATGAAACTAATGTTGTTTACTAAATGCTGTTATTTTTAATATAACAATTTTATATTACATATATTATTTAATATTTAACAAAGGAAAAATATACTAGAGATAAAAAGGTCTGCTTCATACCGATAAAAGGTTTAATTCACCAGGAAATATAACATTTCTAAACTTGTATATACTCAGTAACATATTTTCAAAATATATGAAGCAAAAACTTCACCATCATCACCCTCATTCACCACTATGGGAGATGCTAAGACACACACCCCAGGAGAGAATGGGCTGAGCAGATGAGAAATCATTATGAATTTAGAATACACGAACATACAGTCAATAAGCTTAATCTTGTGGACACTGTAAAACACTGTACCCAGAAACGGGAGAAGACACCTTCCTTTGCAGACCACATGGAACATTCATCAAAACTGACCACAGTATAAGCCATTAGTCTCAACAAAACTTAGCATCACGAGGACTGCATTCTCTGGTCATGACCAGGTGAGAAATCAATCATGGATTTGTTTAACATTTGGAACCTAGAAGGAAGCAGACATCAGACTACATATTTTATCGCGTGGCACAGCTTTAAGGGCATTATCTGCTGCTTTCAGAGTGTTGGGAATTTAGGCAGCGCAGTAAACAGCACTTTTTAAAAAAATTTCCTTGAGTATATTCAAAAGGCATTTTCCTATATAAAATACTCTACTTTCCCCATTACGCCAAAGAAATCCAATAAATAACTTGACTCTAGGGTCCTGATGAGAACTGTGAGCGACCAGCAGGCCCCGGGCACGGGCCGCGGCCCCCGAGGGGCTGCCGCGGTGCAGGCGTCAGAGGGCACCACCACCACCAGCAGCTGGCCTGTAGTTTTGTTTTTGTAGTTTCCCACTTGCATTTGGAACTAATTGAGAAATTACATAAGGAGTCAGGCAGAGGTAGATAAAATGATCATTTTATTAAGAATAAAGCTTTTTGGCGAACGTGGCTTAGGTATGTAAAAGTGGGGTCGTGAATCTGTTCCTCTGAGTTTTACATGCGACCTCCAAGTGCAGGCGGCACCCACAGGACAGAGCCTGCCCCCGAGCTTGCTGCTCTGTCAAGGGTAGACCAGTGTGCGTGCTCAAGGGTAGACCAGTGTGCGTGCTCTCTGCGGGCAGGCAGGCCCAAAGAGAGGCCTGAGGAGAGGTTCAGGTGCACAGGCCCAGCTGCTGTTCGCAAACTCACAATCCTGCATCCCCTTCACAGGAAGGGAAGAGCCAGTGGGTTAAAGAGATGAGAAGAGCCGTCTTCTGTACACACCCCTCCACATGGAAGCATGGAAGGACTGACGAGAATCCCCTAATACTAAATGCAAGGGAAACTTGCAGTCTTGATGAGAATGGGGGCAGGGGGGCCACATAAAGGAGACACAATATTCTTAGCGTCTTTACCTCCTTCTTGGAGCTGAGCTGTGATGTTGAGTTCACACTGCACCTTAGCTCTCAGCACAAGGACGACCTGCTCCTCTATGGTAATGGTGCCGTCAGAGTCCAGCTGAGAAACAAACAAAACACAAACATTCCCATTATCATTTTTTTTTTTTTGGTGCAGAAGATTAGCCCTGAGCTAATATCTGTTGCCAACCCTCCTCTTTTTGCTGAGGAAGATTGGTCCTGGGCTAATATCCGTGCCCATCTTCCTCTACTTTATATGTGGGAGGCCTGCCACAGCATGGCTTGATAAGCAATGCATAGGTCTGCACCCAGGATCCGAACCCATGAACTCCAGGCCACTGAAGAGGAGCGTGCAAACTTAACCACTACGCCACTGGGCCGGCCCCATCATTATCTTTTTTTTTAAGCCATGATACAAACTTTCATTATTTTACCTTCTAATATCATTGAAAATACAAGTTTTGATATCAAGCTATCTGAAATAATCCTTTATCTGAATCAAAATTCAAAATCCATCAATGTATAAGATTTTAGAATAATCTTACTTTCACCTGATTTGTCTACAGAAAAAAATCTCATACCAGAATTTTTTAACATAATTAGGTAATTGTATCAGATATAATTGGAAAAAATAATAAACAGATTAAAAATTTCCTAGAATGTTATGAAGACCCAATATTTTATTAATTCTCTTGCAATATGTCAGTTACAGCAAATAGAAAGAGAATGGACCAGAAGACTAAATCTAGCTCTACTGAAAAATTACCAGTGAAACCTTGGGCAAATCACTCAATGTGACTTTATTGAGATATTACTGACATATAACATACATAAGTTTAAGGTGTACCATGTGATGCTTTGATACACGTACATATTGTGAAATGATTACCACAATAAGGTTAGCCAACACCTCCATCCCCTCAATAATTATCATTCTTTTTGTGTGGTGATAACATTTAAGATCTACTCTCTTAACACCTTTCAAGTATATAATACAATATTGCTAATTATAGTCATCATGTTGTTCATTAGATCTCCAGAACTTGTTCATCTAACAGCTGGAAGTTCTTACCCTTTGACTAACATCTCCCCATTTCCCCCACGCCAACCTCTGGCAACTACCATTCTACTCTTTATTTCTAAGAGTTCAGCTTTTTTAGATTTCACATATAAGTGAGAACATACAGTATTTGTCTTTGTCTGTCTGACTTATTTCACTTAGCATAATTCCCCCAAGTTCCATCGATGTTGTAGCAAAGCGCAGAATTTCCTTCTTTTTATGGCTGAATAATATTCCATTGAAGTATATATACCATCTTTTCTTCATCCATTCATCCATCAACACTTAGGTTTCTTCCATGTCTTGGCTTATGTAAATAACGCTGCAATGAACATGGGGATGCAGATATCTCTTCCAGTTAGCAATGTCATTTCCTTCCTTGATGTCATTTACCCAGAAGTGGAATTGCTGGCTCATGTGGCAGTTCTATTTTTAATTTTTTGAGGAACTTCTATACTGTTTTTCATAGTGGCTGCATCAATTTGCATTCCCACCAACAGAGCTCAGTGGTTCCCTTTTCTTCACATCCTCACCAAGACTTGTTATCTCTTGTCTTTTTGATGATAGCCATTCTAACAGGTGGGAGGTGGTATCTCATTGTGGTTTGGATTTGCATGTCCCTGATGATTAGTGATGTGGAGCATCTTTTCGCCTATCTATTGGCCATATGCATGTCTTCTTTGGAAAAATGTCTATTCAAATCCTTTCCCATTTTTCAATTGGATTGTTTGGTTTTTTGCTATTGAGTTGTAGGAGTTCCTTATATATTTTGGATGTTAACCCCTTATCAGATATATGATTTGAAATATTTTCTCCCATTCAGTAGGTTGCCTTTTCATTTGTGGATGATTTATTTTTCTGTGCAGAAGCCTTTTAATTTAATGTAGTCCCACTTGTTTATTTTTGCTTTTGTTCCTTGCATTTTTGGTGTCATATCCAAAAAATCATTGCCAAGACCAATGTCAGGAGCTTGTTCTCTATGTTTTCTTCTAGTAGTTTTACAGCTTTGAGTCTTCTATTTAAGTCTTTAATCCATTTTGAGCTAATTTTTGTGAGTTGTGTAAGATAGGGTCCAATTGCATTCTTCTGTATGTGAATACCCAGTTTTCTCAACACCATTTATTGAAAAGACTATCTTTTCCTCAGTGAGTATTCTTGGCTCCCTGGTCAAATATTAGTTGACCATGCATGTATGGGTTTATTTCTTGGTGCTAGAGTCTGTCCCATTCATCTATGTGTCTGTTTTTATGCCAGTAACAACTGTTTTGATTACTATATCTTTGTAATATAGTTTGAAATCAGGGATTGTGATGCCTCCTGCTTTGTTCTTTCTTGGGATTGCTTTGGCTATTCAGATCTTTTGTGGTTCCACATGAATTTTAGGATTTTTTTGTTCTCTTTCTGTGAAAAATGTTACTGGAGTTTTGATGCGGATTGCATTGAATCTGTAGATTGCTTTGGGTAGTATGGACATTTTAACAATATTAATTCTTCTGATCCATTAACATGGTATATCTTTCCATTTATTTGTGTCTTCTTCAATTTCTTTCATCAACATCTTGTAATTTTCAGTGTACAGATCTTTCACTTCCTTGGTTAAATTTACTCCTAGGTATTTTACTATTTTTGATGTTATTATAAATGGAATTGTTTTCTTTATTTCTTTTTCAGATAGTTCATTGTTACTGCATAGAACTACAACTGATTATTGCATGTTGATTTTGTATTCTGAAACTACTGAATTCATTTATTAATTCTAAGTTTTTTGGTGGAAACTTTAGGATTTTCTATATATATGGTCATAGCATCTGCAAACAGAGACAATTTTACTTCCTCCTTTCTGATTTCCTCTTATTTCTTTTTCTTGCCTACTTGCTCTAGCTAGGAATTCCAGTACATGTTGAATAGGGGTGGTGAGAGTGGGACCTCTTATCTTATTCCCGATCTTATAGAAAAAGCTTTCAACCTTTCATCACTGAGTACAATGTTAGCTGTGGGTTTGCCCTTTTTGTCTTAACACTGTGACGCTATCACAGTAAGATATGCACCAACATATCCATCATCCATTCAATCAATATTTGTTAAATACTTTTTATATAAAAAATAATATTGATATTATAGTAAAGACTTTCATTTTCAAATATTTTTATGTAGTACATTTTCTTCAAACAAAACACTTCATGAGAAAATTCCAACTATTAAAAATATGTACATAATAGCAGAACTGCCCCGGCTGAAGCCTAGGGGAGAGTGATTGCAGAATCACACTGTCTCACTAATTTGAACCTTCCTATTTACCTGAACCTGCTCTGAAAAACCACAGAGATTCTCAAAGCATTGCTAGAAAACTACTATTAATATGAATATAAAAAGGAACAGCAGCATTTTATAGGATATCTTTCTACTAGATATCTTTCAATAGATACTTTGATGCCCATTCCCACCCTGGAGCATGTTTCTAACATACTACAAGTGAATAATAAATGCTTGTTGGATGAATTCACCTAGATTTGGCTTTAACACAACCAGTAGTGGAAAGGAAATTCTATTATTGGAAAACCTTAATTTCAATAAAATATATTTTAAACATGATAAAATATTCATAAGTGTTTGCTGAAAGTATGGAGCTTGGACCACCTGAATCTGATGCCCATATAAAATGTGGATTCTTAGGCTGCACACCAGACACAGTTAATGACAATTTATTTCTGGAGGTGGAGACTGGTAACCCTCATATTTCTCAAGAACCCCTGGTGAGTCTTGCACTTACTTTAAGGGGTTTGAGAACCAACATATTTGAAGGTATGAGATAATGGTGAAGATCACTCTATTACTCAAGGTTCAATCAGAGAAGCAGAACTACTGAGAGAGTAAGAAAGATCATAAAGAAAGAGAGAGAGGTAGAGACAGAAGTAGAATGAAGTATTTGTTACAGGGACCTGACCTTACACAATTTGGGAGCTGGTTAAATAATCTATGGAAGGCTATTATTTTTGTCTGGTGCTGGAGCTGGAAATCTGCAGGTCAGACAGTCAAAAAAAGAAGATGAGTGTAAAGAGAGAGAGTAAGAACAAGCCACAAGCACAAGCATGAGCTGGTAACCACCACAAGGACCACCAGATCCATGTTAATTCTCTGTGTGTCCAGCCCTGATGATGCGGGTATACAGCAGCAGAAGCTGGCAATCTACGTCCTGGACGTAAACACGCACTGGGCCCAGGAATCAGAGAAGTTACAGGAGGACCCAGGGAAACGGGGAGCAGTTGCAGGCCTGGAAACTGAGCCAGCAGAAAAGCAGTAACATGTGTGAGATACTAAAGTGTCTGCCTTGACCTTCTGAGTGTAAAAAACAAAATGGCTGCTGCTTCACCTCTGCCTCCAACGCTCATGAACAACCGTTTCTGTGGCTCACCCCAACTAGAAACACAAAAGTAAGGGGATTCTGGGAAATATAGCTGAACACAGCCAAGTCGACCCATTACAAAGCCACCAAAATCCACCTCTGTCAACCTGGCTCTCATACACATCTCTTTAAACCACACTTAATTTCCAAAAAGTTCAATAACAAAGTCGTGCTTCCATCTAACATGAGAAAATTAATTTGGTACCAAGAGGGATTCCAGAGGAACAGATTTTTAAGGAGAAAAAAATCTGTATTTGTCCTGTATAGCTGTGTAAGAAATTAACCAAAACTTTGTGGCTTAAAACAACAAACATTAATTATCTCACAGCTTGGGAGAGGGCTAGCTGGGTGGTTCTGGCTCAGAGTTCCTTGTGAGGTTGCAGTCAAGGCTTCAGCCATAGATGCTGTCCCCTAAAGACTTGACTGGAACTAGAGGGTCCACTTCCAGGATGGACCACCACATGGCTAGTGGCAGGGGCCTCAGTTCCACAGTGGCTGATGGGAGGAAGCCTCGGGTCCTCACCACATGGTTCTCTCTACATGGGTGCGTCTCCATAGGGCAACTGGCCTCCCACAGGTTGAATGAGTCCAGAGAGAAAGCAGGGAGGAAGCCACAGTGCCCTTTATTATCTAGTTTCAGACGCCCCTCATGGTCGGTCCATTGTATCCTATTGGGTGAAAATAAGTCACCAACTCTCAGGGAGAGGAATTAATCTCAACCTCTTAAAGGGAGGTATCAAAAATTTGTAAATATATTTTTAAATAACCACGATTTTCCGCAGGGAGCCATCTATTTTCTAGAAAAAGAATACCAAGTCTTGTGTTTTGTGTAGATTTATTAACAATAATAGGGTCCAGAGATTTGCATTTCTGTTTTCTGTTAGGCACTTAGAGATTCTTAAATCAAAAGAGATGATAAAACCTATCAGTTTACCTAAGTGACAAACTCCCAATCATACAATCTTTGCAAATCCCTAATCTTTAATTTCAGGCTGCAAATACACTTATTCTCTAGAACCACTCTTTATGGAAAGTGGGAAAACAAGCCTTTTTATATTGTGCGATGAGACATTCTGAACTGACTGTCAGCAATAGAAAGCCGTTTATATCACCAGCCGTAGAGATTATGATGATGACCTTAAATGACAAAAAATGACAGGCTGGCAGTTTAAACTGAAATGGAAGGTGCAGAGAGAACATCTATCAGAAGAACTAGTTTTAGCAGCAAAAATTTAAATCATTCCTCAAAATTCTGAGTTTATTATTTTCAAATATATTTATACAAAGAGTAGCTCAGTGAATAGAGGTATACAGTTTTGGAGATTCCTGGATAATATTCACAGCTCAATGAGCACATCTATTTTAATGATTTTTATGAAAGGAGAGAAAAATCAAAAACTAATTTGGGGGTTGGAATACACACCAGGAGTTAGGACCAGACTAATACAATGCAGATTCTGTGTTATAAGTAGCTCCACTAAAGGGGAGCCGTTAAAATCTCATTTATCAAAAGGGAGAATGAAACGGGAACCTGAGTCACCTTCACAGGCACGGCAGGAAAACTTCTTCCTGTCGTTCTCTAGAAACAGGCACCACTCAAGGGTTTGGTTTTTTTTTTTTTGGTTTTTGCCTGGCTATTTTTTCAGTTCAATAAGTTACATTCTTTTACTTCAATACTAGAAAACACTGGGTGAGCTATGACCAAGTTTCCGAACTGTACATTTGATTCAGAGAAATTCGACTTCAGTTATCAAACACGAACATTTCAGATCACCCCGTGCACCATTTTTACCTGAACAAATTCATCTTTGTTCCCTTTTGTGCAGACGTGGCCCTGTCACCGGGACAACCTATTCAGGAACATAAGCTTCATATAAACGACAGCTTCTAAAGATACTTTGTTCTGAAAAATGTGGCCAGTTTAACCGGGAGCAAGTCTGATTAGGACATGCTAATTCAGGATCTGTTAGGTTGACCTAACAGAAAGTGCACTGACAGGCAGAATTCACCAGTCACATCACCAGGATCCTCTCCCCTTGCACAGAGAAGAAAGCCACATCCAGACCCTCTCTAGATCCCACATCTAAGCCTGCCCCCAGTGCCTCCTCGCCTGGATCTCATCCAGAAAGGCATAGTTCGGTCTCCCTGTAGCAGCCCAACTGGTTCCCCAAAGTCTTCTCCTTGCATGGTGAGAAAACAAGATAAACCACTTCCAGCACCACCTCCTCCCTTAAGAGATCCTCCTCCCCCTCCTCCTGAGAGACCTCCCCCCATCCCACCGGACAATAGACTGAGTCGTCACTTCCATCACGTGGAAAGTGTGCCTTCCAGAGACCAGCCAATGCCTCTAGAAGCCTGGTGCCCTTGGGATGTGTTTGGGACTAATCAATCCGTGGGATGTCGCCTCCTAGGGGATGGCTCTCCAAAGCCAGGAATCACAGCCAGTTTATCTTTTCAAGTGAGAAACAAATGGTCAGGGTCTGTGTGTTGCCTCCTCTCCCCCTTTGTTACAGACGCAAGGGCTGTCCAGCCCAGAGGGACGTCAAAATCACCGTGTACTTAAGACAAGAGCCGAGCCACACTCAATGTCTATTACTCTAAAAGCAACAACTACATCCAAAATGAAGTGGTACATTTAGAAAAACAAATGTTAGTAATTTTTCTGGGCAAGTGATCACTTACGGTTTGAAATAAAATGTTAACTTTCAATCTGCCACACATTGGATGGCTGGGAGAAGACCTCATTTGATGTGTATTTTATTGAAAGCCCCTAAAGTCGTCATTACAGATACTAATTGCTAATGTCCGAATATGCAAATCTTCACCATTACAATACTCACATTTATTCCATTTTCAAGTAAACATGAATCTATAAATTAGATGTATTTAAAAAGAAGCATTCTGGAACTTCCACTTCTGGCATGATGGAGCAGACATACTTCTTCTATTCCTCCCAATAAGTACCACTAAAAACTCTGGACATTGTAGATAAAATGAACGTGAAACGATTCTGAAAGGTGGAGACAGAAAGCAGATCAGCTCAGGACCTCAGATCCCTGATAAATAAATGGCAAGCAATAGGATATATTGGAGCATATGACGAAGTCATTTGGTGTAAAACTAAAAGGGCCTGTGACCTTTGAACATGCATTGTATATCTGCTTTGAGCATTTACCATGTCCCAAAGACAAGAACAAATGCCCTTAAGATAAGGATGCAACTTCCCCCACAATGGGGTTTCCTTAAGGATAAGCATTTCTCCCTAGGCTAGGATTTGATTGCTGCGCTCATCCTGTAACCACCAAACTCAAGACAGCAGGCCTGCTACCTGCCACACCCATCAATCGCTGTGCCGACAGAGCAATCTCTTGACTATTGTAAAAGAGACATTGCAATCATATGTGATACATGCTCTTTGACAGTATATAACCACTCTATACACCCCACTTCTTTGGTGCCCTTCCTTCCTTGGGGAAGGAAGGCCCCAGGCTATATGATCCTCAAATTTGGCTCATAATAAACTCACCCCAATTTTGATTTATAGATTGATTATGGATTATTTGCATCAACATCCCAAAGAACAACACAGGGTGAATTCTCCGGGTTTTCTTTTTGCCTCATACATTCCTGACCTGGAGTTGGAGAAGCTGGGAATTCTGAAACACCAACAGATGCCAACACAAAAAAGCCTGGAGAAAACTCTGCTTCAATAGAAAGGAAGGAAAGGGGCACCCTGATGAGACAGAAAACTTTCAGACAATAACAGCTCAACCCAGGCAAACGCCACAGAAAACACTGCAGTCCCACCCCAAGCCACACCATCAAAGGCCAGGTAGAGAGCCCAGACTTCCAGCCTCGCCAGGCTGTAAGGAGGTCCCCACACCTGCCCCATGGTGGTTGCAGAGCACAGCAGAGAGCTGGGACTTCTGCCCACACTAGTCTGTGACAAGGCCCCTCATGGTGCCCCATCCAGGTGTCAGCGGAGACCATGTGGGAGCTGGGACCTCCACCCCCACTGGGCAGTTACAAGGTGCCCCTCCATCTCCACGCGGGGGTGGTCTCAGAGAAGACCTAGTGAAGTCAGCCTAGCAACAATGAGGCCACCCCACTGTGCATCAGCGGAGACCACATGGGGAGCAGAACTCACACCCACACCCACCAGTAACAAGGAGTTCTCCACCTTGGGTCTCACAGCAGCTGGCTGGGGAACTAAACTTCTACCTCCATTGAGCAGTAACAAGGTGACACCCCCCACTTCCCCAGCTAGATTAATACCAGATAAAGTAGACTTCAGAGCAAACAAAATTACTAGAGACCAAGAGGGACATTATATAATGACAAAAGGGTCATTCCACCAAGAATACATAGCCATCCTAAACGTGTATGCATCAAAAAACAGAGCTGCAAAATATGTGAAGCAAAAACTGACAGAACTTAAAGAAGAAGTAGACAAATCCACAATTACAGTCAGAAACTTCAATACTCCTCTCTCAATCAATAGAACAACCAGACAGTAAATCAATAAAGATATAGAAGGACTCAACAACACTGTCAACCAAGAGGATCTAACAGACATTTATAGTACACTTCACACAACAACACAGAAGACACATTCTTTCCAAGTGCTCACAGAATATAGACCAAGGGAGACCATGTCCTGGGCCATAAAACAGATCTCAACAAGTTTAGGAGAACTGAAATCATACAGAGGATGTTCTCAGACCACATGGAATCAAACTAGAAATTAATAACAGAAAGATAAGAGGAAAATCTCCAGAAACTTTGGAAAGTAAACAACACACTTCTAAATAATCCATGGGTCAAAAAGGAAGTTTCAAGGGAAGTTAAAAAAATACATTGAATTGGGGCCAGCTGGGTGGCGTAATGGTTAAGTTCGCACGCTCCGCTTTGGCAGCCCAGGTTCACAGGTTTGGATCCTGTGTGCAGACCTACACCACACATCAAGCCATACTGTGATGGCATCCCACATACAAAATAGAGGAAGATGGGCATGGATGTTAGCTCAGGGCCAAACTTGCTCACCAAAATAAAAAAAAAAATTGAACTGAATGAAAATGAAGATACAACATATCAAAATGTGAGGGACACACTTAAAGCAATGCTGAGAGAAATTTATAGCACTAAATACCTAGACTAGAAAAGAAGAAAAGTCTCGAATCAATAACATAATCTCCCACCTCCGGAACCTAGAAAAAGAGGAGCAAAATAAAGCAAAGGAAGTAGAAGGAAGGACATAATAAAGAAAATAAGAGAAACCAATGAAATTGAAAAGAAAACAACAGAGAATATCAATGAAACAAAGAGCTGGTTCTTTGAAAAGACAATATAATTGACAAACTTCTGACAAGTACACAAAGAAAAAAGAGAGAAGATGCAAATTAAATTACGGAATTGGAGAACAGATTAGCGCTTGCAGGGGGGCTGAGGAGGAGGGGGGAGTGGAAGGGAGTAAATGTGGCTACAAACGCAACAGAGGGTCTTTGGGGGATGGAACGTCCTGCATCTCGACTGCGTCAATGTTAACATGCCGGCTGGGATACTGGACTACAGGTTTGTAAGACGATACCCCTGAAGGAAATGGGGTAAAGGATACACAGGTTCTCTCTGTGTTATTTCTTACCATTGCATGTGAATCTACAATTATCTCGATAAGTTAATTTTTTTAAAAAAAGAAATATTCTGTCCTAACTTAAAAAAACACAATATATAAAAATATTACCTCATTCTAGCAAATGAACGTTTGCCATAAGGTGGCTGTAAAAAACAAAGGTAAATTAGAATTGTTAAAATATGATTATAATTTTGCAAAAATATCTCCTTCATAAAGTTTCTTTAATGTATTTAATGCCCTCTTAGAAAGTTATTATAACATTCATATATCATATCTGACTTTAATTTAGAAAAGATTAAAAGAATATATTTATCAAACTCTGCTGAGGAATGGAATCCGGGCAGCTGCCGACCCTCAGAGCAGGGCGGGCAGCCAGCTCACAGGGCATAAAGGAGAACAAAAGAATACATTTAAAGAGAATAAGTTCTCTTCCAGGCCAGACGTTCTATTTTCCACAGTCCAAGAGAAAGGTGAGCTGGTCTGCAATAAAGGATTTTGCTTGGAATGTAGGGTTTCTCATACTCTAGTACTGAGGGGCCAAATAATAAATCAGTTTTATTAACTTAGACTGCCAGGTCTAAGAGAGGGACGCTCTCCTCCTTGAACCCGGCAAGGAACACAATTCCGTCAGGGGGCCCCGGAGCGGGGCCATTTCTACTGAGACAATATCTCACAGGCACAAATGGACAAGGGCAACTGGCTGGCTTTGTTTGGATGCACTCTCCTTCCTCTGCCTCAGCCTTGTTCCCCTCCTGGGACCAGACCTTCCGTGTAAACTGAATGCTCAAGTGACTTTTGCTCCAGGCCAGCTAGAGGTGCCAGTGCCACCGGAACAGTCATCCTCACGGATGGTTCCAGATGGCCCTGCCAGGTGTTCAAACACCACCACTGCACCTGCCACCACCAGAGGTTCTCAAGGAGGTAAGACCGGGCCTGTGGGCAGAAAGGGAGCCTGGGAAAGCAAAGAATGTCCAGCCAATACATATACCCTTAAAAACCCAAAAGATAAAGCCCAGCCTGAAACAATATCCTCTCCAACAGGAGGCTCAGAAGGGCATTCAGCCAGCACTGCAGAAATTCCTGACAGCAGGATCATTCAGACCTGGCCAGTCACCATACAATACTCCTACTTCTCCCGGTCAAGACAAAAACAAAAACAAGCCAGTTCAGAGGAATATCAATTTGTTCAGGACCTCCGTGCCATAAAGGAGGTGGTTCAGGACCTGCACCCCGCAGTGCCCAGCCCTTACACCTTGCTCACCAACATTCCAGGTGAACACTGCTGTTTTTCAGTTTGGGACATCAAGGACGCATCCTTCTGCATACCGCTCACGGAAGAATCGCAGCAACTCTTTGCCTGTGAATGGCGTGACCCAGACACGCAGGCCACTCAACAATCTCGTTGGACAGTGCTCCCCCAGGGCTTCAAAAACTCCCCTATGCTATTCTGGGAGGCCCTAGCTAAAGACTTGAGCCACTTATAATTACAAGAAAGATTGCCATTACAGTACATGGATGACTTGCTGATAGCGAGCCCCACTTGTGAGCAGTGTCTGGCCAACACAATAAAGACCTTAAATCTTTTGGCTGAATGTGGGTATAGGGTCTCACTAAAAAAAACACAGATCTGCAAACAAAAAGTTACATACTTAGGGTTTACCTTATCAAAAGGCTAAAGGGAACTACTGCCAGACCAAAAGCTATAATGTGCCGCCTACCACCTGGCAACAGCTACAAGAATTCTTGCACATGGCTGGTTTCTGTCGGATCTGGATTCCTAACTATGGTCTCACAGTAAAACCCCTCTATGAAGCTCTAGAAGGGCTATACCAGGAACCACTAGAATGGACAAAGGAGTGTCAGGTGGCCTTTAAAACTTTAATTAAGACAAAGTTAGTTTCAGCCCCAGCCTTGGAGCTTCCTAACTTGGACAAGCCCTTCAGCCTATATGTACATGAAAGGCAGGGAATAAGCTTGAGGGTTTTAACTCAAAAACTGGGCATGACCCCTCTGCCAATGGCTTATTTTTTCAAGCAATTGGATCAGACTGTCAAGGGCTGGGATCCCCTGCCTCAGGGCAGTGGCTGCTACCTGTGACATCCTGCAGGAAGCTGAAAAATTCACTCTGGGCCAACCCACCATGGTATATGTGCCACATCAGGTACTTACATTATTAGAACAAAAGAGAGGATACTGGCTCACTTCAGGACGGATGGGCAAATACCAGGCCATCCTTTTGGAGAATCCAAATGTACGGATACAAGTATCATCTTCCCTAAACCCAGCCACCTTGCTCCCTAATGAGACATCAAAAGCTTAGAACATGACAGCTTACAAACTATGGAGACAGTGTACTCTAGCCAACCTGATCTGTTGGACTGTCCACTGGAAGAACTGGACTTAGAACTCTTCACAGATGGCAGCAGCTTCATGGATCAAGGTAAGAGATGCGCGGGATATGTGGTCATAACTTTACAAGAGACTTCAGAGGCTAAAGCCCTACCCCCAGGGACATCGGCTCAAAAGGTGGAAACCATCGCCCTCACTCTGGCTCTACATCTACCTCGAGGGAAGAGAGTAAACATATACACAGATTCTCGTTATGCCTTTGCTGTAGTTCATGCTCATGGGGCAATCTGGAAAGAAAGGGGACTCCTAACAGCAGGAAAAAAGGAAATCAAACATGGACCTGAAACTCGAGAGCTGCTTGGTGCTATTGAAGAGCCTGCTCGGGTAGCTCGCGTGCACTGCCCCAGCCACCAGAGGGACAATACCCCTGTTGCTCAAGGAAACAGACTGGCTGACCAAGCGGCCAAATGGGACGCTAAGACAGACACCCCTGCTATGATGGGATCCCTACGGCCACAGTTAGATCTTACTGCCTACAAGCCGATAAATCCTGAAAAGGATAAGGATCGGGCTAAAGAATGGGGATATAACATTGAATGCCCAGGAGGCTGAAAAGGGGATGCCCGTGGGGTGATTCTAACACCTGAGGCCCTCTTATCCTACCTTGAGACAAGTACATGAGCGTACTCATTATGGAAGAGACGCCACCCTCCAGTGGGTTCAGAAGTACATCATCGGGCCTCACCTACAAAAGACTATAAAACAGGTGATCAAAGTTACATAATCTGTGCAAAGAACAACCCCAAGACTGCTTCTGGTCCCCCTATCTGAGCACTCAACACAAAGTAAATTGGCCTACTGAAGACTGGCAAATAGACTACCTGGATGGCCCGGGCAACTGGGAATTTATTGTTTGTGGACACCTTCACCTGGTGAGTAGAAGCCTTTCCCACTCAGACTGAGAAAGCATCAGAAGTCACTCAAATGTTGCTACCTTGCAGAGTGATAATAGACCAGCTTTTGCCTCCCAAATAACCCAACAAGTGTCCAAAAGCTTAAACATCTGATGGATACTACACTCATCTTGGAGACCTCAATCAACTAGAAAGACGGAGACAATGAATCACATCTTAAAGAAGACAATTGCCAAAACCTGTCAGGAAACACAACTAACTTGGGATAAGGCACTGCCCCTTGCCCCCCTATGTGTTAGAGTAGCTCCCCAAAGTGGACGTAAATTGAGTCCTTTCAAAATTCTATATGGGAGACCCTTGCAGGAATCTTCCCCTGGGACTGAATCTCTGGACGTTGTAAGGAATGTTATGATTGCTAATTATGTGAAATCATTAAGCTCTGTATTAACTTCTCTCCATGAGTTTGCTTCTCATCGGTCTGCATATCTGTCTGACGTCCCTCCACATGCCTTCTGATCTGGTGATCATGTTTTGCTGAAAACCTGGAAAGACCAGGGACCCAAAAACCAGCTGTCTCCCAAATGGACGGGCCCCTTGAAGGTTCTTCTCACCGTCCACTCATCCGTAACACCTGCAGGCATGAAACCCCGGATACATCACTCCCGGGTCAAGGCAGGCCAAAAATCACAGGAAAGCGTCCCATCTGTATCGAGGGATAAGTGGGTGGCAGAACCCCTTGAAGAGCTAAAATATGCCTTAAAAGAAAACATCGATCTCTTCTATATAACCTTTCTTCTATTAATCTTTCTCCTTCTTAAGTTGGGTGTTAAATGCCTATCTGCCATAAGCTCCAAACTGATCAAGTCAACAACACGACAGCTCCCCTTAAGGGACCCCTCCGATGAATTCATAAGGAAAGTAACTCTTTTCCATGCTATGGTCCCCCTACAACATCCTGATTCAGCAGGAAGTAGCTAGAGGAATTACGACACCCTGTCTCTCCCTTGACCATAAGATTACAGGTTACTACTGACAGGGGGAAAATTCTAAGTGAGTATAAGTGAGGCCACCCTGTTACACTAAATGGCCCCAGCCCCTCCTCTATGTGCTACTCACTGCTTTGCACGTACTCTAAAAAAATTCACATGCTCTCCTGATTTATGGCCTCCACTTACATATGCAGTCCCCAATAGCTTGATAAATTAAAACTTTGTTATATAAGTTTCTCTCCAGGAATAGGCTAACCACAGGCAGGAAACACACCTACAAGGTATGCATCACAGCTGACAGAAGAATGGAACAATGAAAGACCCCAGAGTCCATCACACCTGAAGGAAACCCCTGGCAAACATTAGTCTGCCATCTCTCTGGTTATGCCAGCTAACTAAATTAAAACTTCCTTTCTCGATCCCTAACTCGTGATTAATTGTCTCAGATTGTGGCAAGCAGAGCGAGCCCATTGCTCAGTAACAAACAGATAAAGAAGATGTGGTATACATACACAATGGAATACTACTCAGCCATAAAATAGACAAAATCGTCCCATTTGCAACAACATGGATGGACCTTGAGGGTATGATGTTAAGCAAAATAAGCCAGACAAAGACAAACATCATATGATTTCACTCATATGTAGAAGATAAACTAACACATGGACAAAGAGAACCGGAGGGGAAGCGGGGGTGGACATAAGAGGTAAAGGGGCGCATACATATGGTGACTGACAAATAATAATTTACAACTGAAATTTCTCAATGTTATAAACTATTATGACCTCAATAAAATAAATAAACAAATAAACATTTAAAAAGTTGTTATTAAAACACAAATCCAAAATTAGCCAAGTTAAGAATTATACACACAGGATCAAACAGGTTTGTGCAACATTCAATCCTCAAGTCAAGAGCTCCATCTTCATATCTCAGTGAAGCTGGCCCACAATTTCTAGTTATTAAAAAAAAATCTGTTTAAAAACCTAATTAGTTAGTGCATCTGAAACGGCTTTCCAAACCATCCACACTGAGAATCTGAGAAGTTTGCTGTGAACTTAGAATAGCTGAGAATTTGCTTGGAATGAAGCCCTGTAATTATGGGGAAATACACGATTTCAGCTTTACTGACATCAGTATTGAGGTTGGTGTGGCAGCTTTCCTTCCACGTGACAAGGGTAGTTCCACGCAGGACTGACGAGGGGCTGGACCAAGATTATGAAAGCGGTCTCACCTTTTCTTTAGGGGATATTGAAAGAAGCTGAAGCAAGATCGTCCATCTTTCTCAGCCCAGTCCTGGGTCCTGTGAGTGAGGCTGACAGATTTGCTTCTCCAGATTGGGGGACGGAACGGCATCGTAACTCAGAGCATGTGCTTTGATATCAAGCAGACCTGGGTGCGAATTCTTGTTGGATGTGAACTTTGGGAGAATTTGTTCCTGTCTCTGAACTGGAGTTATCTCATTTGCAAAATTGGGAAAATAATTGTTCCAAATCTTGTTTTATAGATAAAATGAATGAGACAATGAATATGCAATATGTATAAACAATTCTCAGTAACTTGCAGCTGCCTTTTAACTTTTTGTGTGTGTGTGTGAGGCAGATTGGCCCTGAGCTAACATCTGTTGCCACTCCTCCTCTTTTTGCTGAGGAAGATTGGCCCTGGGATAACATCCGTGCCCATCTTCCTCTACTTTATATGGGACACCGCCACAGCATGGCTTGACAAGCAGTGCGTCAGTCTGATCCCAGGATCTGAACCTGTGAACCCTGGGCTGCCGAAGCAGAACACATGCATTTAACCACTACGCCACCAGCCAGCTCCACACCTTTTAAATTTTTTATTGAGATATAAATAACATATCAATTAATTAATAATAAAATTCTTCAGTCTTCAGTGTAAGTTTCCACAATTTTACACACATTCCCATCACTCCAGAAAGTTCTCTCGTACCCCTTTCCATTCAGTTCCCCTCTCTTCATTCCCACCCCCAGCCCCAGCCCAGGGCAACTACTTTTATCTATCACCACAGATCAGTTCTATCTACTCTTGGGTTTTCTATAAATGGAGTCACACATTACGTGCTCTTTCATGCTGTCTCCTTTGCATGACGCTGTGTTTGAGATTCGTCCATGTCGTGGCATGGACCAGCAGCTTGTGCATCCTCACTTCTGAGTAGTCTTCTATTCTATGAATATCCTGTAATTTCTTAACCAATGTCTTTTCGATGGCCTGTGGATCATTTACAGTTGTTAGCTACTACAAACAAGGCTGTTCTAAACTTTCTTTTACATTTTCTTGGACATAGTTTTCAGTTCTCTTTGGTAAATATGTGAGTGGAATTCCTGGGGATAGTGAAGGTATATGTTTAACTTTGTAAGAATCTGCCACAATTTTTCCAAAGTGATTCTACCATTTTTACATTGCCACTAGGAGTGTATGAGGCTTCAAATTACTCTTCATCATCTCCAGGATTTGATGTCATTACATTTTTTGATTATAGACATTCTGGAGGGTATGAATGCTATCTTATTGCTGTTTAATTTACATTTTGTGTGTTTAATGGCCATTCTTACTATCATCTGTTGTCAAGTAATGAAGTCTTTGCCAATATTTTAACTGGATTTGTCTTTTTCTTGTCTTTACATATTAGCACTATGTTACCGGTCACATAAAATTGTATACCAGTTGTTTATTTGTTGTAGATTATACCTTTATCTGGTATTTTTAAATCTCGGATTTACCACTATATTCTAACTAATTCTAAATTCTAATATTTAACTTTATTTTTGATTAAGTTTCCAGGGTACATATTTACTTAGCCCTTTGACTTTAACCTTTCTGAAAAATGAGGAAATTAGTACACTTTTACCTTCTCTCAAGTTTTATCTCTACTCAAATCTTCTGAGCTAACTGTTCTCTGTACACTTGTTCACAACTTTTCCATGCTTATACAAATATGTACTTCAGTTTATTAGTTTTAAATTCACGACTGTACATTTTTTTTCTTATCTTTCAAGAGTAGTTCTTTTACTTTCTATTTTGCATGGAAACTTTTAGATTTATGTTTAAATTGTTTCATTGCCACTTTTTAATCCTTCTATTCAATGATTTTCCCTTTCTGTTGCCTTCACACCTTGTTGCTTATGGAACTATCTATTTATAATGTCTTTGCCTGAAAACTCTAAAGGTCTTTCTCCATTGCCTTCAACCATTTTAGGGTGAGAAAACAGAAGACTAAGACTAGCATAAAAGATTTTCTCCCTTTTGTAAGAGACTTTTTTATTCTCTCTGGAGGATTTACAGTTCTGCACACTTGATATTCAATATTTTTACAAGGAATTGGATTGGCTTATTTATTAATTTTTCCCAGGACATGGTTAGACCTCCTGATCTGCAGATTCATGTTTTTTCTGACATATTTGCACTTATTTCTGCTATACCTAAGCTTTAATAGCTAGGTGAGCAAGGGCTCCTTAATTATGCAATTTTTCCATGTTTATTACTACAGATTAAATTTTAGTCAAATTAGGAAAAAAAATTCTGTTGGTGTATTGATTGAAACCACACTAAACAATGAACAATTATATGCCAACAAATTAGACAACCCAGAAGAAATGGATAAATTCCCAGAAACATACAACCTATCAAGACTGAATCAGGAAGAAACAGAAAATCTGAACAGATCAATTACTAGTAAGGAGACTGAATCAGTAATCAAAAACCTTTCAACAAACGAAAGTCCAGGACCAGATGGCTTCACTGATGAATTCTGCCAAATATTTAAAGAGGAATTAATACCTATGCTTCTCAAACTCTTTCAAAAACTGGAAGAGGAGGGAACACTTTCAGACTCATTTCACGAGGCCAGCATTACTCTGATACCAAAACCAGACAAGGACACCACAAGGAAGAAAATTACAGGCCAATATCTCTGATGGACATAGGTGCAAAAATCCTCAACAAAATACTAGCAAACCGAATCCAACGATACATTAAAAGGATCATACACCATGATCAAGTGGGATTTATTCCAGGGATACAAGGATGGCTGAACATCTGCAAGTCAATCAATGTGATACAGCACCAACAAAATCAAGAATAAAAATCACATGATCATCTCAATAGATGCAGAAAAAACATTTGATAAAATTCAACATCCATTTCATGATAAAAACTCTAAACAAAATAGGTATAGAGGGAATGTACCTCAACATAATAAAGGCCATATATGACAAGACCACAGGTAACATCATACCCAATGGTGAAAAGCTAAAAGCTTTTCTTCTAATATCAGGAACAAGACAAGGATGGCCACTCTTACCACTTTTATTCAACATAGTACAGTCATGCGTTGCTTAATGACGAGGATACATTCTGAGAAATGCGTCATTAGGGGATTTCGTTGTGCAAATATCATAGAATGTACCTACACAAACCTAGATGGTACAGCCTACTAGACACCTAGGCTATGTGGTACTAATCTTATAGGACCACTGTCGTATATGCGGTCTATCATTGACCGAAACGTCATTATGCTGCACACAACTGTAGTGGAAGTCCTAGAGCATTCAGGCAAGAAAGATAAATAAATAAAAAGCATCCATATCACAAAGGAAGAAATAAACTGTCTCTATTTGCAGATGACGTGATATTATATATAGAAAACTCTAAAGACTTCACCAAACTCTTAGAACTAATAAACAAATTCAATAAAGCTGCAGGATATAAAATCAATATACAAAAATCTATTGTGTTTCTATACACTAATAATGAACTATCAGAAATAGAAATCAAGAAAACAATACCATTTACAATTACATCAAAAAGAGTAAAATAGCTAGGAATAAATTTAACCAAGGAGGTGAAAGATCTATACACTGAAAACTATAAGACATTGATGAAAGAAATTGAAGACACAAATAAATGGAAAGATATTCTGTGCTCATGGATTAGAAGAATTAATGTTATTAAAATGTGCATACTACCCAAAGCAATCTATAGATTCAACGCAATCCCTGTCAAAATTCCAATGGCATTTTTCATAGAAACAGAAAAAACAATATTAAAACGTGTATGAAACCACAAAAGACCCCAAATAGCCAAACCAGTCTTGAGAAAGGAGAACAAAGCTGGAGGTATCACACTTCCTGATTTCAAACTATATTACAAAGCTATAATAATCAAAACTGTATGGAAGTGGCATAAAAACAGACATATAGATCAATGGAACAGAGAGCCCAGAAATAAACCCACACATATATGGGCAATTAATTTACAACAAAGGAGCCAAGAATACATAATGGGGAAAGGATAGTCTCTTCTATAAATGGTGCTGGGAAAACTGGACAGCCACACGCGGAAGAATGAAACTGGACCGCTATCTTATACCATACACAAAAATTAACTCAAAATGGATGAAAGAGTTAAACACAAGACCTGAAACCATAAAACCCCTAGAAGAAAACATAGGGAGTCAGCTTCTTGACATCATCTTGGCAATGATTTTTTGGATTTGACACCAAAAGCATAGGCAACAAAAGCAAAAATAAACAAGTGGGACTACATCAAACTAAAAAGCTTCTGCACAGCAAAGGAAACCAGCAACAAAATGTTATTTCATCCTACACATATGTTTATATTTTATATGATCAAACTAGCTGTGGAGAAAGGGGTAGGATTAGGGATGGTGGGATGGTGGTGAGAGGGAAGAGGGAGAAAAAGTGTGCAAACAGGAAAAAAGTTGTTGTAGGAAGATGGAAAAATATGTATTGTATGTCAAGTGAAAAAGTAATACATAAAATTTCACTTATGACCTCACTAAGAGTATGTATTAATAGAACAGGTGCACAGACAAAGACTGAATGAGAACGTGGGCAGCTTTTGTCTTGGGCGCCTCTTGTGTTTACACACACGTCAATAAAGTCCTTTCTAACAGCTGAAACTGTGTTGATAATCTGAAGAAGTCTGAATCTCTAATACATTTAAGACAAAACCTTCTACTCTTCACAAATGAAGAAAGGAGACCCAGAGTCTCGCCACTTTTCTATGGCACCCGCTCACTTACAGCAAAAGTGCACTAACAGCCAGCTCTCCTGTCTCCCAGCACAAAGTCCTCATGCAGGACCGCCTATGTCACTCAAGCCTGTTCCATCGACGTGCTGCTCTACGACCGAGTCCATCTCACGAGGAGGGGAAGGCAGACCAAGATTAGCATTATCAAAACTGTGTCGACAGAAAGGCAAATACCGTGTCATCTCACCCAGACGTGGAACCTGAAAGAGCCAAACTCAGAACCAGAGACCAGAATGGTGGTTGCCAGGGGGTGGGGGTGGGGAAATGGGGAGATGCTGGTAAAGGTACAAACTCCCAGTTGTAGGAGGAATAAGTTCTGGGATCCAATGTACACACAGTGACTATACTTAACAATACTGTTTTGCATGCCTGACATTTGCTGAGAGTGGATTTTAAGTGTTCTCACCAGAAAAAAAGAAGGAAACTATGTGAGGTGATGGATGTGCAAATTAACTTGATAGTGGCAATCATTTCACGATGTATTCATATATTAAATCATCATATTGTATGCATTTAAAAAAAATCACATTGTACAACCTAAAAAAAATAAAACAAAAAATAAATAAACCACTCCCCTCCCTCCCCCCATAAAACAGTGTTGACCTGTATGGGGACAGTACAAATCATCAAAATCATTTTCTATAGGCAGCTGGAACACAATTCGAGATTACAGAAAATCAGGCTGCAGGCCAAATTGCAGAGGCCAACATCCCACCCATTTGGAACTAGTGTCACCGCCCCAGACAACACATCTGTCAGGTAGTGGCTTGGAAAAATAACGTGGTTGACATCCTTCAGCGATGAGGAGGCTGATTTTGAGCAAAAGCAAGGAGGTAAAATCACCATTAAGAATAAGGTCAACAAACTATAAGGTGAAGTTTCACATAGTAGAAACTCTGTGCACTCATTAGCTATAACAATTATCCATGTATGTTAAGAGAATAAAGGAAAATTACTATGAGAACCTAAAATTAAACAATGTCCTACGGCCTCTCAAAAAAGGAGTGGATACTGGAACTAAACTTCAGGTTCTCTAATTTCTAACGTAACGACACGGCCATCCACCAGACAACAGCTAGCTTTATGGATGAGAGAGGAGGCCAAGCCATAACTGGTCTTAGGTAGTTGAGCGACTAATAGGAGAAGAAAAAGTAGGAAAGGTAAGATGCATTGAGCAATTTAATCAACAGACCTGGGAATAACGAAGGGGTTCTACTCGAGTAAGAAGTGCGAGTGTACATGGTCTCACTGGAGGTAAAGGAAAACTGTTAGAGGAGGTCATCCAGAGGATATGGCCGCTGATTGACCCTGCAGCTGGACTCAGGCAATCAGAGGCTCCTCCCTGCTCCCCTGTATTGGAATGCACGCTGTGCCTACCGTCCCCACAGTGGGAGCTGTTCCAAGGACGCAGCCTCGAGAGAGCAAGGTGTTGCTGGGAACACCTGGATGGTGTTCGTGACTGAACCCGTTAAGGCCTCTAGATACACTTTAAGGTTGTGGTGGGGGGTGCAGAGATCTACTCGTCCTGCGGCCCCCAAGACAAGCCTTGTAGGTAAGTTCCCTTCCTTACCACACCTGCCACCCACCGACCTGGGGAGTCCGCCTCTTTCTTCCGTCTCTCCCTGCCCTCCGGGTGGTGGGGCTGGTTTCACATTTCACCCGGGAAACTTCCCAGGTTGCAAACCAAAAAACCTAACCCAGTGAGGGCAAAAAGCAGCGGTGCTATATTTGACAAGACTGTGAGAGATCGGTGTAATTTGGGACACAAACTTTTGGACGGACGAGGGCAAGAGACACGAGGCAGCAACTCAACAATCAGGTGTCTTCTCAGAATGACCTCCTCTCCCAAAGAACCATCATCACACAAAGGCTGTTTTAAACACTAATTCAAATTTAGGAACATTTCCAAAAATGCTGACATGATCTGCTTGTATTTCACTGTATTCGTATTTCCAGGGATTATCACAGCTTCTGGTACACGAGAGCCCCTCAAAGTATTTGCTGAAGCAAAGTGTCATGATTAGAAGGTTACGGGGTTTTTTGTTCAAGGTTTTTTTAGTTAGATAAGGTATTCTATTTTTTAAACATGTATATTGAGGTATAACTGATATACGAAGAACTGCATATACTGAATGTGTACAATGTTATAGGTGTGGACACAAGCAAACACTCATGAAACCATCACCAAAATCAAGACAATCAGCGCGTCCAACATCTCCCAAAGTGTCCTTGTGACCTTTTTGTTTTTTTTTCTAGTAAGAACGGTTCACATTAGATCCACTCTCTTAACAAATTCTGAAGTGCACACCACCGTACTGCTGACTACAGGCGCTGTGTTGTACAGCAGATCTCTAGAACTTATTCATCTAGTGTACCTGAAACTTGAACAGGGAGATGTCCAATAGGTAAGGATTAAGAATCAGTTCTTGCCCTCAAGTAGCCCAATATCTGTGGCAGGAGCTCAATACAACTATTATGACATTTTTTTTAATAGCATATCATTTGTGAGTTTAAAATAAAAATCATGCATGTTGTCATTCAAAACTTCTATACTAGCCTCACATTTAACAACTTAACAGGATTAGCAATGATGTTACATCTATTAAAAACCTAGAGCAAATATCATACTTAATGATAAATCTTTGGAAGAAGTACCACTGAACTAATCAACAAGATAAGATGCCCTCAATAATGACTACCATCCAATGTTTTACTGGGAGTTCTAGCTAATGCAATATGAAAAGACAAAAGATAGAAAGAAATAACAGGTGTAGATACTGGAGAATTTGTTACTGTTCAGGAATAAACTTGGTAGGTATGAATCAATAAATAAAAATAGTAGAGATTCTCTATACCAGTAATAACTAACTAGAAAATGTAACAGAAATTATGATAACAATGATGATGACAATGACAACGATGATAGCTGACACAGTGAGCAAACTCTGTGACAGGCGCCACGTTAAATGCTTCTCCTGAGCTTCTCATGGACTCCACACACCACTGCAATGAATTTGTCATCCCCACTTTTTAAATGAGGAAACTGAGTTTTTGAGATGTTAAGTAACAGCTAGAGAGCAGAAAACATAGATTCCAAATTCAGTTCTGATAACAAAGTCCATAATCTTAACCATTTTGTATAGTTCCCTCCCCCTCCAGAAAGCTATGATTCCCTTTCTTTGAGAGTCTATAAAATTCCATCAGCCAATAGAACACCTGCCAGGATCAACACTCGCCTCCTGTCTGTCGGTTACTAAGACAAGAGCCCTCAGGAAACTGGAACTCTCTTAGAGACACGCTTTACCAGCAGCATTCTTCTCTCCATCTTCCAGACCAGACGCAGGTTCCAATGCGTCATTTGTACCCAAGGCAGCCACCTCTGCCCCTTGGAACAGAATGACCTTTTTAAAACTAAAACTGGGGTAGACGATTAGACTTGAGTTCCAAGTGGGATCAAAAAGGATGAATTTTCTCGGAATGAAAGAAAATAAATTAGCTTATTCAAACATCTATAGAGAACCTGCCATCCAAAGGCACCATGCTAACTGTCACAGGGGTTTCAAATTGCTTCTTAGTCCTCTTCCCCTGTGAGTTTATAACCCAGAGGTGATCTTATAGAAAACCATCCTCATGCTCTTTTACAAACAAGTTAGCAGGCGCTTTTAACCCATTGTGTGCTCATTGAGAATATTATTCACACCTGTGGTTTCAGGTACTCCCCATAAAGTGATGATGCTAAATCCAGAGCTTTTCTTAAACTCCATAAGCCAGTATCCAACCATCTACCAAATATCCCACAGACTCCTCACACTCAGCTGATCTAACAATGTAACTCATCGCACCTGCCCGGACCCTCTCTTCCTTCAGTTGAACGTACCTTCTAACTCTCTAATTCCATCTGCCCCCTTGCATCTCCACTTCCACAAGGTGACACTAGTGACAATCAGGATGGCTGCAATTGCCTTTTGATTAGTTTCTCTGTCTTCAGAATGACTTTTTCAAAGGGAGAGATAGACTTTAATCAAGTACTCATTAATAAATGAAAAATTATGACATGTGAAGTACTATGAATAAAATGTCCAATTGCTATCAAAATGGGGTTGGGCTCTGAAGGAGAAACCATAAGGAACAGAAGGAAGAGCGTCACAGGCCAAGAGAACAGCCTTGCAAAATTCACACACACACACACACACACACACACACACACACCATTCAAAAGCCTTCAGTGGCTCCCAATAATGTTTAGAAACAATCTCAATGTAAGAATCATTCCATTGAAAAGCCCTTACTAATAGGTGAGTAGAAGAGAGGAGCTGACATTTTCAGTCAGACGCTTAAGGCCTTCGTTTGACCGTTTTTAAATGCATTACTCCACACTCTATGAGGTAAATGCCATTATTGCCCTATTTTAGGAAGGAGGAAACGGAGGCTGAAAGAGGTGGAATGAGCTGCCTGAAGTCACATTGCCGTTAAAAGATTTAAAGAATAACTCAGAGAAAAGGCAACAACTGAGCAGAGGGGATGGAAAGGAGACGGATTCCAGCAGATGACAAAACCAACAGGAAATAAACGGGATGGACGAATCTTAGTTGAAAATGTTCTATTTTTTTCACAAAGAATTGAAAAGTTCTCAGGAAACAAGACCTACTCTCCGCATCGCCAAGAAGAGGCCACGTCTGGCTCCTTCCGTCCTGCCGCGTCTGGGCTCCCGGCTGAAGAGACCACCCAAGCCAGTGCAGTCACCGGGAGGCCCCCCTCAGGCACACAAAGCTTCCCTGTGACAGGACAAACGGGACAGTCCTGGCTGCCCTCGGGAAAGAAGGACCACCCGCCGTCGGATCCTCGACTGCAACAGGCTTGTGGAAACAAGCACCGAGATCGCCAGCCGTCAAGTCCCAGCCTGATCTGCGAAGGGAAGCCCCCTCGCCTCCCCCCGCACCCCGGGAAGCCGCCCAGGACCCCGGTAGGTCCTCATTCTTAAATCCACCGAAACGGCTTGTTGGGAATTCCTCCGCCCTCACCACCACCACTGCCAGGGAGCACGAGACCGAGACACCGGCAGGTTTGCTTCTTCTGTGTGTTTGCTAACTATCCACCCCGTTTATCTCTGTGCCCACCCCCACTTCTCCACCTTCCCGTTCACGTGAAATACACACGTGTCTTTTATCTGAATATGTTTATACAGCACGTACTGCTGTTTCACGTGCACGTATCTCAATGCATGTACGTGGTATCGCCTATCTCACTATTTCGGTGCCACCTCCTATCCTGTTTTAAAGATCCCATTCATGCCGCTTTGTGTACACTGAATCCACTGCTTTCTATCGATGCCTCACACCCCATTATAAACACCCACATTGTCCCAAGTCTCCAACACCACAGAATGACTGCAACATCCACTCTGGACTTGTGTGAGAATCTCCCTGGGATGTGTGCCCTCGGGGGGGCATTGCTGAGACAGGGTGTGTGTACACACAATTCAGCTGAATAGGGCCCAGTGGATCTCCACAACGAGGCCACCAATCTCAGGGGCAGGTCCCTGAGTAGAAGCCAGTGTGTGAATCATAGCTACTCTGCTTGCTGGCCGTGTGACTTGAGAGATTATCTGACATCTCTTAGCACCATTTTCTCATTTACGAAGTGTGAACAATTACAGCGCCTATCCTATAAAGTGACTATGAGAATTAAATGAGAGAATAATAGACAGTTTGGCTATCATTGATTATCATTTTCTCCCCATCCAGTACGAGATTTGTGATTTCCCAGTGGACTCTGAATCTCACACTGGAAGGTCAGCAGAGCACACAGAAAGAGCAGCAGATTGAGTTTCAGGCCCAAAGAGGCTGCTGTTCTCAGAGCAGGAATCTGAGTGCAGCTGCCTGCTCTGGGCCAGGGCCCCTTCCCTGCAGCAGAACGCCCACGCGGGGTGGGGACTCCACTCAGGCAATCCAGCCTGCGTCCTGGCGTCCAGCTCACAGCTGGTGCTCCCTGGGCCTTATGTGCCACTGCCCTGCACACGCACGGTCCGAGGGCCACGCTGATCTGCCCCTGGAACCTGGAGAAGGCGACCGAATCACAAGGGGTCAGCCCATTCGCAAGCCCGGCAAAGCCCACCCTGTTCCCCGATAATTCTGTGAGGGGAGCAGCCGCGAGGGGCTCCCCTGCGTCAGTCCTTCCAGGAAGATCCAGCCGTGTGTCTGTCGTGAGTGTGGCTGCCACAGCTCGCGCTGCCGTGCGTTCGGGCATCTGTCTCAGCTTTGGAGCCACGTCCCTGACCGAGCACAGTGGGAGCCTGGGACCTGGCCGTTTACCAGCACGTGGGCCTCCTCTGAGGGCAGTCTCTGCCCAGAGCTCCCGTGGGGCTGTCCAGACCTCGTCAGATCCAGTCCTGTCCGAGGCTCTCCCTATCCAGGCCTGCTTCCCCACCCTTGTACCTTTCACAGGCACCCCCCAATAAACCTACTGGACTCCTAACCCCATCCCAGAGTCTGTTCCCAGGAGGACCCACTGGCACTACACGTATTTATACAGTGGCCCCATTACCACGTGACACTCTGACTTTAGGAAGCGACTGCTGGGCTCTGCGATGACACCTGAGGCGTGAACGCCGGGTCTGAACCGTGTGCCAAGGCGCCGGCGGCATCCTCACCCGCCAAGACCACAGAGACCTTCAAGACAAGTGAGGAGCGCTGATCCGCATTATCTGCTTTGCGATGTCACCCAGTGTTTACTGAGTACTAAACATTTATTCTACACAAGCTAATTCTGCTTGGAAGAGTTCCCTTTATTCTTCTATTGATACATGAAAAAATTTTAAATATACTATCAGCTGGGAATGAAGATCAGAGAGGGCGTCAATGTCATTGTAAATTACTTTAACTTTCAGATTTTGTTTAAAGTGCCAAAAGTGTCATATATTATCACAAACTGTCATTTCACACAATTCCTCATCTATGAACGTAAACGGAAGTCAGCTCACAGCCAGGTCTCAGCCAGGCGCAGTTCCGCCCCCAGGGCACATCTCCCCGAAGCTGGCGGTCACGCTGGGAGGGCGCAGGCGCTGCCGGCGTCCAGCAGAAAGAGGGCAGGGACGCTGAGAAATACCCTGCACTGCACAAGACGGCCCCCACAAAGAACTGTGAGGCCCAAAACGTCAGGAGTGGAATCTTTGGTTTAAAATTCTAGAAGAAGTGTTCAGTGTCCTGACCGTCTTATCGAAACCTGAAGTAAAGGAAATATTCCGCCCATAACCGCACAGTGATTGTTTGACATACTAAACAATATCTCCCCACTTCCTCAGAAGAAATGATCTAGAACACTGAATAAAATAGAGTTCACTGCCCCTTGTACAAAGAAGTGGTCTTTTCAAGAACATTTTCCAAACACCATATGCGATGGAAACGCAGGGAGAACGTTCGATGGCCAGGGCTCTGTCTCTATAACCAGAGTCCTCCCGCCACCCTGGTGACACTCTCAGGCGTGAGCGTCCACTGCCGATCTTGTCAGTCAACGTCATCGTTTGATTTTTTTAACGAGCAAGTTTACGCGAATCGTCCTGGTCGTGTTCGGTGAAGCCCGGTGCCCAGCCGGGCACCTATTTCCTTTAATTTATGTGGTTATGTGCTTAAAAAACAACTGCACGTTTAGAATAACTGAAACTTAAACTGGTCCTCTGCAGGCCAAGAGCATAGTATTAAGTTTAGATAGTACATAAATCAACGCCTTGATTTCCTCACGGTGAAAGAATTTAAAAGAAACCCGAAAGACCCCACGTGGCTTCCCTCGGCGGTGGAGGGCGCCCCCACCGTCAGGGGCGGGGAGGACGCCGGCTCCCCGGACGCCCGGGCTCTGACCGGGGCACACGCACCGGCGCCTCCGTCCAGCGCCTCGGAAGCGGGGCGAAACCCCGCGGTTCACCCGGCTCAGGAGCACGCGCGGTGGGCTGTGCGCGCACGGAGAGGGCCCCCTGGGAGGCCGCGCCGAACGCCTCTCAGGACATCGGCCGCACGGAAGCGACGCCCCCGCTTGTCCCCAAGATCGGCGACTGCGCTTGAACGCGCCGAGCTCCTCCGTCCGGTGCCCTCGCCGTGCGGATCCGCGGTTCTGCGCGGGGCGCCGCTCTCCCTCCCGACAGCGCCACCGCCCGTCCCAGAAGTTCAGGTTTCTCCAAGTGCGGGACATCGCCAGCAGACGCAGTAATGTGGATGAATAAAACGGGGACCAAGGAGTCTAAGAACACGAAAGGTCCTCCACCCTCTCGCCCTGCCCCAGACCCCGCTGTTGGCAAATTCCGCCCCCTTTGCAGAGGCCGGGACGCCGGTCCAACTGTGCGCGCCCCGGGACGTTGTGGCCCACAGCTGTCTCTGCAGCGCCCCTAAGTGCCTGTCAACCTGCCCGGCGCACGTGTGTGTGTGTGTGTGTGTGTGTGTGTGTTAGTGCATGTGTGTTACTGTGTTAGTACGTGTTGGTGTGTGTGTTAGTGTGTATTAGCGCACGTGTTTGTGTGTCTCTGTGTGCATGTGTTAGTGCGTGTGTGTTAGTGTGTATCTGCGAGTTTGTTAGTGTGTCTGTGTTAGTGTGTTAATGTGTCTCTTGTGTCAGTGTGTGTTAGTGTGTGTCTGTGTGTCACTGTGTGTTTGTGCATGTTAGAGTGTCTCTGTGTGTTAGTGTGTCTGTGTGTTGGTGTGTGTTGGTGTCTTTTAGTGTCAGTGTATGTCAGTGTGTGTCTGTGTGTTAGTGTGTGACTGTATGCAGGTGTTAGTGTGTTAGTGCGTGCAGGCTGGTGCATGTGTTCCCCTGAGCGCCCGCGCCCGGTCTCGGTCTCCCTGTCGCGAGTCGGGCGGGCCGGGCGGCAGGTGCGGCGGCTCTTACCTGGGCTCCGGCGAGGACGCAGCCGCCGAGCAGCAGCCACCCCCAGGCGCGGGGCGACGCCCCCGGCGCGGACATGGCCGGACCTCGGACCCCAGACCCCGGAGCCGCAGACGCTCCCCGCGCACTCCGCCGGCGTGGGGGGCACCGGGATGCGCGGACCCCGTCCCGCCCGCGGAGCGCGGGTGACCGGCCGGCGCGGCGCCCTGCGCCCGCGCTCCCCGAGCCCCGCCCCGCCGCGCGGCTCCGCCCCCTCCGCCGGCCGGTCCGCGGGGGCGTCCGGAAGGTCCCCCGCGTGCGGACGCGCTGACCACCGCCGCTCGGGACTGGACGGGCAGGGGCTTCTGGAGGCTCCGCGCGCCCTGGACCTGTGGCCGCGCGCCGGACAGTCCTGCGACGCTCCGAGTTTTTTCCGTACCCTGTGACGACGCTGCGCGCGCGTGTGTGTGAGTGCGCGGGTGTGAGTGTGCGTGTGGGTGTGAGTGTGCGTGGGTGAGTGTGTGTGAGAGAGAGATTCAGCAGGAATCTCTGGGTCAAAATTTCCTGGTATCGCTTTGTGAGTTTGGGATCCAGGCATTAAAGAAGGACAGCCGATGGTCTTGAACGGTTTTTTTGTGTATAAACACCTCCGTTTGGGACAAGGCCTCTTCCTCTATTTTTCGTAGAGGCTCGACCATCAGGATGCTGGAGCCCTTGCCTCCCAGACGCCGAGCTGGAGAAGGGTCCGTGCCCGGGTCTGACACGGTCCCTCGGCTCCTCCTGACAGCGAGGACGGAGACCGTCGCCGTCGGCTTGGCTGTGAGCGCCAGAGTGAAGACTGGGCGCGCTTTTAAAACTTAGGATTGTTAGTAGCTGGCCAGCTCTAAAACACCAGAAAGAGACGAATTTTATTTCTGTTTCTGCCTGTCTCCGGGTGTTCACTCCTGTCTCCACTTTAATAGCATTGTTGACGCTGTGTACATGTGTGTACACAATCCCGTGTGCTTCGTGGAAGAAGCGAGATCCGAACCACACAACACACACACACACGTGCACACACCTGCAAAGTCACCACGTAAAGTTTACTTTCCACTTATTCTATCGAAAATTTAAGGGATTTTTTAACTCTTTTTCAAAATAGAACTCTTCATAGTCCCATTATCTAAAATCTTCAGTTTGATTAAATTATTACCTTGTGCACTACCCTACTCAAGGCGAGAATAATGGTAATAGTAATGACACTGACAGATAGCATGGCTTAAGTACCCTATCACATTCCAGATGCTCTTCTAAGTACTCCCCACAGAATTAACTCGTCTTCGCATTGCCTGTGAGATGGCGTCACTTATCCGCTTCGTAGATGAGGACACAGAGGCTGAGCCACCTGCCCCAGGTCCAGATACCCCGTCACTGTGGCGCGTTCGTCCCCTGTTCTCCCGTTTGTGCGGCAGCATCGTTACAACTTGTTTTCCATATTCCTTAGGCCTCACAAAACCAGAGGCCCTTTTCCAGCCATGTTTTCTTTTTGTTTCTCTGTTTGTGCCCTTCCCCCAACTTGAGGATAGTTCACTGTGCATCATGGCAGTGGTTCTGACCGGGGCAGTTTTGTGCCCCAGGGCACATCTGGCAATTTTTGGTTGTGTTGCATTTTTTTTGGTGTGTCACACTACATGTTTCTAGCATGTTAGGTAAAATTAAAAATAATTAAACAAATTGCTGTGATATCATCAAGATATTTGTTACTCCTACCATAAAATATTATAATTGCTTATATTACAGGTAAACTTGGAATAATTAGTTGAGTATTACAAACTGATAACTTTAAAAAACCTTTGTGCAAAGTCAATGGAATGACTTACCTGCCAAATCTCTTTGCAAATGACATCTGAGGATCCTTAAATCAGTGAAGGACAGGTGGCAGCTCTGATCACTCCCCTTCACAAAGGAAAAACAGGATCTTGGTGATAAAGGGACTCAATTTCAAGCAAACTGTAGTCCCACGTAAATTATCTGGTTAGTTCTGGGAAAGTTAGTTTTGTTTTCTGCTGTTATTGAGTTGTTTTTGTTTTTGTCTTTTACAGGTCCACTATGTCACGTACTGAACACTGCATCAGAATGAGCCGGATGCTTGTGAAAATGCAATTCTTGGGCTTTACCGGCTGAATCCCAATCTCCAGGACTGGGGTTCAGGAATCTGCGTTTTCAACAAGCTCCTGGGTGATTCTCACACGAGATAAAGTTTGGGCACCACTGTCTAGACTGACTGGTCCACGTGGCTACTGTGGGCTTCCTGGGCAGCTGTGAGGTCTGTTAGCCCAAGAGGTGTCCTCTTTGAAAAGTGCGTCATCCTCTGCGGTGAAGGGGCGGGTGGTAGGTCAGCAGACCCCCTGCTCTGTAAGGTGGAGATACAGGGACAAGCAGCGCTGATGTCCCCACAGGTGCCGATGGACAGCCTTCTGTGTAGGAGGACACTTTCGTCTTTGTTGTGTGTCCATCTCTGCGTACAGGTGTATTTTCTTGTTTTAACATTGTGCTTCCTCCTCTGTCTTTGTTGTGGAGGACTAAGGACTTGCAGTTGTCTGTCGCTTTCTCGGGCTCCATACTCTTTGCCAAGCTTCTCTTGAGCAGACCACCACTGTCGCTAGAGCCTGATCTGGAGGGCTTTATTCTGGGAGCAAAGATCCTGCTGTCAGCTGCTCTGTGCTTGGGGGAAGGGCAACTAAAATGCTAAAACCAATTAATGAATTTGAAGTTAATTAATCAGTCACCAATGTAAGGTAACTGCCTGGATGATTTAAGTCCTTTCAAGCTTTTGGATCCCAAGCTTGGGTATGGTGGTTGCTGCTGTTGCTGTGTGTTTGTCTGTGTGTGTGTGTCTGTGTGTGTTTGCAGTTCTATCTGCTTTTAACATTCCAGGAATTTCTCAAAAATTTTAGTGTACCAATCTCATTCTTTGATATTTTCCGGTATGATGAAGTTTGATTCGTTGAAAAAATATATATTCATTTCCTCTCATTTCTTTTCTTTTTAAGCATTTTTTGTGTGTGTGTGTGAGGAAGATCAGCCCTGAGCTAACATCCATGCCAATCCTCCTCTTTTTGCTGAGGAAGACCGGCCCTGAGCTAACATCTATTGCCAATCCTCCTCCTTTATTTTCCCAAAGCCCCAGTAGATAGTTGTGTGTCATAGTTGCACATCCTTCTAGTTGCTGTATGTGGGATACCGCCTCAGCATGGCCAGACAAGCGGTTCATTGGTGCGTGCCCAGGATCCGAACCCAGGCTGCCAGTAGCAGAGCTTGAGCACTTAACCGCTAAGCCACGGGCTGGCCCCCCATTTTCTTTCATTTCTATGGGGACTTGAGCAGGAAGTAGAAGTAAATGTCTAGTCTCAGTGCTCCCTCTCTTTCTGGAAGCCTAAGGTAAAATACATATTTAAAATTCTTAGTCACATTTTTTTGTTATAATACATGTTCCAAGAGCAAATTTTGAAAATGCAAAAAAATGACAAAGAGGAGAATAAGAGGCGCCCAAGGTTCCGTTACCTAATCTTTTGTCCACTCACGATTATTTTAAAGCAAAATTGACCTTGTACTGTACATAACATTTTTAAAGGATGAGAAACAGACTCAATAAGAATATTGGGCTGCGTGGGTTTTATTATTTAATTTTCTGTACTTTCTATATGTTTAGTATATGATAAGATAGTCTGGAAGCAAAAGTTATAAAACTATTCTAGAAACAAAAAAATCAACGTGATGACTTTCACTGAGCATGTATTTTTATGTAAATCATTGAATATTGCCTTAAAATAAATTTTTTAATCAAAATTGTTGTTAAAAGGATATGTGTTGGTTTGCGACCTCGGGAGCTGCCCTGATGAAGTTTGAAACCAGCCCCCGATCACGGAGAACAAGGAGAGACTGAAGAAAGAGGCAGACCCCCCCCCAGGTCGGTGGGTGGCAGGTGTGATAAAGAAGGGAACTTACTTATGAGGCTTGTCTTAGGGGCCACAGGATGAGTAGATCTCCACAATCCTCCCAGAATCTTAAAGTTTATCTAGAGGGCTTAACGGGGTTCAGTTACGTACACCGTCCAGATGTTCCCAACAACACCTTGCTCTCTCAAGGCTGCATCCTTGGAAGAGCTCCCACTGTGGGAACGGTGGGCAGAGCATCCATTCCAAGGACAGGGGAGGGGGGAGCCTCCGAATGCCAGGGTCCAGCTCGAGGGTCAACTGGCGGTCACATCCTCTAAGTGACCTCCCCCAACACGATGCTCAAATTTAAGGCTTATTGGGGATATTTAAAAATTGAACCTATTTATAGTCTCAGTGAAGCATTTTTTTTTGCAAACTTGCTCTCATTGGTATTACTTTTTAGAGTCTTGTCCATTTAGCAAAGATGACATATCACTATTGCTTTAACTTTAATTTTTATTTTATTAATCAGGTTGGTTATTGCATAGCTTTATTGGTTGATTGTATCACTTCCTTTCAAAATCTCCTGTTCTTGCCTCTTGAGGGGAGAAATGAATGGCACACAGTCTGAAGCCTGGGTTTGAATTCCAACTCTGCCCCTTCCCAGCCTCGTAACCCGGGCAAATTCTATAATGGCCTTTCTGATCTTAATCTCCTCTGTTGTAAAATGAAGAATATAAGAGTAGGTCCCTCAAAAGTTTGTTGGAAAAGTTAAATGAGTTAACAAACACAAAACACTGAGAACAATGTCTGTCTGTGGAGGTGCTCACTGAGTGTTGGCGTATGGTTAGTGTTGTTTTGTTGATGGCTATTATTATGATTAATGATTTTAGTCCTGTGACCAGAGTCTGTGAACAGGCGAAGGATAGTGGTGAGTCTGGATGTTCCTCATTTATACAGAAAAGCACTGTCTATGTTTAGAACATTACATCTTTTTCTGGTATAAGTACCAAAAGGTTTTCCAGTTTTATTTTCAGGCTAATTTGCACATTTAAACATTTGTAATGTTTACTTGGTGCAGAAGTTTTTAAAAAACTTTTATGTATCTAAATCTATCAAACTTTTCTTCTATAGTTTCTTTCTTAGCTTTTAGGCCAAGAAAGAAATTACATTCTAAAAATTAGAATATCTTTTCACCAGATCTTTTTCTGGTTCTTTTCTACTATTTCATATTTTACATTTAACATTTTAAAGTATTGAATTTTTTTAATGGTGATTTACCAATTTTCCCAAGTACCTAACCTGTTAACACAGCATCATTTATTAAAGAATCTGTGGTTTTAATGGGGAAGATATTTTGAAGGGAGGTAGACAACAGAAGTTTGCTGATGGCTCTGAAATCACAACTTCAACTCCATGTAAGGCTGAGATGCTAGAAGAGGTTTAGAAATTAATAGAGCACCTCTCCATTTTACCCATGATGGAATCCCATTCATCAAACCCCGATGTCAAAGGCCCTATCAGACAGTTCACAATGTTTCTTCTGAGTATCTGACTATTGGATTTGGAATGCTGTAAGAAATTAGGCATCCATAGCTCAGTCCTGTGGGCTTTCTGGTTGGAATTCGGGAAGTAGGCAGAGGGCAGTGGGGAAAAGCCTGACCATTTAAACAAGGGTACTGGTCAGGGTCCCTCAGAGGGGAAACGTGCTCCACAGGAGAGGGCTTCTGTCTGGACCCCAAACTGATGTGCAGTGGCACATATGCAAGTGGTGTGATGCCTGTTTAATCTGGAAGGTTGTGATTAATATAACAACTTGTCTGCACATGGAACATTCTCAAAGATAGACTATATGTTGGGAAACAAGGCAAGCCTCAGTAAATTTAAGAAGATTGAAATCCTATCAAGCATCTTTTCCAACCACAATTCTATGAAACTAGAAGTCAACTACAAGAAAAAGGCTGAGAAAATCACAAATATGTGGAGACTAAACAATATGCTACTGAACAACCATTGGATCAGTGAAGAAATCAAAAAATATCTAGAGACAAACGAAAATGAAAACACATCATACCAACTCTTATGAGATGCAGCAAAAGCAGTACTAAGAGGGAAATTTATAGCAATACAGGCCCACCTTGACAAACAAGAAAAAGCTCAAATAAGTAATCTTAAACTTCACCTAACAGAACTAGAAAAGGAAGACAAATAAAGCCCAAAGTCAGCAGAAGGAAGGAAATAATAAAAATTAAAGCAGAAATAAATAAAATAGAGACTAAAAAAACAGTAGAAAGGATCAATGAAACTAAGAGCTGGTTCTTGGAGAAGATAAACAATATTGACAAACTCTTAGCCAGACTCACTAAGAAAAAAAGAGAGAAGGCTCAAATCAATAAAATTAGAAATGAAAGAGGAGAAATTACAACAGATACCACAGAAATACAAAGGATTATAAGAGAATACTATGAAAAACTATAAGCCAACAAATTGGATAACCTAGAAGAAATGGATATATTCTTAGACTCATACAATCTCCGAAAACTGAATCCAGAAGAAATAGAGAATCTAAATAGACCAAACACAGTAAAGAGATTGAAACAGTAATCAAAAACCTCCCAAAAAGCAAAAGTTCAGGACCATATGGCTTCTCTGGAGAATTTTACCAAACATTCAAAGAATATTTAATACCTATCATTCTCAAACTATTCCAAAAAATCGAAGAAGGCAGAATGCTTCCTAACTCATTCCATGAGGCCAACATTACCCTGATACCAACGCCAGACAATGACAATACAAAGAAGGAAAATTACAGGCCAATATTGCTGATGAACATAGATGCAAAAATACTAACAAAATATTGGCAAATTGAATACAGCAATACATTAAGAGGATCATACACCATGATGAAGTGGGATTTATTCCAGGGATGCAGGGATGGTTCAAATCAATCAATGTGATATACCACATTAACAAAATGAGGAATAAAAATCACATGACCATCTCAATAGATGCAGAGAAAGCATTTGACAAGATCCAACATCCATTTATGATAAAAACTCTCAATAAAATGTATATAGAAGAGGGCCGGCCTAGTGGCATAGTGGTTAAGTTCGTTCACTATGCTTCGGCAGCCTGGGGTTCGTGGGCTTGGTTCCCGGGCACAAACCTATGAACTGCTTATCAAGCCATGCTGTGGCAGGCGTCCCACGTGTAAAGTAGAGGAAGATGGGCACAGATGTTAGCCCAGGCCAATCTCCCTCAGCAAAAAGAGGAGGATTGGCAACAGAAGTTAGCTCAGAGCTAATCTTCCTCACACAAAAAAAACCTACCATGAGATATAACCTTACACCTGTCAGAATGGCTATAATTAACAAGACAAAAAATAACAAATGTTGGAGAAGATGTGGAGAAAAGGGAACCCTCATACACTGCTGGTGGGAATGCACTCTGGTGCGGTCACTATGGAAAACAGTATGAAGATTTCTCAAAAAATTAAAAATAGAAATACTATATGATCCAGCTATCCCATTTCTGGGTATTTATCCAAAGAACATGAAATCAACAACACAAAGAGATTTATGCACCCATATGTTCATTGCAGCATTACTCACAATAGCCAAGGTGTGGAAGCAACCCAAGTGCCCATCAACTGATGAATGGATAAAGAAGATGTTGTATAAATATACAAAGGAATACTACTCAGCCATAATAAAAGACAAAATCATCCCATTTGCAACAACATGGATGGACCTGGAGGGTATGATGTTAAGCAAAATAAGCCAGACAGGGAAAGACAAACACCACGTGATTTCACACATACATGGAAGATAAACAAACACATGTACAAAGAGAGCAGATTAGTGGTCACCAGAGGGGAAGGGGGTGGGGGGAGGGCAAAAGAGGGAAAGGGGCACACATGTATGGTGACAGATAAAAACTAGACTATTGGTGGTGAGCACGATGCAGTCTATACAGAAACTGATAAATAATAATGTACACCTGATATTACACAATGTTATAAACCAATATGACCTCAATAAAATTATTTTTATAAAAAGATTACTATCAGACCAATAAATTCATTTTAGCAACCAGTGTTTTGTCAGGTGGAAGTGAAAATTCCAAACAAATGGAATTACATTATGTTCAGCTGGAAAATGTAACAAGGAAGGAAAGAAGGTGTGATGGTTTAAAAAATATAATAATAATAATAACAACAACTTGTCTCACAATGGTCATGTGAAATTTAGTGAGATAATGACAAAGGCAGAGAAACTTTTATCAGCTGTACAGAATTACGCAAATGACAGTAAGCTTGGTACTTACAGAATACTTTCATATACACTATCACATTCAGTTTACAATTGTTAATATGCAAAGCCTATTATAAAATTTGGAGCTTAAAGGGAAATAATGAAAGGGAAGCAACGGCAAATCTTAAATGTTTCCTACTGAGGATTAAAGAAAATAATTAATAAACTCAAGGCCCCCCTCAGTCAGGATAAAGCCTAAAGAAACTCAAGAAGTTGACAGTTACGTGTTGGGCACCATCCACCTCCTTTCTCTCGAATCGACATTCACCCTGGCTTGTTAAATACCAGTGATTTTCGTCTGATTCTTGAATAATTAGATGAGAACTTTGCCCCAGTAGCTAACACACACCCCACTTAACCTTGCCCTCCAAGACTTCTGCTCTCTGTTCTCTGTTCACATTCTCTATCTGTAGAGGTTTTAAAACATGTCCCCGAAGTTCTCTGAAACTCTTCCCGTTTGAAAGGTGGGGGGTCTATGTCTCCTCGCCTTGACTCTGGGCTCTGCGACTGCCCAGCCTATAAAGTACGGTGGGAGTGAACCCTGGCCTAAGAGACTGGCAGCTTCCACCTCCAGGGACTCACTTTCACTCTGGCCTCCACGCTCTGGGGACGTCCAAGAAGCCGCTGAGAACCCACGTGGAGACAAGGGGGATCTGGGCTCTCAACCTTACTGAGGTCCAGGCTACACCCAGCACAGCCGGCAGCTGAGCAAGAGAGCCGGGTGGGGAATGGGTCCTCCCAGCAGATGCGGCAGAGCAGTGACAGATTCTGAGCTCGTATGCAGTTGTAGTCACCTAAAGCCGTTACGTTTTGGCAAGTGGAGACGTCAGCTCGGTCTTCTGTTCCCACATCTGTCCCTTTTCCAGCCGTCCTGCCCATCCTCATGTCAGCACATTAGCCTCGGTAGAGAATGTCACAGATCTACTAAATGGCTTCTCACCTACTTTCTCATTTCTCCCACAAAGATAACTTCCTAGTAGAATCACATTTTTAAAAGAGATTCTTGTTGAACTAAAGGATTAGTCACATTTCGGGCAGTATGACATGTCTATGGGTGATTTATTTTGAGTCTTTCAGCACCGGGAGCCATATGCTCCCAAGAATGTACCAAATAACGGAAGAGAAACTTAACCTAGATGAGAAAAGGAATGACCCTTTAATTCAGGGATGAATTAGGAAAGAACATGGAAATGTCAGTGTAGTTGTTTCTCTATCTTTAAAACAAAAAAAGTGCGAGAAATCTTGAAGATCATTTGATTAAGACATTTAAGACCTTGAGAGCCATGACAGTTAGTTAGCAATTTATGCTACATAGTTTCTAGACTATGGACTAAAGCTCATTGTACGAAGTAAACACTGGTAAAATCAAAGAAACAGAACATATTATTTTTGCCCTAAAGAATTTATATGACAAAGCAAAATGTCAACATAGACAAAATAATGTCTTACAAACATATCTACAGGCTGCAGAGTAGGGGGTATCAGTCTGAGGCTGAGGTTAACTGAAGAAAGTTTCCAGGAGGTGGAAGGATGTGCAAAGCTTCTTAGGTGTTACAACAGACAAGAGGGCATTTATGTGTTTTGCGTGGCACAAACTCATCAAGAAGCTGGGTATAGTATATAAGTATTATATAATATAACTATGTTATATAATATATCTCAGGAAACAGGAAGGAAACAGGGAAGGTGAGGAGAAGTGGCAGGGGCTGGGAGCCCCTCATTACCTGGCTAAGATATGGACTTTGGAACAGCATGATAGCCAGTTGTCCCCCTACAAAGTAGAGACATTAGAAAGTTTTTATAGGAAAAAGCATTCTGTTTGCTCCATGTAGGGCAGATGCAATGAGGTACCAGGCAGCTGTGTCAGAGGACCATCTGTCACAGTAACTACAACACACCAGGTGCTGTGCTAGGCACTGGAGCTTTGAAGAGAATGATCCTGTCCTGTCTTCCAAGTTCCCAAGAGGGACACAGCCCTGTGTGGGTGAGAGAGGACTTCCAGAGGAAACGGGAACTGAGTGTGAAGATTGGCCACGTGTGTGTCAATGGAGGACCCTGAAGAGGGATTCACACAGAGGGAAAAGCATGTGCAGAGAGTGGGTGTGCGAGCCACACTGGGCTCTGCAGTATGAGCTGTGAGGCGGCGGAAGGGCAGTGGCAAATCCCGAGGACGGAAATGACCAGAAGGAAAATACACAGGAAGGGACAGAGCTGGAGGAAATGTGAAAGAAAACATTAGCAGGACTTGGTCACTGACTGGCACTGGCCGGTAAAAGGGCTGAGGGGATTAAAAACACCTTTTTGCAAGTGTTGGGGGTGGCGTTGGCTGTAAGGGGAGGCGGGAACAGGCACTGTTTGTGCAGGTGAAGATGCTAAACTTAACACTCCATGTCACACTTCACGCAACACTAGCACACAAAGGGAGCAGGTGGGGAGAATGTGGGGTTGGAAGAGAATGTGAGGTTGGAGATGGGGTTGCAGTGATTGCTGAAGGCAGACGGACAGTCCAGGCCCAAGTGGGAGCTGAGACCCTCAGTGGACGACTCACCTGAAGAGACTCAACATATGTGGGAATACAAAAGACTCCCTGTAGAGTCTGTAGACGCACATCCAATATATCCACGCATAGCATAATCCCCTGTGGGAGATCAAAATTGGCCACCCTGAAATATGTCTCTTTACCTTGATTATTTTTTCTGACAGACATTTGACCTCCCCCAAACTGCCTAAAGAATTTAACATAGAAGACCTGTTCCAGAAAGGAGCAACTATCATATGATGGCTGTAATATAATGTAAATAGATGTTACAATAGGAAAGGCACCAACAAGCCCAACTTATCAAAAATTCTGTCTCTTCCTGGCCACATTCTCTAGGTGGCTCTGAAAAGAGTTGCCAGACAAACATTTACATTTATCAGGGAAATCTCCATTTGTAAAGGTATCTCCCTCTCTGTACCAGGAAGAGGGAGGATGACCTCATCTCTAGAAATTTATCAATGTGGAAGGTGAGGCCTTAAATCTGCATAATAACCTTACTCTTGTTTACTGTGCTTTTCTGGTAATCTCCCATAACTGACTCCCCCCACCCCCAACATCTTCCTTTGTCTTTAGCTGAAGATAGTATTTAAGATGAGAATCTCTGCCGTTTTGTTGAGAAACTCAGTTTCCTGGGGTTTCTCCCATGTATATATGTTATTAAACTTGGTATTATTTTCTCCTGCTAACCTGTCTTTTAATTATTTGGCCAGCCAGAAGAACCTTAAGGGAAAGAGCAGAGGGGGATTCTCCCTCTTCCCCAACACCCCTCTATGCCTCCTTCAGACATCTGGATTACAATTAATGAATGAGCATAACATTACTAACCCAGAGCCACTGACTCTCGAATCATATCCAGTTGGTTTCTATTCTGGAACTATGAGGTCGACATTTGTCAAATATTTATTAAGATCTACTATGAAATTTGCTTTTATTTTCTCCACAAAACTTTTTTGCTCGTACAGAAAAGTTTGAGATACAAATACATCTGGTTAAATATTTGTCTAGACATCCAATACCTTCTGATAAAATATCTTGACTAGTTGAATATAACACATATACATCATATTTCCAATAAAACATAACTAGGCTTTAGAAATTAAAGAAACTATTCTTAGCAATTATATATTGAACTTCCACTGACCTAGTTTGAAAAACATTTAGATAAAATAGTTACTGTCTGATTTTTCCATGTCTAAAATAATTTTCCCTAAATCAACATAAATCAACGGGATCTGCATGAAAACTTATAGATAATATAATAAACCTAATTCCAAATTAACCACTAATATAATTTATTCTGAACCATCCCTTAGAGATCTGGGTAATGTTCCTATTTTTACAAGATTACCACGTTAAATTAGACATTTAAAAAAAAGAGATTCTAAGGAGAAATTCAAATAGCTCTTGCTATTCCTGAAAATACAAGAATATCCCATTGCAGAGTAAATAGACATTTCCTTTCATTTTAGTTGGTCTCAAAGATAGGTACTGATGACTAATTTAATAACTGGGCAGGTTTTGTGGTGGGTATTTCTCAGGATATTATAACATCACAAAAGAGAAAAGTCAATTCTAGCACTTCCACATTGAGGAATTTGGATACTACTGTTTAGAATTCGTGTTTTGTTTTGTTTTGTTTGCAGTAAACAAGTGCTCTCCTCGCCTCTGGACGCACAACTACTATAACATCATATTTCCGTAGTAAGCGGTAAACAGCAGCACCATCTGCAAACAAAACAGGTCGGATAACTAAAGGAAGCAGCTTGAGATTTAGGAGGAGAGTAATTTTCCAGGTGATTTACCTGGGGATCTATTGAAATCAAGTTTTATTTTCCGTGGGATTATTAATGAAGGTTTGAGGCTCCAGAGACAGAGAATGTCACTCTAAGGGCTGGAGGGATTGACGGGCGCAGAGGTTTGCAGCCCCTCTACACGCTGGGAAGGAAAGAAAAGCAGCAGGCCTGCCACCGTCTCCTCCGCCAGAGAGGAAAGAAAACCTCAAATATCTGTAAACGTGCTGCGCTGGGGGTGCCCGAGCCCACCGCCTTCCCTGTGGATCGTTTGCTAGCAGGACTTGTGGGCCTCAGAAGCTGTTGTATCCATGGTTAGGGTTCCTTGCAGTGAAAGGGCACAGACCGAGTTCAGCAAAGGGAGACACACGGCCGAAGGTCAGGGACGTCGGGCACAGCCCCCAGGCGTCGCCTCCCAGCGGAGAGCTCTCCCAGCAACGGGGCGCTGCCTCCAGGGGAGCTCCCCGACTCGGTGTCCAGGGTTTTCATTGACTCACCCGCTCCAGCCTCCCCCCCCAAGCAGAAACAGGCATTCCTCACCGATTGCGTTGTTCGCGTGAACTCGGGTCAAACCGAGGCCCGCAAGGCCTCAGGCCTTCGAAACGCTCCTCCCCGGCAGACGTCCCCAGAACGCGGAGCTCGCCGCCCAGGAGCCAGCCGAGGGCCAGTCCTGAGGACCAGGCCTCCTTGGGAAAGCGCGGGACTTCCCGCCGAGTCAACCCCTTCCTGCGCACGGCGATGACCAGAAACGCAGGAAACACACTAACGGTGTTCACTAGGAGTCGAAAGGTGACGGAGAGTCTGTCTCTGTCAAACGTTTTTAGGAGGATGTATCTTGACTATGTAGGTTGTTTATTATAAATAAACAGAATTTACAGATTTATGGGTGATATGGTTTGCTACAAAATGAGGGGTGATCATGCCAATAGTCACTCAATAGGATACGAAGAAGAGATGTTTCATAGCCAAAATTGCTCGCTTTGTTTGAACAACGTCTCTGCGAACATTGCTTAGAAAGAAACTCGTCTGTTGAATCTGCACCCGAAGTGCGTCCTCCCGCGTGAGAGTAGGGCCACGTTAGGAAGCCGTGCTCGGCGGCCTCGGACTTCTCCGGGAAGCCTGGTGCTGGCCTGAGCTTTTGACTCTTTAGTCGAGTTCGGTGCTGGTTAATTCAGGAGAGTCTGATGATCTTCAAGCCTTTGTTGTGTTATCACAAGGGACATAGTCGATGAGACAACTCTTCTCTGCCCAAAGACTCAAGTTGTTCTAGGCATGGATCAAATGGCACCAAATAGAGATAGCAAATAGCAAATAAATTAATTAGTAATATAACAACTTCGGGGAAGAGACGAGTCCCTTTAAATACTGTTAACAGAACGATCTAATTACATCCCCAGACCACAGCCGGTATATAGGTTCTTAAACGGGTTGGAAGTGGGTGGAGCACCGATCAAGGCTGCTACTGAAAACAAACGCTTCCAGCCCGCCGTTACTGGGAGCCAGCCATGAGCCTGTTGGTCCGTTTCCCGCGTGAGGTGTTTGACTCCCCAGCTTCTAGCGTCAGATCCTTGACGAGAACACGGGGGAGAGCTGAGTGGAACAGGGACTCTGCATACAGAAAATCAAGAAACATCACGATTTCATTAAGGACAATGAAGATATATCTGCTCTGGGACTTAGAATACTTCATTCTGACAGGAAAAGAAACTAATATTTTTTAACAAAATGCCTAAGATAGTAAATTCAGTTTTTTCCATGATTTCTATGTCTTAAAAAATGTTAAGAATCAAAGACCCCAAAAATTAATTTTCTATTGTTTGATTTTATTTTTAGGCTGGATGAATAAATTGCTTTCTAGTAATAAATCATATGTATTATTACTATTATTCATTGACTAATAAATATTTACTTTCAACAAATTTCTTCTGATATGTGATATTTGAAGACCAAGAAAAATGTGAGTACCCTCTCAAAGACAGGACTAAAAGCAGCTTGTTCATCTTTCCAACAAATATTTATTGAACATGTACGATGTGCCAGATGCTTTTCTAGGTTGTGGCAATACAGTAGTTTAAAAAAAGTCTTCATTCAAAGACCTTAAAATTTTTCTCATTGGCCGTTTGCAATAAAACATCAATGTTCAGCACACTGTGTTGGAGGTAAGGGAAGAGTGAGTGTAACCACAAGTCGTGACCCCCTCCCGGGTCACACACAGCCCAGACTTGTGGGGAAGTGCTATTCCAGAGTCTACACTTGACAACAAACTGCAAACTAACGTGAGCTCAACTCCATTTATGGACTAGAAATGAAAAGATGCACTTAGCTACCAGCCCTCCAGTGCTTCTGTTATCTTCTGGCATTTAAGAGAGTTAATAAACTGCCATGGTTTCTGCCAACATAACTGGCAGTAATCCACAATTGATTGAGTTAATTAAGCAGAACAATTGTCAAGAGCTAAAAATAATAAGGAAGAATTTTAATGAAACAGTTCATGATGCTATAGAGCAGCACCAAGGTTTGTAGAAAATCTATTTGGAGATTTTCCCTAAGCTGTGTGTGTGTGTGTATGTGTGTGCACACACGTATGCGCTTTCTTTTAATGTATCATTCTATGAAGTACGTATTCCTAACATTCAGAGTAATGGAAAATAAATTATTAGAAATTTACTCCTTTCCAATACCTCGAATGTGTAATACACACTAGTGCTTAAATTCAGATATAATGAAAGCATCTTCACATTATGAACACCCTATTATTATTAATCAGAATCTCTCGATTCTAAGAAGGAGGGGCAAAGATGTTGATGCCAAGGTTGTTTTATTCAATTCAACATAGTCATGTAAGGTTCACATCATCTTCCACGGCTTTCTCACATGTGTGCTCTGTCGCAAGCCATCTGGGCTACAGGACCTTTGAGGCTCACATCCATAAGTGTTACTAGGATCCAGATTCTGGGTTAGGACTCTCTACCCTAGGGTGGGTGCCAGCTGAACATGGCATTTGAAGCTGCTGGGGGTAGAAATATAACCGATCATCAGGGGAAGCAGAAGTTCAGAGACGTGGGAGGTGAATTGGTGTATCTCATCTTCTAGTAGTTTAGCCATGGTCTTTCACAGTTTTCTTTCTAAAGTCATGTTTATTTCACCACTTCTACTTGGCTTTATAGTATGACTCTTATCTCAATATGTCTAATCCAAAATAATTATTACTACTTGGCATTTAAAACCACACGATTCATAAAGATGCATTTTATGCAAAGATAGAAGATTTCAAGAGTTATGGTATCTGTGCACCAACAAAGAGCAGGTAGACAGGGAGATAAATATGACCTAACAGGTTATCCCAAGTCTCGATGGAATGGGACTCATGAGAGGACACAGCAGAAGAAAGAGATCTCACAGCAATGTTTAGGGATGGCATGGAATGTCACCTGACCCGGGACCTTCCTGAAAGTGTGTGTGGAGTTACAGCTTTGATGGTGTTGGAACCGACGCAATTGAAGGGTGAAGTCTCAAGCCATTGTAAGTTCATTCATGACTCCATCCACGACTATAGCTCATTTCCTGAGGAACATGGTGCAGTATTCACGTACTGGCTTTGATGGGAGACCCCTGCACCCAAACCCAGGCTCTGCCCACTGCTGGGATCATCTGTGATGCTGGGATAAATTATATAACTCTTGAGCACCAATTTTCTGCTCTTTGTAAGACAAAGGGGAGAAGAGGGATTCTATATCAGAGGGGCGTTGCAATGATGCAATCAGTGACTAAGACAGATGTGGTCACTCCTCTTCAGAATAGTCAAGTAAAAAGAAGATTATGATACTGTGACATCTTCTGGAAATACTGTTATGATGGTGGAATAAAGAAGCAAAATCACCGAATGTTATATTGCCTCAGTCATTTTCATTATGGAAAATGATCATCTAATTGCAAAGAACAGAGCCACACTTGTAAGGCGGGATAAAATTCTAATGTAATTAAGTGGCTTTTCATTTCCAAGGCCCAGGAACTTTCCCTAAAGAAATCAAAGCAGCAGAGTCAGGAGCTTTAGAGATCAGGAAGGTGGGGCAAAGAGGATAGTAGTGGGGAGACTTTTAGGAGGGTGTACAGTGGTATAAGTCAGGAGCTGACTGTCAGACTGGTTGATGTAATGTGACGTGATGTGATGATGTGATGCAATGATGTGATGTGATTGTGATATGATCTGATGTGATGGTGTGTTGTGATGTGATGATGTGATTGTGATGTGATGACATGATTGTGATGTAATGATATGGTGTGATGTGATGAGATCGTGATATGAGGTGATGTGATGTGATGATGTGATGTGATGGTGTGATGTGATGGTGTGATTGTGATATGATGATGTGATGATGTGATTGTGATGTAATGATATGATGTGATGTGATGTGATGTGGATACCTGAATGTGCGTTTGGAAAAACAGGACTGTTTCTTTAGGATTTAAGACCATAATTTAGCTGTATAATCTAGGGACCCTGTACTCCCCTTAGAGCTTATCTGTAAAATAAAAATATATCTTTTTGCCTCATAGAATGTTTTTTAAAAATAAAATTTAATACTGCATATAAAACTATTTTTAATAATGTAAGGTGCTATCTTTGCAAGCATAAGATTACAGGATGACCATGATGATAATAATTCGAATAACAATCCAGATCTCAAAAAACAGAAAACATTTAGTCAAATTATTGTCTCTTTGTCTATGAAACAATTGAAAAGTAAAAAAGAATTTTTAAAAAAGAGAACATAGACCACAAATTGCCATTTTAACTTAAAATTCTGCCAATTATTAATGATACATTTTTATATAGAGAATATGCATTCTTGAGATTTTGTACCTTACCTGTGATGGGCTAATGACGTGTCCCTCTCATAATTCATATGTAGAAGCCCTAACTCGCGATGTTTTCTGGAGGTAAAGACTTTGGGAGGTGATTAGGTCATGAGGATAGAGCCCTCGTGATGGGGTTAGCCCTTAGAAGAAGGGACACAAGAGAGCTGATCTCTTTCTCTCTTGTGAGGACAAGAAGGTGGCTGTCTGCAACCAGGAAGAGGACCTTTACCAGGAACCAAATCCCCGGCATCCTGACCTTGGACTTCCAGCCTCCAGAACCATGAGAAACAAACGTCTGTTGTGTAAGCCATGCAGCGTGAGGTGTTCTGTTATAGCAGGCAGAGGTGACTAAGACATCGCCGAATAAATTACGCTGATTAGCAGGCTCTCTCTCTGCCTGTCTTGCTCTGTATCTACCTCTCTGTGTCTTTCTCTCTCTCACTAATTTTTACTGATTGCAACGTGCCAAGTGCTGAGCTGAGAGCGTCCTGTGCATCACCTTATTTATGCCGCAAACTCAGTGAGCTATTGATGTGGACGGACCAGATGTGCATGAAGTACAGATGTATTACACGGCTGCGCCACGTCTGTGTCAACACTGTGTCCACAGCATCGGTACCATCACTGTGCGTACCTACATCTAACTCCACCGGTCACAGCACAAACACGACGTGGTGTGTACACACAGCAGTGAGCCGTGTGAGCGTGACCTGTCAGTGGTGCCAGAGGTGACTACCATGATGAACATAAGCCAAAGTCTGACCTTCTCTGGAGGAAGGTAGGAATTGGGACACTGTCTTGTGCCAGATATAGGGAACGAATTAACGACTTGACGATTCAAATGTTTTCTGGGATTTTCTGGATCTGAAGAGACATAAGAACATCAAGAGTGGAGAACAGCAATCTGGCTGCTTAAAATGCTCACAGAAAATGGTGGCAGTGAGAGCCCAAGTTCTGGGCCTCTGAGTGGGGCCCGGTGGGCAGTCTCTGCACGTGTGCCCAGGTGGGAAGAGCTGCTTAGTTCAATAGAAAACACTTCTCTGAAGTTTTTCCTCAGTTTAGCTCTATTGACCTAACCTAGTAATTTTGGCAATAAGTTATCTGTCAAACTTTTTTTTTGTTTTCTGTGTCTAGGTCTTCGTAGGTCTTTTACTATGAAGTTGGGAGAAGCCACATCAAGGCTGAAAGCCTGATTCCCTTTCAAATCCAGGGCCCTACAGAAAAATTTGAGTTAGGAGATGGATTGGTAACATGTGCTTGAAATTAGAACGAATCGCTGCAAAGAAAGAGAGCACACAAAAGAGACTGCAGCGTCCCCTAGCGTTGCTGAAACATCTGGACCTCAGCCAGGCTCTTCCCAGCGATCTCAGAGCTTCCTGCAACACCGTCTACGGGTGGAAATGCTGCACCAATTGCCAAAAAGGTGTGTTGGTTTGAAATCCTATCCATAAAATTATGTAACAATCTTAAAAGTACTAGTTTGAGGCCAAATGGTATCTCATTATTTTAATTTGCATTTCTTTGAATATTAGTAAGGGAACATTTTTTTACATGTTTATTAACCACTCTTACAGCTTGTTTTTTAAATGACCTGTTTGTGTCCTTTGCTCAATAGGTCATTTTAAAAATAATCATAGCACACGTACAACTAAATGAAAGGACAGTTTCTTGGAACAGATTGTTTCCCTGTGTTTTTTAAAGAAAGGTACTAAACACAGGAATTAACACTATCAGTAGTGACTGAAACTTGGAGACGACAAGTACACATAAAACTCCTCCGTCTGGTGTTTTAAAGCACAAGGCCTTTACTTCTGTTCTAAGAAGGGAGAGGAAGAGGTTAGAGGAGATTTTTCAGATGTTCACGCTATTTTTGCTTATGATCTTTTCTTTCAGTCCAAAACACTGAAACAGAATCAGTTTGCTATAAATATATAACAATAGTCTCTCCCTTTGGGGTTATCACCTAAATGCTTCATTGTCTTATGGGACTATATAACTTTTTAGTTTAAATAACAATTCATCTATTTACAAAAAAATTCTCAAAAGAAGGATGTGTGCGAGCGTGCGTGCACATGTGTTTAAAGAAAGCAGCGTTCAGAAGCAGCGCTGAATCAACCGTCTGTTGCAGTAACTCACTGTCTATCGCAGGACTGTTCCTTGTGGGAGAGAGAGTAGAATGGGGGGTGTTCGGGGTTCACCGTCCTGCTTTCCAAGGTCAGGTCACAAAGAGCTTCCATCACGTCTCTCCCAGACCTCCAGAACCCCGTCAGCACTCCTCAGCTGGAAATCTTGAGCCTCCTGCTCTTCTGGATTTCTCCATGTTACCATGCCCACTCTTCCTCGTTTTTCTGACACAAATATGCAAACTTCTCAAATCCACAGGCATGGCCGCTTTTCGAACTGAGACGTCCACCTGTCTCTGTGCACCACTTCAGATCCCCAGGGCCTGGTCCAGCCCCACCTCCTGACAACCAGGCCAGCCCACACGGAACTCCTACTCTGCAGAACTGCTGCTCGACGTGTCTTCTGTGTCCCCGGCTCTCTTGTTTGGGTACATAGCTATTCTTCACACGGATGTCTTCTCTCCCACAGTAAATATTAGGTGGAAACGTGGATCCCCTACTCCCAGCTTCTACGTGAGGGTGCTAGCCAGAGGAAAAGCCTGACCTCTCCCCACGGTCCACTCCACCCTCCTCGCAGACTGGTAGCGTCGTCTTGGCAGATGGACACTCAGCGTGGAGGTCTGTCTGGGTCAGAGCACGCAGACCCCCGAGGCTCAGTGCAGGGCCAGGTGAGGCCCGGGTTCCTCAGGAAGCGACAGTAAACTGTGTTCATCCACACCAGCCCACACACTCACACATGGTGTTCACGTTCAGCTGTTAGCCATCGACATGCTCCCCGTTCATTACTTCAACGGAATGTTGCGTTTCTAGATTGTTTTCCTGGGATCATTTATAGGCCAGAAAAAAGTTAGGTAAAGAGGCTAAACAGAACCATGTTTTCCTATGCTGTACAGTAAGGCTGGAATAACCCAAACTTCAGAGGGTTGTCACTGAATGTTGTGTGAGATTCACAAGAATCCTATTTAAACGTGGAAGCATTCAACTTTTGCAACAATTCTACCAGAAAATTTAAGGAATTCCTTACATCCTAAAGTGCCTTGAGGTCCCTGACGATGTTATTATTTCTCCTTGGCTATGCCTGCTGCTCCTCTAATCTCTGCCTTGTAGCCACATGTGAGTGGTTGAGCACAGATACCAGATTGTCGGAGGAGGTCACCAAGGACGTGACCACCAGTTGACCCTCGAGCTGGACCTGGGCAATCAGAGGCTCACCCCCTCCCCTGTCCTTGGAATGGACACTCTGCCCTCCGTTCCCACAGTGGGAGCTCTTCCAAGGACGCAGCCTTGAGACAGAAGGTGTTGTTGGGACCATCTGGATGGACAGTGTACGTGACTGAACCCCTATTAAAGCTGCTATATAAACTTTAAGATTCTGGCAGAGGGTGTGGAGATCTACTCGTCCTGCAGCCCCCAAGACAAGCCTGGTAAGTAAGTTCCCTTCCTACCTGCTACCACCATTCTGAGGTGTGCACCTCTTTCTTCAGTCTCTCCCTGCCCTCCATGTACTGGGGCTGGATCTGATTTTACCCCGGGAATTCCTGAGATTGTGAACCACCACAGATACACCCTTATTTCACATCCATGCTCTTTAACAAATTTCTGCCCAAGGTCTGAAAATCAATAGGTATACGCTGTACAAATAATAAAAGGAAAATTGTCTTTCTTTAGATGCAAATTACACTTAAAAAGAAGGAAAGAAAAATATTTATCACCTTACAACCTCTAACTACTTACCTTGGTGTAGTTTTCTCACTGATGAATTTCTAGACAACATAACAGCTTTACTGTAAAAAGCGTTGGTACAGAAATTGAGGGATTGGGCCAGCCTAGATCTGCCCATTATGAGAAGGGAAAGAGTGAACTGGTTGGTGCACAGGTGCGGTTCTTGGGCAGAATAAACTAATAACAGTGATAAGTCAGAGCTCCAGGTGTCCCCAGGGGACAGTTATGTGAAGGCAGGGCAAGGAGCTTGGGGTGGAATCCATGCTGGAGGCCCAGCTGTATGACCTGGGGCACACTGACAGCGTGAAGGAACCTCAGAGAATAACGGTGTCCTGTCAACGCTGGGCCAGTAAACCTCAGGTTGAGTAGGCAGCTGGGGCGAACTGTACAGCCATCCAGCAATCTGTAAGTACACAGTAGTATCGAAATTTCCCTGAAATAGCTTAAGTTCTTCCCACCTGTGTCTGATGGTCAACAACTAGGGCAGACAAGGGCCTATAGGCTGAAGAACCCAGCTCTTTGTGAGGGGCAGGGTGATCAGACTCAGGAATGCAGTCAGACGGGCTACCCAAGTCTCCTGTGTCCCTGCTGCAGCCACGTTCTCCGTGCGTCACCTAAACAGTTCCTGCACTGCCTGGGAAGCTGTTTGATTCTCTAAGGTTGTGGATATATGGCATCAAAATAGCTAGTCTATTTCTTCTTTTAAAAATCAAGTACGGTATAAGAAGTTTGGAAAACAGTTTGACAATGTCTTATCGTTTTAAACATATACTTACCACAGGACCTAGCAATCCCACTCCTATGTATTCATCCAAGAGAAAAGAAAACCCATTTCCACAAAGACCTGCATGTGAATGCTTGTGGTGGTTTTATTCCTAACAGGTAAAACTGGAAACAAGCCCACTATACGTCAACAGATGTGTGGATACACACATTGTGGTGTCGCTATACAATGGAATACTATGCAGCAATGAAAAGAAACCCATGCAACGATATGGGTGAACTTCAAGACACGGTACTGAGTGAAAGAAGCCTGACTCTGAAGGCTATAAGCTAAGTCTCTGCCTGCAGCTGCACATCGATAGTTGAGCAGAGATGCTGCCTACACCTTCATCACATCCACGCTCTTTAGAAAATTCCTGCCAGAGGGCTAAGAATCGAGTGACGTGTGCTCTGCAAACACGATTCCACGTAGACGACACCCTGGAGGAAACACGTCAGCAGCTGCCAGGCGCAGGAGACTAGACTACAAGGGGGCACAAGAGAATTTTTTGAGGTGATGGAAATATCCTATATCTTGATTGTGCAAGTCCTTACACAACTATATACATCTATCAAAACTCATAAAACTGTTTACCTAGAAAGTGTCAGTTTTATGGCATATAAATTATACATCAATAAACCTAACTTTAAAAAAAAGGAAAGGCTACTATTGAAATAGTCAGTTATTCAATGTTAGTTTTCATTTAATTAGAATTCTCCTGAGTCAGCTGTTGACCACTCTCCTAAATCTTATTACGGTAAACCAGAACATTTGAACAACTCTTGAATTGCCGCTTAGATTTCAAAGAGCTGTGTTTCTTCTCTTAGGGATTCATTGCTTTCATTTTCTTTTTTCCTGGGTAACCAGTAATTTAAATAAAGCGGTGTGGAGAAAATCAAGTCGACTTCACATGCAGGAACAAGTTGTTTCCGTGTGTCCTGAAGTCTCTTTATTTCCCTATAGCTCCTTTTCCTTTTCCTGAACCGGGGAGAGAGGTGAACTTACACGTCTTCATGACACATTGTCTGCTGTGAATTTTTTTTTTCATTTTATTTTTCAGACATACAGGGTTCCCTTCAAATTTTGTAAAATGTCCGTTTCTAGTATTCTTTTTCTCTGTTTCCTTCAATAATCCCCCTCTTCCATGGCTACCTATTTCTTAAGTTGAATTCTGCCCTCCATTTTACTCTGAAGTTATTTCAGTGTTTACTGAAACTCCTTTTTCATGGAAGGAATTTTTGTGACACTTCTTTGCCAAGTTGCCATAGGTGTTGTGTATAATAGGATATTCCTTTTCTACTGCTGCTAACAAATTATCACACATATAGTGGCTTAAAACAGTGCCCACGTATTCTCTCACCTTTCCTCTGGGCCAGAAATCTGGGTACGGGTTAGCTGGGTCCCCTGGTCAGGGTCTGCACAGGCTGAGACCGAGGTGTTGGCTGGGGCTGTGATTCTCATCGGGAGCTCGGGGTCCTTCCAAGCTTCAGGTTGTTGGCAGGATGCCGTTCCTGCGGTTGCAGGACTGAGGTGCCTGCTTCCTTGCTCACTGTCAGCCGAGGGTCACACTAAGCTCCTACAGGCTGACAACGTGGTCCTCCTACAACACGGCCAGAGGAGAATTTCCCTCACGGGCACATCCAGGCCCTCTTTTAAGGACTTACCTGATCAGGGCAGGTCTACCTAGAAAAATGTCCCTTTTGATTAGCTCACAGTCAACGGATTAGGGATGCTGATCGAAACTGCACACTCACTCGCTGGCCATATCCTATTGCTTAGAGGCAAGTCCCGCCAGGGGAAGGAACTGCTTGTCAGGGTGGGTCACTGAGAGTCATGCCAGCAATTGTAAGAACCGAATGACTGTACTATAGTTACTGTAAAAGACATCCATGGCTGTGTTGTTCTTTTAGATGTAGCAACATATAGATAACTGAGTGTGATTTATTCAAAATTTAAATGCAAATATAGTTATTTTGTATAAAAATACTAAAACTTTGATTAAAAATTCTATATTTTATTACTATCGTGACAAGAGATGCCAGTTTTCCTAATAAATGTTAAAAAGGGTAAAGAAACACTGCTGAGATATTTGCAAGCTCCAAATAGATTTTTTTTAACTAGACCTAATACATTTAGGGGGAAAAGGGAAAAGGAAGTCATATACTCAAGTAAGTGTTTCAAGTAAACTGTATTAATTCTCGCAGTAACCCAGTAAGGTGAGCATTATAACTGTACTGCACAGATGAGGCGCCTGGAATCTGAGAGGATGAACAACTTCCCCAAATCACAGAGCTGGCAGGTGGTGATGAAACTCCTGTCATACATAACTCACAGCTGGGGTTTTTATAAAGCCCCAGACGCAGGGAGAGAAAAGCACCGCTGAATTTCAAATATCACTGTTAATATCAGGCCCTACCTTAATTTATGTACAAGCATCTCATGAATTTAAGGTCTGCATCCTACACCTTTGGACTGCTTCCTCTGTGCCGTAAACTCCCTGCGCGTCTTCACAACTTGATCATAAACCATCCGTAGAAGGGGAACTTGCCAAGGAAGGCACGGCCCCCCGGAAAGCGACACATGCTGTTGACTGCATCCTTGAAGCTGTCCTGCAAATTAGTGGTTAGGGATTCTGTGGCTCATAAGGTCACGTAAGTCACCCACGTTCATCCAGCTGGTGTGGATGAAGTCGAGAAATGCCGACAGCACTGGGAAATTGGTCTGGGATGATTCTTCTCCCTTTGCATTTTCCCGGCGCTGGAGACTGTGGCTCAAGAATGCTGGGTGTGGAACGCCCCCTGCTAAGGGTCTTTTCACGTGGAACGTAAGATCTGTTTTTAATTGCTATAATCTAAATGTGTCGAACTTCACTGTTTTGCCTCTTCAGTGTGCAAATATCTTTCCAATAAGCAGAAAATAATTCCATTTTTGGTTTTATTACTGAAGTTGATTACCTGCAGAAGAACATAGGCTGAATTAATTACTAAATATTCCAGATACTCCAGGAAGCCCTCCGAGTCATGAAAGAAGTCGCTACAGAACTTGGACCTTCAATTGTGCAAACGTACATTTGCTGTGGCTCCTTTGTGTCCCATGGTGACAACAATATTTTGACAAAGAACATCATCTCTGTGTATTGGTCATACTTTTAGTTTTCTGTATATTTTACATTAACCAGTGCCGAGCCATCCTGTGTCTGGCCTGCACACCCAGGAGGCAGTACTGCTCTGCTTTACCACCCCAGGTGCAAGTCGGGACCACGGGCCACAGCCTGCGGCAACTGTTCAACCCAGCCGGCCTCGCGTTCCCCTGCCCTGCCTCGCCTTTCAGAGGATGCTCCAGCGAAGGCTGCGGCCTAGGCTCTCCCTCCCTCTGCTGCTGCCTCCTGACCAAGCCCGGTGTCCCCTGTGGCCCTGCGTGGGCCCTGCCTCTCGTTTCCGGGGGAGTGTGACAGCTTTTCTTTCAGCGGCGTTGATGCTCCGAGTCGTGTCTCGGTCACCTTCATAAAGCAAGACCCCGCACAAGACACAGTACTTCGTGAAGGTGCATTTTCCTCCCGTGAACGCCCCAGACAGCAGCTGCTGACTCGGTGACGTTCCTAAGCACCCAGGCTGCTGTCGACCACGGTTGTTCATGGAGACTCGGTGGCTGTGGTATGAACCGCGGGCACGAGGGGAGGGCCGGTTGCACGCAGGGACGACCGTGTTTCTTGCCTCATCTGCAGTTTCCACCACGTCTTCCCTGTAGGGTGGTGCTGGGCGACGCCGGGCCAGGCGCAGCCGTCAGCGTCTTAACTCTGATGCCCACGACCACGCTGCAAGGTTGCTATTGCTATCCCACTTCATAAACGAGTAAACCGAGGCTCCGTGAGGCTGACTTACGGGCCGCAGGGTTGAGGCAGTGGGAGCTGAGATTGAAACCCCCTCCCCAGCAAGGCTGCCGCTCCCTTATATCATGGCACCTCCTTGAAAAAATGAGAAATTCCAAACCAAGTTTAGCTTAGAAAAGAAGTAGTCAGAAAAAGGAACCATCTTTTTTAATATAAATGTGATTATTAAGTAAACCATATTTTTCTGAGTATTTTCATCATGGTGACTTTAACACCATTCATGTGTTTTATTAAAATGTTTGAACATTGAATATGCCCAATCAATTTTCTATGGGGCTGACATCATGAAAATGGGGGCTGCACGATTATTACTGAAAATATTTTGCTAGAGCTCGAAGGAGACCCAATTCTCACTTCAAGACTGCTTTGGGAAAGACCGAAACGTGGCTACTTGGTGAGATGTAAGTTAAACAAGACTTTTGTTTCCCCAGAAAACAATTTTATATTCATTTCCAATGTGTTTGCTAGCACAATACCATAGATCCGTGGAAGCTGTCTTCAGTAATTTCTCAATCCTCTAGACAGGAACCTGTCAGAGATTAATATAATGGTCAGGGTTTTACCTCTAATTTAAGAAGGAGACGGCACATGGCTTGTGAGGCTGACAGGCTGTCAGAAGAGAAGTCCTGACGGCACCAAAGGAACTTTTACGTCCTTTGTAGCAAAAACTGGTTAGAATCCAAAGAGAGCAGCTAAGCACGGGTCTCTCTGGTCTCTGCAGAGTACCAGGGGCATTACTTCTGTTTGAGAGAAGTGGCTATTATTGAATTTACTGAAACAGAAATAACTTTTCCTTGGAGAAGAGGGTCTTCTTTACATGGCGGTCACTATTTTCAGTAAGTAAAGATCTGCCAACTACATGGGTCAAAAAAGAAAAAAATAACGAAAAAGGAAAACTACCAAAATTTACACAATCATAGATCAGGCTCTGTTTAGAACGTCCCTGGTCTTAACCTCGCAATAAATGCTTGCCCGTGGATTCAGGACTTAGCCTCAGACTTAGGCTCCTCCTTAGCAGGAGCCTAATACAAGTCCAGCAACAATCCTTCAATAATTTGGCTACTTTTTTGCCTTCCTGTATTTTTCCACGTCCTTATGAAATTCTTGAACTTTCATGAAGAGGCCATTAAATTTCCAATAAGTATGCTTATATATATTTTTTACTCATTATAACATTTGCATGAAAGGCCTGGGTGGATCATTTAAAAATTTTTGCTAAATGCTTTTAAATCCACAGAGTGGTGGAACTGGGAAAGAGCAGATGCCTTGCAGAATCGGTTCTGCCTGGGAACCTGGAGTGGCTGCCGAGCTGGCTTCACAATTTAATTAAATTAAACTAAAACAGACCTGAATTCCGTTAGAGCTTCTGTTAGGCACCAAGGAAGGATACTGCTCTATGAGATCAAACATTCTGAATAACTGAGTTTTTCCCCATGTTAATCTGAATTCCTGGTTTTATGTGCATAGACGGCACATTAAAAACAAAGCACACTCTCCAGTCCCCGGGGAAGGAGGCCTCCCGTGCCGCAGGCAGGCACCCACCAAATGTCCCTTACACACTCGGAAGGGGCATGTCCCCTCAGCAGGGCTGGAGAGCTGTAGGGAAGAGAGCCCGCCAGGGCGTGCTCTGACCGTCAGAGACCAAGGAAGAAGGGCTGCGTCCCAGATGGGACCTCGACTTTCACAGGTGACCACAGGAGTGTTTTCTGTCTCCTGACTCTTACTTGCATGTGTGGGTTGGGGAGCAAGTGCAAAAACAACAGGTGACACCCTTGGGGACTCACAGATCAATTCACAGATTGTAAATGAGCTTCTGCTGATCAATTCTTGTGGCAACACGAAACTTCAAACAAGGGCAAGTTTTACAAAGATATTTAATCTTCAATCAGACAAAGCCTATCTGATGAAAACCACGTATTTGCCAGCCTGATTTTATTTATACTTACAAAACACATTAAAATATGGCAGCTAGCTTTTTTATTCACAGATGAACTATTCTAAAATAATATAGATACTAAAATTCCTTCTAAAGCTTACCTGGTTAGTTTTCTTTGTCATATTTTTTAAAGTGCTAGTTTACATTAAAAAGCATAGTATTTCAAGCGATACCATTTAACACTATATTATCTTGGCAAAAATGAATGAAAAACACAGAACAACATAAGGCTAAACATTAACAGCAAGTGCAGCTATCACGATGTGAGATATGGTGACGGGGGCACTGCTAACTCCTCTCAGAAGCATCAGTGTTGGAGTCGCACAGGCTGTGAGGAGCAGGCTCACCCAGGCCACCTGACGGCATTTATTATCTACGTGCGGGAAAGAAAGGAAACCCCAGAACCTACCTGGGCTTCGTGGAGGGCTGAGAAGTCACCCCTGTGCACAAGAGGGAGGAAGTGCTGGAGGCCTGGGCGCCTTGTCACCCTCAGAGGCCAGATCTCCCTCTCCCTACCCTACTGAGCACTCGTGGCTCAGCTCCTCTCTCCACTCTCTTCTCTGTCTCAGCTCACACACAGGCCCTGCTTCTGCTCTTTCTCTGGAAGTCAAAATGACCAAGAAAGAGGATTTGTTTGGCTCCATTGGTCACCATCTAACATGGAGCCCTTCTGTTGGACAGAGCCCTCAACCAGATCCCCTCACAGATCAGCTCTCGGGCTCCATTCATGCGGCCGGGACAGAGAGCTGCTGTGGCATCAAGAAGGGTTAGATCAATCGGGAAGGGTCATGGGCTTGTCCAGAAGAAACTGAAACAGTAGTGCTGGGTCCCCACAGTGCCATGGCCTTGTCTCCAGTTCAGGGAGTCTGCAAAAAAATGTTGTGGAGGACACAGCAAGGAGTCAGGGAGGGTCCTGCCGTCACAGGGCAGCTCCATGTTACTAATGAGGGTTGAAGTGGGATTTCCCTCTGGTGTCTCCCCACAGTTGGAGTTATCCTTCTGCCTTAGCTTCACCTCCCTCCCCGAGCCATTCAGCACAGCCCACAAGAGATGCTTGAAACTGGGTGCTCAAGCTAATCTTTCTTCTCCTTGAAGTTCACGGGGGCACACATCACTTTACAAAGAAGACTGCATCAAGTTTACATCTTAAAAAAAAATAAGATTTTGTAAATAACACAATTCTCTAAAAGTAAAAAAGTAAAAACAAATCTCTTTCTAAATTCACTTCAACACAGCATCCTTCAAATCAGCAAAGCTGTCCTGTTGCTAACTGAACACCATTCTCATCAGAGCACGACACTTACCTCGTCCACAGATGAACCTGCATCAGTCTTTCCCTCACATCTACGGTTCCTGGTTTTATCTCTGTTGCCACCACTGGACTGCAGGCTCCTCGAGGCTGGGAGTGGGGTCTTTCATCTCTGCAGCACCAGTCCCTAGCCAAGAGTACGTGATCCCGACAAGTTTGTTGATTGAATGAGTGCAAGTATGGCCATGCATTTAGGCCATTGGATGTCACAAGGGTGCTAAACCCAAGGTGATCTTCAAAGGAGCAATCGGTGGGGATAGACAGCAGCTTGCAGTGGGTGAGGTGAGGCTACTGTGAGGCAGCGATGACAGAGGCGCCTCCTTCTCAAAGTTCTGTGTAGAGGAAGAGGAGACGGGACGGCTGCACACAGAAGGTGCGGCAGGGCTGTGACTGCGAGTGGAATGTCCACTTGCCAGCGCCTTGGAGGCAAAGAGGGAATCGCACAGAAGCGAAAGTTTACTCCTCGGAGAAAGACCCCTCAGGAGACGGGAGCCTGAGGGACCTGGAGCCTGAGGAAGGAGAGGGCGTAACCCGGGAGGGGAGAAGGAGCCCCTCCTCCTGCGGGATGAGGCCGAGAGGAACACACACAAACTGAGAAACAAACTCATCCGGTCCACACAGCAGATTAACAGCATTGAATAAACATGACTGATGGCACCGTCGAAGAAGCAGGAAACGTCACACGAACCGTAAAACCAACATTTGCTTGGACTCAGGGTTTATCTTATTTTAAAAACAGTATGTTGTTGCTGCTCTGAAAACAGTAAAATTCTTTGTTCATACATATGTGCATATTGTTCTGGTACAATCGCAGGGACTGTCAATTCTCAGTCTGCAATTTTTAAAGTCAGCAAGTGTTGTAGCAAACTTAAAACCTGTAAATCTCATCCACACCATCATTTAGGCATAAAAGTCTCAAAACCATCAGTTTATTCTCTATTGCTATGTAAGTTAATATCTTCTCAATCAAAAAGAGCTTCCATGATACACAATTTAGGTTCCCTCTGGTTAATTAAACTTGGTTGGAAGCAAAACAAAAACCAAAGAAAAAGTGTTTTAGAATCACCCAGCTACTGATCATTCTCCTTGTGAATTTGCACACACACAAACACAGCAATTTGGGAAAATGCTGCGAAATCAAACGAGGACTGAGAGTCGAGGTGACACAAAGCTGAACAGCTGTGGGTTGACTCCTCCAGGGAGGCCTCACTCACCAGGTGGTTCCCACCAGGACAGAGCAGAAGGGCGTTGCTGACACAGTGTTGTGAGGAGCACAAACCTGTCGAGAGGAAGAGCAGGAAACTCTGCTCCTGTGGCAGCCGGACAGCCTGTGCCAGACCTGGATAAGGCAGCTAGCGTCCACCTTCTGTCACAACTGAGGAGCTTGGACTTCTCATCCAGTCTCTTCAGGGTCACCTGTGATTGCATTCCCTTTTGATGGACAGAGGAAGAAGCCATCCTCTGACATTAAGAGTCATCCTGGGAATTCCCACCTATGGGCATTTAGAGATGAACACGGATGGCACAGAACAGGCTCCTACTGGAGGTGATGCGATCAGTCCAGACGCTCCCAGAGGAATCCCCTCCAGACCCGGGCGTCAGAGGAATCCCCCCGGGACCCGGGCATCAGAGGAATCCTGTCTAGACCCAGGCGTCAGAGCGATCCTCTCCAGACCCAGAAGTCAGAGGGGTCCCCCCCGTACCCGGGCATCAGAGAAATCCCGTCTAGACCCAGGCGTCAGAGGAATCCCCCCGGGACCTGGGCGTCAGAGCGATCCCCTCCAGACCTGGGAGTCAGAGGGATCCCCCCGGGACCCGGGCAACAGAGGAATCCCGTCTAGACCCGGGTGTCAGAAGGGTTCCCCCAGGACCCAGGCATGCTCTCCTCGTGCAGCTGGCGCTGGACTCTCCCTCAGAGGAGTTCCTCAGTGACATCACTGGTAGTTGGGCGCCTCAAGTGACATCACTGGAGGGGATGATGACAGTCAGGGTCTGGGGGCTGGAGCTGCCAGACGGGTTTCTCCTGGATGAAGTGGCGAGTTAGCAGCAGCAATGCCCATCAAATTCTCTGTGGAAAAGTCTAGAAGTACCAAGCCCTGCCGCCAACAAGCTAAAAGGCAGTTAATGACGCCTGGACAGTCCTGAACAACCTGGATGCTCAGCAGCACATTCGAGATGAGAAGCTAAAGGCACCGACGGTGGCAACACCAGGGTTGGGCTCGGTTCTTTGCTGCCCAGAAGGTGCTCTGTCCGGAGGACGTCTGTCTGTGTGTAGGGTTGACTATCTGGTGGTACCTCAAGGCATGTTTGCATATTGAACTAATTAAAACTTTCTCTCCCCAGTTATGCTATTGTCTGTTCTAATTTGTTGCAGATAACAGGACTTCAATTAGAAGAAACTGGATTTTTTAAAAATCATTTTTAAAAGTCATGAATAGAGAACTACCTTTCACTTTGACAGAGAAAACACTGGATCAATAATCCAACACAGCATTTAGATATAATTTTTATAAAATTCCATCTGACCTGGGCTTCTGCTTCCGGCCAAGATGAGGTAATGGGGACCAGACTTATCCTCCTGCCTGAAACAATCAAGACAACCAGGTAAAACATGTAGAACCGTGGTGGACAGTGGACATCAGCGAGGACAAGGCAGTAACCCTTGAGGAGAGGAAGCAGTTGAGGGAGCCCTCTTTGTCCCAGGCGAGCCTGGAGGGCGTCTAGGCCGAGGCACGAGGGGCAACTGAGGAGGACCCTGCTCTGCCCCTGGGGCTGCGAGTCGGGGAGACCGAGGCAGCCGAGTTCCTGGGACGGGGTCCTGGCGGGGAGAGCTGCATGTGGAGAGTGCCCCCAGGTCTGCAGGGGAGGGTGCCCCGAAGAGCCCCGACCACACCCCCAGGAGAACCCCGGAGGAGAACCCCCGAGGCCAGGGAGACATGGGACAGGGCAGCACCTCTTCCCCTCGCCTGCTTCCTCTGAATGTAGGGCAGTTGGGTCTCTGAAGGGGAAAGAGAAAAATATTTTAATAGGATAGTAAAAATAAAGGACAAAAAAGACCCTCCCCTTAATCTCATTAAAATCACCATCTTTAAGGTGGGGCTATTCCTACCTACAGTCTAATCTCTCATTTTGTTTGTGTTTTTCGTTGGTTTGTTTCAGAAAAACTACAAAGATAGTATGTACAGACAGTTTCCAGACACCATACACCAGTTTCTCCTATTGATAGCTTACATTTAGTGAGGCAGAAGCGTTACAATAAATGAACCAATACTGATACATTATTATTAATTAAAATCCATAGTTTGAGGTTTCCCTAGTTTTTCTTCATGTCCTTTTCACTCATTTATTCAGCCTCAACTCCACTCCGTCAGTGGTGTACAGACAGCAAATTTATCACACATCCTCTTCCAAATGAAAAGCTTTTAGTGCTACCTTCACTTGAAAAAAGAATTATACTAGTTCTAACTTAAATCTCCATCTGAAAACTACATAATCTAAGATGGACCAAACTCTTGTCAAAGAACAGCTTAGAGATCATGGACGGCTCTGGTGAATACCGGGGACTCGGTTCCCTCCTCCTGGGGTCCCTCCAGGCTCTCTTCTGCCTGGAAGGCAGATCTGGAATCTCAGGATCCAGGGCGTCAGTGGCCTCGTTTTGGCCCGGTCCAGCAATCTCCCTGAAAACGCCTCCTCCCCGAGGGACGAGCAGGGCGGCTCCCAGGGCACCTCTCCAAGAGCCACGTAAGCACAAACCACGTCCTGAAGGTGAGAATTTATAAGGTTGAAGGCTTCTTCCACCGTGTCACATACATTCTGGCAAATTGAAAATTTTAAATGTAACAAGCAGCAAACAACCACCAATCAGGGCCACATTCAAGACGGTCAAGCCAGGATGCATAAGGACATTTGCTACAGTAAAGTTACCCTCTCTTAGCTTTTACCTCCAGTTAAACAAATCAGGAATAGAGATTTAAAAAACCAAAACTTCTTTCAATAGGTGAAGACAGTGGAAAAAATTCCTGGGCAGCAACTGGGGATTTACTCCTATTTTGCACCACATGCCAATCAGCTCAGAACACTTTGTTAGGATCTCTGCCTCATCTTCCTGCTCCTTTCTTTTCGCCTAAGACATCAGGATACAGGTTCTAGACAGAAGTTTTCTTTTAGGCATAAATTAAGAAGAGTAAAATCATACCAAGTATCTTTACCAACCACAATGGAATGAATACAAATCAACAGCAGTAGGAAAACTGGAAAACTCACAAATACGTGAAAATTAAAGAACACACTTGAACAACCAAAAAGTCAGAAGAAATCACAAGAGAAATTAGAAAATATCTTGAGACAAATGAAAATGTAAACACAACATACCAAAACTTATGGGATGCAGTGAAGGCAGGAATAAGAGGGAAGGAAGTTCATAGGTATAAAAGTGTACATTAAAAAAGAAGGTCTCAAATCAATAACTTAAATTTATACCTCAAGGAACTAGAAAAAGAACAAACTAAACCCAAAGTCAGGAGATGGAAGGAAATAAGATTACTGCAAAAGTAAACAAAACAGAGAATAGAAAAAAATCCAACAAAACTAAGAGTTGGTTTTCTGGAAAGATCAAAAAAATTGACAATCTCTTAGCTAGATTAACTAAGAAAAAAAGAGAGAAGACTCAAATAAATAAAACCACAAATGAAAGAAGGGACATTACAAGTGAACCACAGAAATAACAGGATCATGAGACGACTGTGAATAAGTCAGCCAACACATGGGACAGCCTAGGGGACAGACACGCTCCTAGAAACAGTCTACCAAGACTGAGTCACGAAGACTCAGAAAGCCTGAACAGCTCTATAACTGGTGAGATTGAATCAGTAATCGAAAACCTCCGAACAAAGAAAAGCCAGGCCCAGACAGCTTCACTGTGACTTACCAAATATTTAAAGAACTAAGGCCAATCTTTCTCAAACTCTTCCAAAAAATTGAAGAGATGGAAACACTCCCAAACTCATTCTATGAGGCCCAGCATTAGCCTAATGTCAAAGCCAGATAGGACACCACAAGAAAAGAAAACTACAGGCCAATATCCCTGATGAACATAGATGCAAAAATCCTCAACAAAATACTAGCCAACTGAATTCAACAGCACAGTGAAAGGATTAAACACCATGACCGAGTGTGATTTACCCCTGGGATGCAAGGATGGTTCACCATACGAAAATCAATTGAAGTGACACACCCACTAACAGACTGAAGGACAAAAACCACTTGATCAGCTCAATTGATGCAGAAAAAGCATTTGACAATATTGAACACACTTTCATGATAAAAACATTCAACAAGCTAGGAACAGAAGAAAACTACCTCAATATAATAAAGGTCATATATGGACAGTCCACAGCTAATCTCACTCTCAATGGTGAAAGACATTGAGAGCTTTTCCTCTCAAGTCAGGAACAAGACAAGTGTGCCCACTCACCAGTTCTACTCACAATAGTATTGGAAGTCCTAGCCAGAGCAATTAGGCAAGAAGAAAAAACAAAAGGCATCCAAATTGAAAAGGAAGAAGTAAAATGATCTCTGTTTGCAAATGACACGATCTTATATGTAAAAACCCTAAAGAGTACACACACAGAAAATGCTGGAACTAATAAATTCCGCAAAGTTGCAAGATACAAAATCAACAAACAAAAATCAGTTGTGAGGGCTGGCCTGGTGGCATAGTGGTTAAGTTTGTGCGCTCTGCTTCAGTGGCCCAGGGTTCGAGGGTTCTAATGCTGGTTGCAGACCGACACATTACTCATCAAGCCATGCTGTGGCGGAGTCCCACACACAAAACAGAGGAAGATGGGCACAGATGGTAGCTCAGGGCCAATCTTCCTCAGCAAAAAAAGAGGAAGATGGGCAACAGATGTTAGCTCATGGCCAGTCTTCCTCACACACACACACACACAATCAGTTGTGTTTCTATAAACTAACAATGAATAAGCTGAAAAGGAAATTAAGAAAATTCCATTTACAATAGCATCAAAAAGAATAAAACACTTAAGAATAAACCTAACCAAAAGGGGAAAGACTTGTACTCTGAAAACTACAAAACACTGCTGAAAAAAATTAAAGGTGGCACAAAAATGGAAAGATATCCTGTGTTTGTGGATTGGAAGACTTAATATTTTTAAGATGTCCATGTTACTCAAAGCAATCCACAGATTCAACACAATCCCTATCAAAATGCCAATGGCATTTTTTTTCAGAAACAGAAAAATTCATCCTAAAACTCATATGGACTCTCAAGGGATCCCAAATAGCCAAAACAATTTTGAAAAAGAAAAAGTTGGAGATCTCACATTCCCTTATTTCAAAACATATTACAAAGCTACAGGAATCAAAAGTGTGGTACTGGCATACAGACACATAGACCAATAGGATAGCCCAGAAATAAACCCTTACTTATATGGCCAAATGATCTTTGATAAGGGTGCCAAGACCACTCAATGAGGAAAGGACAATCTCTTCAACAAATGGTGTCAGGAAAACTCGATATCCACATGCCAAAGAATGACCTTGGACTCGTATTTTATACCACATACAAAAATTAGCTCAAAATAGGATACAAACCTAAACCTAAGACCTAAAACTATAAAACTCCTAGAAGAAAACTAGAGAAAAGCTTCAAGACATTGGATTTGGCCTGATTTCTTGGATATGACACCACAAGCACAGGCAACAAAAGCAAAAATAAATGGGATTACATCAAACTTAAAAACTCCTGTGCAAAGACACAATCAGCAGAGTGAAAAGGCCACCCATGGAATGGGACAGAATATCAGCAAATCACATACCTGACAAGAGTTAATATCCAGAATATATAAAGAACTCCTACAACTCAACAATAAAAAAATCAAGTAGCCCAATTAAAAAACAGCCAAAGGACTTGAATGGATATTTCTCCAAAGAAGACATACAAATGACCAACAAGCATATGAAAAGATGCTCGACATCACTAATCATCAGAGAAATGTAAATCAAAATTACAATGAGATATCACCATACTCACTAGGATGGCTACTATCAAAATAAGTAAATAGTAAGTGGTGGCAAGGATGTACAGAAATTGGGAATCTTGTGCACTGTTGGTGGATTGTAAAATCGTGCAACCGCTAAGGAAAAACAGTATGGAGTTTCCTCAAAATGTTAAAAAACAGCACCACCATATGATCCAGTAATCCCACTTCTCTGTATTTATCCAAAAGAATTTTTAAAAGTATCTTGAAGATATATTTGCCCTCCCATGTTCACAGCAGCATTATTCATAATAGCCAAGAGGTAGAAGCAACCCAAATGTCCACTGATGATGAGTAAAGAAAATGTGGTACACACATAAAATGGAATATCATTCAACCTTAAAAAAGGAAGGAAATGCTACAACATAGAGGAACCTTGAGGACATTACACTGAGTGGCATAAGCTAGTCACAAAAAGACAAATACCATATGATTCCACTTATAATGAAGAACCTAAAGTAGTTAAATTCATGGAAACAGAAAGCAGAATGGTGGTCACCAGGGGCTGGGGGGACAGGGTACAGTTTCAGTTTTGCAAGATAAAAAGGTCTGGAGACGGACTGTGCAATGGGAGTATAGTTAACACTACCAAACCGCACCACTTAAAAATGGTTAAGATGAGGGCTGGCCTGGTGGCATCATGGTTAAGTTCTCACGCTTTGTTTCAGTGGCCCAAGGTTCACAGGCCTGGATCCCAGGCGCAGACCTACGTGCCACTCATCAAGCCATGCTGTGGCAGCGTCCCACATACAAAATAGAGGAAGACAGGCACAGATGTTAGCTCAGGGCCAATATTCCTCACCAAAAAAAAAAAGGTTAAGATGACAAATTTTATTTTTTACCACAATTTTAAAAATTAGGTTAAAAAAACATAGTTTTGCTAGGCTTTAACCCAGGAATTTTATGAGAAATTAATTTCTGACCCACGAGACTTGTAGGTGAGCAGAACAAAGAACTCTTCCTGCCGAGCACACCCCTGGGTCCAGGTATAACTTTGGCCGGGTGAGTCCAGGAGCTTCAAGGGGCACCCGCAGCTGGGGTCACAGCTCTGCTGGGCTGGGCAGAGCTTCCCGAGCTTCTGAAAGGGAGAGAGAACACACAGTGGGCAACTCTGGGGGCAGGGCCAGGCCTGCGCTCCAAACTCCATCTCCCCTTGTCGTCAATTTCTCAAGCCAATTCAAAACTAAGTGAAGCTGACCCTCGGTTTATTGTAAGTCTTTATTTACAGTATAAGTCTCCAAAAGGTCAAGGCAGTTTTATCTCTTAAATAACATGTCAACCATATAAAACAGCTGGAACCAAAGTAAGGAAATATATACAATATAATACATTAAGTATCTTCAATACTGTTAATTGAATTTTTCATATTAAATTAGAAGAGGCTATTATGATTTACAATGTCGTTTCTTTAATTAAAATTAAACCTATCGAAAGACAATGTACATTTTTTATAAAACCAGCACAGCAGCACTAATAAAGCTGCTATGATTGTAATTTTTATTTTTCTCTAACACACTGCACCCGTGTTACAAAAACAAAGGAGAAGCATTGCACTAGGTCAACACTCGAGGAGAGTGGATGGCCCGAGCCGTTTCACCGTCAGGCTCATTCACAACGGTTTTCATTTGCCAGCGAAGTGAACTTTCTACAGGGAGATGACTTTCCTTGTCAGTTTTGCCCAGCGCTGACGGGTCAAATGCCAGGGAGAAGCTGAGGCCACAAAAACCAACACAACCCTACTATTTAGAAGACCCGGTGAAGGCCAGAGCCAGAAAACCGCTCACTGCTGACCCAGGGAAAAACCAGAGTAGGACATCTTGAAGGAAATTTTGAGTATCTATAAATTTTAAATATTCAACAGACTACAGAGGGGCTTGTAACAGCTTACTCCCCTTATTTTTCTTAGGCTTGGGTTAGAAAAAAGTAAATCCTTTTTATTTTTCAGTAGTTTTAATGGCATCAAAAAGCTTCACATGTATAAATAAGATTTTTACCAACGCAACATGTTTACACAGCCTTCTTGTGCTACTATCAATTACTCTTGGGATTCACAATTTTTCTGAGGAAGAAAGTATTAAGATTTCTCCCTCACTGCTAACTTCTCCGTATGAACGCCCTCCGGCCTGGAAACGGAACTGACGAGAGGCAGCAGCGACCCAGCGCCTCCCCGAGCAGCACAGCATGTGACACAGCTACACGGAGGCCCAGCACGGCCCGGCACCGCTCTGCCGCTCCAGACACACCCAGTTCGCATTTCCCCTTCCTTGTCAGCTTTAAACGCACAGATGCCCTTGCAAGGCAGCAACTCTTGCTGCAGATTATATTATACCCGCATCTTTCTTAGCCACACAATTACCTAAGAGGCAGCAGTACCTTAAAAAATAGTTCTTCGAGTCCTGGGCAAGGAAAACAAAGCCAATAGGACACACCGTTGTCCTGAGCTGTCCCAGCAGAACACTCCAGCCACACATCGTACTGGGACTAAAGCAGAGAAACCAGCACTTACAGTAGGGGACACTCCTTCCACAAGCGTTCAAGACCAGGGGCAGACGTGGGCAGGATACACAAGCCGCAGAGTCTGGGCAGAACACATAAACCGAGAGGCAGAAGAGTGTTTCCTCAAAGCAAGACCCAAACCCCTCGCTCCTGGCACGTGAGCTGATAACGTTGCACGTCTCTCACTCCTGAACAAGCCCTTTACTCGCCTTTGATATCAAAACTAAAATAATCAGTGTTTTGTATGTTTTCAAAAGGCACACCACATGTTTTTCAAAAATGCTTATCATCAGATCAGCCCTAAGCCCTTGGCCAACTTGTTTCCAGTTCAAAACAAACCATGTTTCTAATAAGCACCAAACACCAAACTAACGCTTTCATTCTCCACGGCAAACTTTCCAAAATGTTCCTACTCCGTCTACTTATAGCCTCTGTAAATGGAATGTATTCAGACTCCTTCTTCTTCTTATGTGAAAGTTACAACAGAAATGAGCGATCACAGGAAGCCTAAAAAGAGTGGAACCCCTAAAACTTGATAAATCCCAAATTATCCCTGTTATGGAACGAAGCCAAGAACAGACTTCCAGGGTTACGGAATCTCCTCAAGGACCGTTTAGTACTTCTGATCTCCTTTTAAACAAAGAAAAACGCGATTCAACAAGAAGTTCCTTACTAAGAATATTATATCTCAACATCTCTCAATAGTCAGAACTGGCCTAGAAACTGGCACAGAATGTTAGGAAACAGGGATGTCCACATTAGAAACTTCTTAATTTTATAGAAGTGACTTTCATTGCTGGTTATTTTGAAAAAGACACTTTACCTCCACAAATAACAAGCAAGTGCTTCCGTCTCACCCAGTTCCTGGGATCGGGTCTAATTTATTTTTTATATTTAAAAAAAATCCTTCATTAATAATTTTCCCTTTGGGGATTTAGTCATTGTGGACTCACTCACTAATGTTTCCCTGAAAGTGGGGGAAAACCTAGAATATGAGCATGTGCAGATAAGTACAGCTTACACATGAACTGCACGCAAGTTGTAAACAAGCTTAAAAAATACCTCCCGAAAAAGGCTCAAGTTAATGGCTGTAGCCTCCTGTCACCACAGAGAAGTAAAGACAGAGCTTGAAAAACATCAAACATACTCGAAAACAGGGCAGATGCAGAACATGGCAGGATCCCCAATTTAAGTCAAATTCCTCAATAAAACAAGAACAGATTGTGTCAATCTGTTTAACTGGCCATTAATAGAGTAATTCAGAATCTTTAAAGGTTTCAGAAATTCTGATAATAGGCAGTATCAAATTGTCACATAAGAAACAGAGAACAGACCCGGCAGCTCTACAAATGCTCTCAACGTAAAGCCCGTTTTGCCTGTGACGCAGGACGGTCACAACCTCTGTGACACTGTCTTCTTCGTTAGCAATTCCAGCAACGAGTTTTTCACTCTATCTCCTCATCTCTAACCATACATTAGTCTTCAGCCCTTTGAAATCTGTCAGCTTAAGTGCAAAAACGTTCATGCAACTGCCCAGCCTGCGGACAGCTGATCCTTAGGTAGCAGAGTACAGAGTGCAAAGCCTCGGAGCTTGAACCCTTCAGGGACAGACGGCCCGAGTGCTGCATAACTGAAAGACCTTGGTGTGTGGTGGGGAATGTGATGAAGAAAGAAAATATGTAGCTTGTTTCTGGTCCTTTGTCCCAGCCCCTTCCCTTCACGGTCCATTTCAAAATGTGTGCACGTTTCAGCAGTTCAGACCCAAGCCTGTCCAGTGGTCTGGTACCATCAGGAAATACTTGTCCATTGCTTCACAAAATCGCGTCCTGTACAACTCTGGAGAGACCACAGTTGGCATTTTACCTAAGATTAGGAAAGAGAAAAGGGAGTAGAAAGCTGTTACATAATTGATCGGTTAACTGACTTCAAGACTATGTTCTCTCTTGTAAACTGACACGAAGACACACACACCACAGCCGTCTGAGGAGGGAGGGTGTTCGCTGTGCCACACGACACGGGACAGGTCCTCCCCGGTACAAGTTTCTACTTCAAGAGACAGCTCTTGCCTAGAGATGAGAGATGCATGGGAGCACAGATGGGGCCAGCAGTGCTCCAAGAACTCAGAAGATTCCCAGTGCTGATTAAACACAACCTCTTCTTGAAAACCTCTGGCCTTTTATTTTGAGACCTTCTAGCATTTTAACATAAATTTAAACCCAGTATGTCCCCACCTAAACAATTCCCTTTATTATTTGATCATTTTGGAAATGATGATAAAATCAGAGATAACCACTCGTTTTTTTTAGAATTTAAAGAAATTTATCCATTTTTTAAATGTTAACTGATAAGGAAGACATGAGAATAGTTTAAAGAGTAAACAAAACAAAACTCTGCTCACCTTGTCCTCCTAAAATTCCTGTTGATTTCACAACCATCTCAAGTTTTTTGTCCCATGTAAATGTTCGAATATAATCTGTTGCAGGGGCAATATTAACAGTAAAGCTATGTTAATAAATACAAGCAAATGATAGTAATCACTATGACTATTACTTCTACAACAGGTAACCTTTATTGAGTGCTGACAACATGCCAGGTGCGGTCCAAGGGTTTTCCCCGTATTAATTCATTTAATCCTCACAACAATCTCACAGGGCCTCATTTGTAAGTGGCTTTTTGAATACAGATATTTTTAGTAAAGATGATAAAAATGGAAATGAAGGAACAACAGAGGTACTAGAATTTAAAAACTATTATTTTTGAATTTTCAAATGAAAGTTGGTGAAAACACTCAATAAGCTCTTACTGGACCAGACTCAGTGGCATCTTCAATTTTACTCTGGCTTCCATCATAAGCTGAAGTAAGGCGTCTTACTGACTCACCTATAATCCCAACGACCAGCTCATTGCTCGTGTCATCTCGCCCAACCAGCAAAGAGTAATCAATGATGAGGTGGCTGGAGAGGAAGTGGGAGTCGCTCCGGATGGAAGCTCTCAGCACAGCTTTGGAATGAGAGCGGATGTACAGAGGGTTGTCTCGGACCATCCTGAGGAGATTTTCATCCAGCAGGACTACATCACAACTCTCTTTCCCAGTATCAGTTTTCACATTTCTATTCCTAAGTGAACCCTTCAAATCAAAAACCTAGCAGAAAGAAAATTCTCTGTCATTTATGTGACCTGCTACAAATGATTAATTAATGTAATAAAATTAAAAAGGCTGAAAGATTCCTTGAGGCCACTACCATTATGTAGTTTTTAATTTAATTAAAAACTTAATCCTATTACATAAGCCATTAAAGGCATGCACTGTAATTATATAGTACATAAAAAACATGGCGATATAATCACATCATATGAGATTAATACCAGATACCAGTTACTGAAATATTTCAGAAGTACACTAACCCATTTAATCAATTTTAAGAAACATTAACAAGTAACTCCAAAAATATGTTCCTGGATCATAAAGCAGTTTACAAAACACATGCAAATAGTCTTAGGAAACTTAAAGTTTTGAAAGCAAAACTCTGCAACTTCTCATGGTAGAAGCAACATCTATCTCCAGGAACCTGGGGCAGCAGGCAAAGCATTGCACTCAGACATCAGGGGACTTGGCTACAAGACCCAAGTGTCCCACCTGCAGTGTCTTCCAGAGACCCGGGCTAGTCAGTTCTGACTCGTGAGGACACGAGGAGCTGGTGCCAGAGGGTAACCAGTGACAACATTCAGCACACGGCTGAGTTCAGCTGATGTTTCTCAGAGCAAGACATTCTCAGTGAAGAAAGCCTCGCACTGACTTACATTCCAGCACAAGCTCCTTCTCACCACAGACCGGAAACAGTTCAAGGAACAGCACTTTGAAGAGTCCTGTCCTAGAATCTACACCAACCCGTGTTCTGGGAACAGCTGTGTGACTGTCATAAAGTAATTAATTTCTGCGGGCCTCAGTTTCCTTATCTTTAAAACTGAGGTGGTGGAAGTAGATCTGCCTTCTAATTTTATAATTCTGTATTTCTAGGATATTGGGTATGTTCAAGTTTAGGACCAGTCCACAATATTCCTTTATTCTTTCCTACAAGGTTCAGCAAATCAGAAATTGAGTTTGGCCTATTAACCAAACTCTAATATTTACCATCAAATAAGATGTTATTCCCTGACTATGTCCATGACATTCCTCATGACATTCACGAACCAGAAGTACGCAGGCTTCCAGCAGCTAATGCTTTGCAGAGTCCAATACCCTTACCTGTGCCATCTTTCTCCCGTAGAAAAGATTTTCCATGACAAGCAGATCTAACTTCTTCTCAGTGTTGTTCTGAGAATTCTTATAACCAATTCTGTAAACTCCAAGAATTTTGGCCAATGCAGTAGGCCTCTAATCAAGAAAATATGAAAACAAACTCTTATCAAAAAGGATTATTTGTAATTTAACAAATACCTGGATTATCCATGTAATATCCAAACATGATTTTCTATTAAAATGACCAGGCAGAGGACCTTGAAAGACACTCAAACCCTTGAATCTCAGGAGCAAGTAAGGCAGCAATGCCAATAAAAATATTACATCCTTAACATTCAAACAAGGGATAATCCTTCACAATTTCTCAAATTCATAAATTTTATTATGACATATAATTTCCCCAATAACGTGCAATAAACCATAAATGAAAAAAACAATCCATGTGACTCTTTCACACTCCTACTGGGAGGGTCACTGCTCAGGTACAAGTTGGCAAACCGGGGCCACTGGCTCCCTCTCTTTCTGGGTAAAGGATCTAGACTCTCATTTCTCAAGACACGTTTCCAATTTCTGTCTCAGCAAAATTACCAATGACTAAACGTGCAGCTGTTTTCATCCAGTCTTCACATTTCTAAGTGACTCTTATACATACTCATTAAGTGCTACTTGCCCAAGCTCTCTCAATTCCTCACGGGCAAAGGCAGGAGAGAGTCTGCAATCACTGCCTTCTGCCACACCTCAACAGTGTAACAGACCCAGTCACGTCCTGCCACATCTCACCATGGAGAAAACTGCCATTACACTAACTCTCAGCATGTGAAAAAGCCCAGTTAACTCTGATTACAGACAGAGATCTGGGATCTCTACCTTTTGTTGGACAGCATTTGTGATATACGTGAAGTAGTGTGGTGCAAAGTCGAGGAAAGACTGGACTTCCAGACGAGGCATCTGCTTCAAAATGAACCTATCATCTGAAAGGCAGAAGTTTCACAGGTTTATTCCAGTCACAATGTGCACTGAGGTAATCTAGAACAAATCATCCCAAAGATCCCAAATGATTTGTGTGCTTCATGTTAAAGGGCATTTTCTGAGTCACAGAGAAAATTTTAACCTGTGCACAGTTCTCAAGTGACTGAAAGGCTGGAAGAGCTGCGAGGATTTACACCATCAACAAACCTCTCCCTCGACAGTTCCCCAACTGAGTCACAACCAGAGGGGCTACCTTCTGAAACGACTAAGTAAAATCTTATAAACTCCTTCATTAACAATCCAGTAAGTTACAGTCATGGAACTTCTTATCCAGCAACATCCTTCCTGCTGCATTTCCTCAAATAATCTCGCTTCCAGTAGGTGTGGAGAATGGAATGAGAAATGGTTGCCATCTTCTGGAAACCTCTGTAGGTTAAGATCTTGGCCTTCCTGTTTCTAGGTTAAACATTTCTGTCTTTATTTTTCTCCCATTAGCTCTGAGGTACTCTTCTGAGTTTTCTAGAAGTTCTCTGTTACTATTTACATTTGGAGAACTTGAGACTAGAGCAAGTTCAGTAAGGATCTGATCAACATCTGTCTCTAGTTACACACCATACACGTATATATTCTTTTAAGTATTTTTTGTGTGTGTGTGAGGAAGATCAGCCCTGAGCTAACATCCATGCCAATCCTCCTCTTTTTGCTGAGGAAGACTGGCCCTGAGCTAACATCTGTGCCCATCTTCCTCTACTTTATGTGGGACGCCGCCACAGTACGGCCTGACAAGCGGTACATCTATGTGCGCCCGGGATCCAAACCCCGGCCGCCAGCAGCGGAGCAGGTGCACTTAACCACTACACCACGGGGCCAGCCCCTTAAGTATTTTTATACATCCTCTTAAGCATAAAAAAGAAAAACAGAAAACTGTGTTTGCCGACTGACAGTATCATAATTCCTCAGTTCAAGTAATTCACAAATTATCTGAGGAAAAAGACTGCTCAGTCAGCAAACGAGGAATGAGACGTACCTTCCGTCGCGTAAAAGGCAGCTCCGGATTTGCCTCCTCGGGCCTGCCAGGGTGACGAGTGGGAGAGGGAACGGATGAAGTCCTCCTCACTGCTGCCCAGAATCACCTCTCGCATCTTATGAAACTCTCCCGCATAGTAGAGCCGACAGTAAAACTTGGCGTTAGCGTCGGAAAATTCTATAAACACAAGTGTTAAAAAAAAAGCTTTTATGAATTAGAAATATCTTTTCCTTCTTGCCCAGTCCCCATCCCCACCAGATGCAACCGTTTAATTTTCTCCATGATAGTTTTTCATGTTAGGTCTACATACCATTCATCACAATTCTGCGAAAGTGATCTTCAGGGAGGATTAGAGAGTCTCTTATAACCACCCTCACATATTTACAGAAAAATCAAACATAAAATTAGACCCACTTCTAATTTTATACTGGTTACTGTATTTTCATCATTGTACTTTTACATCTTAAATTTTACTGTCCATGGTATATTCTGGATAAATTTTTGGCACCCATGTGCACACACACAATTCTAGATGTCTTGTCAAGGCTCTGTGGCTCTAGATTATACAGTAAGCAATTATTTAAACATTAGAAAGTAAATCAAATTGTAATTTATATATTTATAAATGAAATTATAATTTCAATTAAATTTATCTATAAATAATGAATATTTTATAAACTAAATCATAGATTAAATAAACCTCATGTCGCCACATGGACTTAATATTCATTTCAAGAAATAGGATACTTATCTAGTATGAAGCTAGAAGCCTCAAATAACAGTTTTCTCAATTACAGTCCCCGTCCCCAAGCCAAGAAAACTTTACTTCATACTTACGAAGTTCCACATGAGGATTTGTGAGTTGTTTCTTTTGTGTATCTCCTCCATCTACCTCATCTAAAAGGTTTAATATCATTAGTAAAGCCAACATTTTAAATAATTATCAGTTCAGGTTATCTGTTCTCTTTCCCCGATGCAACAATATAAACTAGCATGTCAACTGGTTACCCTCGTCAAGTCACTCTCAAGCAAGCATTATGTACACAATTAAACTGTGTAAACTATTACAAATAAAAACATATGTACCTTTTGAAAGATCAATTTTTAGATTAAAAAATAGAGAATTCAGGTTGAAGAATAATTTCCTACATGTACGTGATTCCTATGACAGCACTACACTAACTCAGCTCTGACATCAAGTTTCCATGGCTACCAGTTTTCTGCCCATGTGTGGAACAATGCTTCCCTGATACTCTGAGATGTTTTCTCTCTCATATACTAAGATAGACACGTAATACATAAAATGTACTAGTGTCTACTTCAGAGCTATTTTTTTATATTTGACTGACTTGTCTGGCAAACCTACTGCCAGAGCCACTCTAATTATTATAGATTTGAAATACATTTTAACATCCAGAAGAACAAGTCATCCTGTAAGTTTCACATTTCAAAATTATGTTTTTTGAAGCATCAATGGCTTCCAAGGATCACAGCCCAAAAGCAGCCTACAGAATACTAAACAGACATCTTAATTACTAATGAAAACTTATTGTGCAGTTGCTATTTTTTAAGCTACCAATTCATGACCTAACCAGAGGTCACCAGCCCATTCCTGTAAAGGGCAGATGGTGAGTACGTGACCGAGTCACCAGTACTCAACTTGCCAATACACCGAGAAAGCAGCCCGCCAGGAAGCGAACGAAAGGCTGTGCCTGGGCTCCAATGCAGCTTTACGTACAAAAACAGTCAGCACGGTTCACCCACTCCTGGTCTAACCCCGTACTCAAACACAGTCAGGTAGACACAGTTTTCAAACATCAAAATGAAGGGGGACACCAATAGCCTCCACCTTACAGAGACCAGAAAACAAGGAAACATCTGGGGGGGCACTGGAAAGAAAACATTTGAATATACACCCTGGGTGACAGACGTGTCCCACGTGTGACGCCGAGTCCTCGGTGAACCTCGGAAGACATCGCTTTGGCCACTTTACAGGAATGGAAACTAAAGATTTCTGATTCTACCACACAGGGCGTGGTGGAACGTCATCTGACACCGGGTGGAGCTCCACTCTGCCACCCTGGGGTGTGCAGAGAGAGGGAAGGCCCTGGTTTCAGCAGTAAGAATTCTCTCTTAAGGCTCAAAGGAACAGAGGCAACCACAGTGAGTAAACTGAAGCCTAGGATAAGCGCATTTGGTCTCCTTCAACACACCTGGAGGCTCAGGGCCTTGACTCTCCGTCCCCTCCTTGCCCGGCTGCCCAACCTGGTAGTAAGCACTATCTGCTCCACGTAAGGTCTCTCTCTTCTGGGAAGAGAGGTCAGGGCTTTTCCCTGCTGTCCCTCGGAAGAAGGATAACATTCCAGAAGCCTTTTTGGCTAAAAATAAGAGGTAACATATTAAGTACAGGTCACTGCAAGTGGGAAAATAAAAACGTTCAACTCATTCCTTTGTCAGCAGCAACCATTATATGAGGATAATGAGTATGAGTAACAGTGATAGTTTCATTTGCACAGATTATTATTCCACATGTTTAGGGGTTTTGGGGGCAGTCAAGCACTTATTATGAGAAACATAGAAGAGCAATGCTCAGATAGCTGTATATCAAAATGTGAGACAATATACAGAGAGCCTTTGAAAAATCTTTCCAAAGCAGTCATAATATCTTAAGCAACATGATTATGTTAGGGCTGAGTTCTTATGGTATTACAGTACAGTTAACTAAACTAATAGAAACAGTATTATAGGCTACAAGAATTCAGAGTTAAAGGTAATATCTTTATATCATTTGTGTTCCTACATTTTAACAGCAAAATATAAGGTTTCATTTTTAGCATTTTTCAAAAAATAAGTAGTACAGGATGACCAAAAATATTACTAAAGCTTGCTCTAGACTTTTATTCTTAGTTTTGAGCTTCATCATATCATTAATATATAGGATTCTAATCTTGTACATTTACCATTTACAAAATCCACATCAACTGTCAATCATAAAGGGCTTACTTAGGGTAGCAGACACCAAATGGCCTCTTTAATATCCAATCCCACCTCCTTCCTTGCTAACAGAATTCCACTTTTGTTTGGGGCAGCAATGTGCAGAGCCCCAGGGAATAGTCATGATGTGTATCAGCCCACGGGGACACCGCTGCTCACCACTTCCTCAGTCTCCTCTGCACGGAGGGGCAGCTGTGACACTCAGTTCAAACCAATGAAACTGAAGGGAAGCCTCTGCTTTCCTAACAAAAGGGAACAGCTGCGCTTGTACCTCCCTCTTTCTGCCTCAAATGCAGACATTATAAGTGGAACATTTTTGACCATGAATAAAACTCAAGAGAATCATAGAGAAACTATCACATATTGTCATGACAATGCTGAGTAGCTGAACCAATGCCAGCAACTGCCCACCTGCAGACGTTGCTGATTTAGAAAAATAACCGTCATTTGTTTATTAAGCCCCAATAGTCACTTGAGTTTTCTGTTACTGGTAGTGAACATATGCCTGACAAAGTCAAGGAAACCCAAGTTCAAATCCCAGCTCCCCACTACCTGTATAACCCTGAGAAAACTGCTTAATCTAAGTCTTAACTTTCTTTCTGAAAAATGGGGATACGTCAAATAACTCTTATGTGGTTATTGTGGGGATTAAAGGAGATAATGCAGGAAAAGTTCTTTTCACAAATGACAAAAACATGGCTGTTCTATTTATTAGTTTGTACACTTTACAGTCAAAGCTGCAGCTAGGAAGGCAGGTCCTGCTGCTTCTTGCACAGACCTACGAGCTTCTAGGAGTTTCAAATTCAACTAACTTAAGGTAAGAATAAAAGAAAAGCAAAATATGTATAAAAGAGGATATATAAAAAATTTAAAATCCATATTATATTTCAAAGACCAGAAGTAATAAATCCGTGCCGGATGGCATTTCTTATTTAATGTGTTTTCTTCTCCAAACCACAGTTACAAACACAACTAGTAACTCCTCCTGCACCTGTGCTCTTACTTGGCTGTGGCTCAGCCTCTGCTGCGCGGTTTGGACAGCCTCCACTGAACTCAGGTAACCTCACAGGACTGCCACTCTTCGGTCTGCTGTCGAAGGTACTGAAATGAAACGCAAAGCAAAGTTAGTCCTACACTACTCCAACAGAAAATAGCAAGTACTTCATTCCTACATTAACCTACTCCCCACCGTCCCCACAGTACCAGAAATCTAATTCATAATTTACATAAACACCAGTTAGGACATGGAAGAAGAAGTCTGGAAATGTCTACTGGACTTAGGAAGAAGAGCAGAATGTTAGAACTATAAAAGTGTACAGAAAAATACGTGAAAGCACAGGCTGTTACAGTATTTTTCCAAAGTCCATTAGAGCAATATTAGCACCTCTAAGTCAAACAATTACAGAAAATACCAATTTCATATTTCTCATGCTAGTCACCATGATAATATATAATTCAGAGCAAATTTTATCAGGTTCGTAAAGTTGGAAAACCTAGGTCAGTCAGAATGAAAATAATTAGCCTATGACAATTTCTGTCTAAACATGTAAAATACTGAACATACTAAAAGAACTGGTTTTGGGGGTTTGGTTTTGTTTTTTAACTATTAGGATCTTTAATTATTAAGAAAAGTTCACAAATACTTTAAATTACAAAGTCAAGCAGTAGTTTACTAATTTCACAAGTTACTGTTATTTATATGAAAAGAATAAAGAGAATTACAAATGTTGAAAGCTGAAATCTGTAATATACATTGAACTTCTATGGCAATGATCAGAAAACTGTATGCTAGGGGCTGTTCCAGATCTTCTGCTGTACTTGAGTTTTGTTCTACCAATTCTTGACTAGACATGAATGTCACTGTGTGTACCCTAGAAACATTCATGTGATGACATGCTATAACATAACTGATGTATGAGCATTTAGAAAATGATGACATAGCTACATTAAAACAGATTCTACACAATTATGGATCACCTATTTGTCGGAAGCCCTTCTTCAGCACTGTTCCGCAGAGTTGCTTTGGACAATTCCTCTAAGGCATTTCGGTATTCTTTACAACTTAGGGTAGAAATGGGTTGGAAAATATTAAACAGTAAGCTCTTCTTTTAAAATAAATTTCATGCTTTAGAATAAGCTTTGCATTAGAAAAACACAATCATTTTAAGTGTCCATAATTAAACAAAAACATTTGAGTTAACTAACAAAAGTTATCACGTAGAAGCTTCACGAAGAGGATCAATGTCTTCACAGAGAATAATACAAAACACGACCCACACGCCAACCAGTGTCAATATCCTAAACAAGACTGACGTACTAACATTTAGAGCAAATACCTGTTTAGGATGAGCAGCTAATACAAGTGTATGAAACTGCAGGGTGTACCATGATAGAGAGGAAAGGAACTGGAGAGTGCTTTTCTACTTAAAGGTACTGAATTTTAAGAAAAAAAATTTTATGTTGCATTGTTCAAAAAAATCCAACTCTTGGACTAGTGGTCTGGGAGCTGATTTAGATCAATCAGATGTCAGGGAACAAGAGAAGCATCTTAGAGTCCAAGATATTGAAAAAGGTGACCTTAATTACAACACTTGCTTCCTTTTTTTTTTTTAAAGATTTTATTCATCTATTTTCCCCCCAAAGCCCCAGTAGATAGTTGTATGTCATAGCTACACATCCTTCTAGTTGCTGTCTGTGGGACACAGCCTCAGCATGGCCGGAGAAGCCGAGCGTCGGTGCGCGCCCAGGATCCGAACCCGAGCCTCCAGCAGCGGAGAGCGCGCACTTAACCGCTAAGCCACGGGGCCGGCCCTGCAACACTTGCTTCCTAATAGTACAAAATACATTCTCGAGCTGGTTGACTTTCTTATCTATCAATGTAGTACGACTAAGCAATAAAGCAAGAAGCAAATACTATCTTCATAAAGGCCAAAAGGCAAAGATAAAAAATTTATCATATGGAATCTTCTAAAGGAAAAAAATTCCTCATTATCCAAACAGTAAACTCTAAGCGCCATAAATGCTGAGGCACAGAAATCTATCTTGTTTACCGGTGTAGACCCGATACCTAGTATATACCACATAGTGTAGACATTCGCATATTTTGAATAAGTGAACTCCTTATAACAAATATATAAATAGAAAAATTACAATTTAAATGTCTTCCAATAGAAAAAAAAAATTTTAAAAAATGAAATATCTTAGATTCTACTTAAACGAAGTTCTACCACTGCCAAGATACTATTGAGATTAAAAAGCTTTGTTCTTTTAGACATAATATATGAATATTTTTAAAAAGGGAGTCTTCTTTAGGACATGTGATAACTGTGGGCATGTAAATGGGCTAAGGCATAGGAACAGCATTACTCTAAGTAAGGAAACGACCTGCTGTGTGTGGGAAGCAGGAAAGAAGTGAATGAAGAGCACAGAAAAGATAATCAGATGATATAAGGCAGACATGCTGCAAGTATTACGTCAGTACGTAAGTCGAAGGAAGAGATACATATGATAATACAGAGAATGGTTAGAGGACATAAGGATTATAAATAACTTGCCTAGTCAATTTAGTTATTAGGAGCTTGCTTAAGAACCATCCTGTAATTGTTTGGGTAAAGAGTACATCTTCAGATACAAAGAGAATAAGCTATCATGCCCAAATAATACACACTTTTACTTCTATGTAATCATTTTGCTCTACTCTACATGACAGACCTTAACTGTAAGGCGATTCATAGATACACGTAGAATATCGACAGAACCACAGGTGACAAGGCCCACGAGCCATACCTGAGAGCGAAAGCGATGATGGAGCTGGGCTCCTTCTCACAGACGGCAATGGGCACCCGCTCGTGTTCGCACATCAAGTAGTGTTTGTCTGGATCACTGCTCGAAAGTTTAAATACATAAATGAGAACAAAATTAGCAGAAAATCACATATATAAACCATTAACACATTAGAAGAAAATCTCAGGACAATCTTAAGTTAACTAAATACTGCACAATTATAAGAATATAATTAAGTTGGTTACTAGACTTGCCATAGTGATCATTTCGTAACGTACATAAACATCAAATCACTATGTTGTACACCGGAAACTAATATAATATCGTACATCAACTATACTTCAATCAAAAAAAAGGAATTAAGTAAGCCAAAATGTATGCAGTTCTTGAACCAAACAGCAAAGGAAAATTTATCAGCAGAAAGTTTCTGAAGGCAATTGAAAATTACCAGAATTAGTGTTCAAATCAGAGGGTTCTGGAATAGTCACTCCAGACAAAGCTTTCTATACCGCCAAGACTTTGGGCCATATTTACCTCCAAAAGCATTTACAATGAACAGCAGAAGTGTAAGATTTTGTTCTACTATAAGCATGAAAGAAAAGTCTTCTGGAAATTGTGGAAATGTACCAACAATAAATAATGCAGCCGCTCTCCTATTATCCATGGAAACTCAGCGGTGTGACTCCACTTTAACCCCAATCTTGCTTCCCTGACTTCCACCCTAAACCCTCAAGGACAGCATTCATTCACTCAGGTAACAGCTATTTACTGAGCACCTAAGGTGCCAGAGATACAACAAGAAAAACCACCACTAAGCACCTGACAGGTGCAAGATGTCAACACGAAGCCAAGGAAACAGGCCCCTGGGCGAGCTCACAGGGCACTCTACAAATAAGTACGCTCGCCTTCTGTGACGAGTGCCATGGGGGACCATGAGCACAGAGCACAAAGCTCCAACGTGGGTGGGGCAGGGCGCTCGGGAGGGGCTCACCGAGTTCTCCCAAGAAAGCACGCACAGGAGCTGATGACTAAGAAGAGAGGGAGGGCAAGTGCAAAGGCCTTAAAACAGGTGGGACCATAACTCCGCCAAAAAACAAAGATACTCGAGTCTGAGGCAGAGAAAACAGGGACCTCGCACGCACCGCTTCCACAGCAGGCTGGAGCCTCGCACTGGGAGTCTTTGCGTCTCCTCCTACACTGCAAGGGCTGTGAGCTCTGAGAGCAGTGCCTTTCCTTATTAACTTTGTTTTACGTCCCGGGGCACCAGAGCTGGCAGTCAGTAAGTTTAAATATTGATTGAATAAATAACACATAAGTCAGTTAAGAACAAAGTCCTTGTCAGCAAAGGTCCACCTGTGGATACACTTGTGCCACTGTAACAAGAGCGGCATCTGACGGCAAACAGGTCAACCAGTGGAAGCAAAACAAACTCTCCCAGCCAGCCTCCGCCCGCCCACTCTGAGCGAGCCCAGTACAAACAGGATTACTTGAACACTTGTAACTCACCACCACTACTAGAAAAGCACCATGTCCCAGTAGGCTACTGGGACAGTCCCATCATCCTCATATACGACCACAATATGTTTTTACGATGGATTATGAGATCAAGAGATGGAGCAGTATGTCTTCAAGCATATACACATAAACAATTATTTCAGAAACAGTCATCTTAAGCATTAAGCAACATTAGTTACTGCTTTTTTCATCCACTCATCTACCATATAATAATGTTTACATGTTCTACAAACTACATTATACCAAAAGACATTTCTTTTACTATAATGAAGTGTAATTTAGGATTGAAAAATACATATATACAGTTAAATAAACATATTTAAATATGTAGAGAGTAAATCTACAAAGAGAGATTTTAAAATTAAGTGAAAAAAAACCACCCAACAGCCACTGTCTTTTATAATACTTACAAAGGAAATGGAATAGGGTTATAGCTATTTCCTGGAAGCAGATTTGCAAAGATAGCCTTCATGGTTGATTTTTCCTTCACCTGGCTGTCTGTGGATCCCAGCAAATGTCCATCAAACACATCTAGGATGAAAAATATTCTACTTATACGTTAATATTCAGAAGGAGTAAAAAAAAGTCTAAAGAGTCAGCTTTCTTTCTTTTCCTTTTTGGAACACGGAAACATGCACTCCACAATTACCAATTGCGGCTCTGATCCAGGTATAATGACTATTACAGGCTGAAATAGGAAGCAACAGTGAAGCGTACACAGCACTGACTCCAAGGGCTCATGTTCTCACACAAACATCCTGGAATTGAGACCACCTTAGAATCCACAGTTTCTTACCATCGCAGGGGCCTGCGGCAGCATGACATAATCGCTGCCTAGGCACGCACGAACAGCATGTTGCCAGTTCAACCCAATTACGTGCACTGTGGTATTACATTTGAGTTTAACTGCAATTTAAAAGTTATTTTTAAAGTTTACACTACTGTTAAGTGGTTACTGCTTAAACAGAAAGCAAGGAAAGAGAGAAGCAAGGCATAAATTTGCTATTAGTGAACAAATATTTGTTATTGGAGAAATGGTCGCAATTTCCCTTATCTTTTTACAAGGCAATGATCATGTGCTTTATGGGGCTTAAGAAAGTAATATCCCCAGAAAGTAGATGAAGCTGAATAACATTCTATTACTCAGATATTTACACGTCAACTAGTGCAACCCAAGAAGCGACATGTAAACAGCTGTATCTGAAAGCGCACTTGCCGCAAGTATCACACTTAGAACCCCAAGGTGTGAGAGTGCGCACAGGCCCCTCTCTCCTGGAGGAACAGCAGCGATAGCGACGGGAACCGCACCTTCGGAACTGCTGGCTGCATCTGGCTCGGGGGGCCCTCCCCCTGCCGGCTCCGGCAGGACTTCAGGGGGACTGGGCAACTGGAGATGGGCGGAAGAGGTGGAGCCCTGGCTGGAGACGGCCGTTAAGAAGCGGTCCTCTAGAGAAAAACAAACTTCAGTGAGTCATTTAAAACCATTAAGTCCATTTCTACCGAGCAAGGAATGTTTTTAAAATGCCAACTCATATTTCTACTCCACAAAGCAAAGAATTTCAGCTTCTCCAAAATTACTGAGGCCATTTTAGCACTTATTTTAGAATGGATACAAAAATTCAGACAGGTTAGATGATTGGATCACAACCAGGTCAGAGACAGCTCAGAGACTGCAGCCCAGTCTGACTTCTTCCAATATTCTGTGCACGAGACCATAATGCCTACCTGATATTAGCCCATTCAACTTTAATAGGGAATGAAATTATGACACTATTGGAAAAAAATCACATGCTTCTTCTCAGGGGAAAATTTACCTAATTATAATAGAAAAATGCCAAGAATTATGGGTTGAGCTCTTGTTCTACAAAGATAGTCTAAGTAAATTTCCCTACAAATTTCTAGGATGGCACCAAGTTATTCAATGAAATACTGTGGAAGACAGCTTAAGTCTAGAAAAGATTTTAGTGACAAAAAATTTAAATTAAACTTCGTAAGATTTTTTGCAGTGAAAACTGGGAGTTGACTTTGGAACAACCAAAAGAGAAATTCCATCTCCCTTTTTCTGTTTTGTTCTTCCCCTCACAGCAGCCTTCTCTATTTACTATTTCTACATCCTAACTTACCTTCCTGCAATACACCTTATGATAATCTTAAATGACAGTGCTACAAATGCTCTACAGGTAGGGAAAAAAGTCTATGAACAACTGCACCCAAAAATATTCTCAAAATTAGCAGTTAAAAACAACTTATAGACTAAGAAATGTCTTTATATCCATGGCAGTGATCACCAGACTCAAGGACCAACCTTTTTCTCCATTTTGAAGTCCTGGAGAAACATTCCGCGGAGATGCATCCATTGCACTTATCTGTACAGAATTAAACACTTTGTTCTTAAGGAAACACTAAAATCACATTTAAAAAATTTCTTAACCCAGTGAATCTTAAACTTTTTGGTCTCAGGACCCCTTCAACTTCTTAATAATTATTAAAACACTCAGATAGCTTTTGTTTATGTGGGGTCTACCTTTCAATTTTTACCTTATTAAAAATTAAAACTGACAAAGTTTTAGAATATGCATTTATTAATTCATTTAAAAATAACAATAAACCCATTACATATGAACATAACATTTTTTAATTAAAAAAACAGCTATTTTCAAAAAAAATTGCTAAGAGTGGCACTGTTTTACACCTTTACAAATACTTTAATGTCTAGCTTAATAGGATGGCTAGATTCATCTCTCGCTTCTGCAGTTAACCTGCTGAGCTACACTACTACGATTGAACTATATGAAGAAAATCTAGCCTCACACCGACATGTAGTTGGAGAGGGAAACTTGCAGAACCCTTGAAAGGGTCTTGGACCCCCAGGGTCTCTGAACCACACTGAGAATATTGATCTAAACAGTAGGCTCACTTAGCATTAGAGCATCTAGGAACCACATATGATTATCCATTAGGTCTGGTAACCTTCTGTTATCCATGGGACCTTCTCAAGTCCCATTATCCACAGATAAGGTACAATTAGAATGACCCTAAGCCCTGTGTACAACTTGATCACAAAGTCATTTCTCAGATCACCGCTTACAACATTCTCAGATTTGCTCACATACCAGAGAGACCTCCCCGCCCACCCAGATAAAAGAACCCACCACCCCACTTCCCTCGCAATACTCTCCATTGCCCTTATTTTTTTCCTCAAGCCTTTTTCTCCACTTATTTTTTAAATGTTTAGTAGTCCACTTATTTATTGTCAGTCTCCTCCTCATTAGACAAATGTTCCACGGGGACGCTGACTATGGCCTCTGTTCACACGTGGACACCTGGTACCCAGAACAGACCCCAAAGCACTCAAGAACTAGTTATCAAATGGACGAACAGAAAGGTAGTGCTACAGATCTTCAAATCGACTTTCAACCTTTCAAGAAGATGCTCATCTGTTGAATGGTTCTATGCCTACATACTATAACTAAAGGTCTTACCAACTAGCCTTGAAGTGTCTTCAGTGGGCAACTAGAAAGGCCACTAGCAGTCTGTGCCAGCCACGAGCAGCCCAGACTACTCGACAAACACTAACACACAAATCCTCCTCAGTAGTCCGTATTCTTACTCTCACCTAAACTTTAAGGAAAAGTGATTCCTACACAGTTGTTTATGAGACAAAGAGGAAGAATTCATTTACATATTACAAAATAACACAAGATCTAAGGCACCTGGATCCATCATTCCATGAAAATGACCTCTATAGCATCTACATGACACGATACACTTGACAAAAAGAAAATATTCTCTCAAAAGCCCTCATGATATCAGAATATTAAACCCTTATACTGACAGCAATTCATCTGAAATATGGTTAGCATGGTGGGCAGAATTCTAAGACAGCCCCCAAGAATCCTGCCCCTGGTAGACACACACGCCTCCCAGTTATTCAATCAAACACTAATCTAGATACTGCTATGAAGGGATTTTGAGAGGTATTTAAGGTCCCCAATCCATTAACCTTAAACAAGGGAGATTATCCAGGTAGGCCTGACCTAATCACACAAGACCTTCAAACCTGTGTCTAGAGGTCAGAGAGAATTCAGAAATGGGAAGCAGGAGAAGGATTCGACACACTGTTTTCGGCTTTGAAGATGGAAGGGGCCACATGGCAAGGAATGCAGGCAGCCTCTACGAGTTGAGAATCGCCTCTAGTCAACTGCCAGCAACAAACGGGGGACCTCGGTCCTACAACCACTAGGAACCAAATTCTGCCAACAACCCGGACGAGCCTGGAAGGCACCCTGAGCCTCAGATAACAGCCGTGACCACATTTCAGCTGTAAGACTGCACAGAGAACCCAGTTACCCCATGCCAGACCCCCGACCCACCGTGAGATAATAAATTTGTGTTTTAGGCCACTAAGTTTGTGGTAATTTGTTACACAAAAAGAGAAAACTAACACAGTTAGGAAAGACTAATTAAATCAATGTGTAGAAATAACCCAGTGCAGACCCCTTAACGAAAGCTTCTCAGGACCTTGTGGCACAATGGTAGCACGTCTGACTCCAAGAAAAGCTTCTCACTTAAGCATAGAGATAAAGAACACCCAAAACCGCATAGTAAAATAAACTAGGACTCTATTCTACACTCGAAGTGTCCACAACTTCTTCTCTACAGCACCTATTGCCACCATGACGCAACCCTCACTGACACTAGTGCACAGTAGCTTCTGATAAATGTTTCAAATAAATGACTTATAACATTTTACTTCAGGCTAAGATAAAAAATTAATCTAGGTTATGTCTCCTTGAAACTTCACAACTTCAAAGTGAAAAACCCTGTTTATTAATAAACTATGAATTAAACTACCACTTCTGATGTCATAAATGAAATTAATTACAATACTTATATCAAAGAAATCCCAAAGACAAAACTACATTTTATTACCTTGCTTTCTTCCCCTTGCCTCAGTCTCCCAGGACTTGGAGGAACTGAAGGCCGCTTTCTACCCTTTTCCTGCTGGAAAAGGTCCTGCAACCTACAGTTAAAGTAAAAAAAGAAAAAATACATATGGTTTGTTTCTAATATCCTGAATAGCATTTACAACTTTTCTGCTTACAGCTTTGAAACCACAATAATTAGATTTTCCTATTTCAATTGCAATAGATTTTAAAGTTGTAAATAATTAAGACTAAGTTTTTTGTCTTATTTCTAATCAACCAATAAAGAACTATTACTGTTATGACTACAGTTATAAAAGCAAGTTATCAAAAGAGACAGCATAACATAATGCAAAAAACATGGCTTTAGAGACCAACAGACCTGGGCACACAGCCCCGCTCTGAGAGTTAACAGATACATCACTCGGGCAAATCCCTTAGTTTCTTAAAACTGCAGTTTCCTCCTCTGTACAATGAAGATGGCATTCGCAGTGCAGGACTCAGAAGACCAAATAAAAGCGAACTCCATCTAGTGCTTCCTTAGTGCCCAGCACAGTGTTCAAAACATAAACAATATAATAATCTAACTGAACTTCTAAACAAGCATTAAAGGGAAACAGTCCTCAAAATAAATATTTAAATAAAGGTATAAGATACATATAGTAATGGATTTGAAAGTTCTGGCCTAAAAACCAAGAATCACTTGGTGTTATACTAATTCAGAGATCTTAGATTCAATGAACACACACACTGTAAGTATTTGAAACAGCACTGAAGGCTGTTCTCATCTTTGTTTTATGTTCACAAACTACCTAAAGATTAGTATATATATTTTAAAGGATGAAAAGAGGTGGGGGGTGTAGTGGTGACAGAAAATAAAAGCTTCTACAACTTGAGGGTAAAATGAAACATCCATAATTAATAAAGACATTTAAATTAACAACATTGTGGCAGAGCAAATTCTGCAATAATACTAAACAAACACTGGGCTGCAGAGTCACACCTGTTATTCCAGGCCTGCAGCACCTCACAGAGGCTTTGCTTCTTGGCAATGAGGGACTCCAGGACCGACTGCAGCTGCTGAGGGGTGTCTAGAGAGGAAGACAGGAGCCTTGCCTGCATTTTCTCAATCCAGTTCTTGAACTCGCCTTCTTCCATCTAAAAGGAACACAAACAATTCTGGTAATCTGAGACACACCCTAAAAGGAACTTCTAGTGAGTTAATAGCTAACTTTTGGGTTTCTGTCAAAGAAATGAATTACCTCTTTTTGTGCAAAGATATCTTCCATTTTTTCCTCTCTTGTTTTGCTAAACGTATCAGTTTTCAAAGATGCAAGTCTTTCATCAACAGCAAGATATACTTGTGAAACTCTAATAACATAAACATAAAGAATATTAAACACTTTAGAAAAGCTGAAATCAAATTGTCTAATCTCACATAAATAGAAAAATAGATGTCACACACAAAACTTTAACCATAACATGTTTTATCTAAGTAAGAATCATCTACTTGGGGCCGGCCCAGTGGCGCAAGCGGTTGAGTGCGCGCGCTCCGTGGCGGCGGCCCAGGATTCGCCGGTTCGGATCCCAGGCGCGCACCGACGCACCGCTTGGCAAGCCATGCTGTGGCGGAGTCTCATATAAAGTAGAGGAAGATGGTCACGGATGTTAGGTCAGGGCCAGTCTTCCTCAGAAAAAAAGAGGAGGACTGGCATCAGATGTTAGCTCAGGGCTGATCTTCCTCACAAAAAAAAAAAAAAAATCATCATCTACAGTTTTGTAGAAGAAAAAAGACCTGAAAGGATGTACATCAAAATGTTAACAGTTGTTACGCCTGAGAGGGTTTAAGTTCTTTTCTAATACTTTTATGTATTGACTACATTTTTCTTTTTTTACATCAGGCATATATAACATACAATTAGAAAAATACAGTTATTTATGTTTTCAAAGAAAGCTAAACGAACAAACTTGATATACAAAATAGCTGTAGATTATGGAGAGTACCAAAAAAAAAAAAAAAGATGATCAAAGAAACTAAAACTTACTTTTGGAAGAAGTCCTTCAGATCCTGGAGAAGGGACACTTTTAATGGGGCCTGACGTTTAATGAATATTTTGGGGAGTGGAACACATACTTCAAGAAGCCGAATGGGAGAATAACTGAGAGAAGAAAATACAAGTAACAGTAGAAAAGTGAAAAATATTTTAATATTTTGAATAGAGGTATATCGTGATCATCAACTAAATCTTATGAGCCACAAGAGAGAATAAAGTTTCTATAAAATTGCATTTTAAAAACAATCATAAAAATACTGAAGACAATTTTCAACCATTATAAATATCCTCCCCAATTTTGGAAGAATTTTGTTTTGTTTGTTTTTTCACTGCACTGTGATGTCATCATTTACCCCCCAAGGCTGTCCTCATGTGCTTTAGAAACACAAGACTGGGAAATAAACCTCTATGAATGAGGAGAGGAACTCCTTCCTACAAGGAGCCTAGACACAGGTATTCACACCTTCCCAGCTCCTGAGACTCTCCCAGTCCTTCTTTCCTCTCCGCCTGAGGGTTCATGCTGTCTAGTATACAGCTATAACCCTCCTAGGCCCTACGTTCATGGTTTTAAAAGCTCTTGCTTAAAGAAGGAAATAGGGTCCAATTACAAATATTTCCTGAGGGCCTATTATGTGTCAGATGCTGTTTTAGGTGCTGAGGATACAGCACCAAACAAGAGCCAAAATTCCTGACCTATGAGTCAGGAATACAAGATTTGGGCAATAAACAAAATAAATAAATACCTAAAATATATATCATATCAGATGGGAAGTGCTAAGGAGAAAAATAAAGCAGAAAAGGGAAGCAGAGAGTGCCAGGGGTGAGAGGAGTCAGGGCAGGTGACATCTCAACAAAGACCTGCAGGAAGTAAGGAACAGCAGGCCAGTATCTGGGGAGCAGCACTTCAGAGAGGAAGAGCCTCCTGCCATAACTGAGGCCCAGCCAGGAGGCCAGCAAGGCTGCAGCAGGCAAGCGAGGGGAGCACAGAGGGGTCTGAGCGGCCACAGCACGTAGGCGCTCACAGACCCATAAACACGCTGGCTTTCACGCAGGGTGAGAAACACACCCCTGGAAAGTCTAGCTTATCAGGAGAGGCCGAGCTGATTTCCAGTGAACAGGATCACTGTGACTGCTGTGTTGAGAAGAGGCTGTAGGGGAGACTGGTGAGGCTCCTGCGATGACCCAGTGAGCGTAAGAGGCTCAGTCCAGAGGAGCGGTGGGGCTGGTGAGAACCGTGCAGACCCTGGATGCATTCTGAAGGCAGACCCTGAAGGCTTTCTCAAGTCATTTAACACCACAGTCTAACTACCCATTCTTTGAAGTAGTGACTTTAGCTCTATCCGGAATATCTGATTATCCTTATGCTACTTAATGTCAGCAAAACTTCTGACAAACTCTCAGATGCAAAAGCAGTGGTTAAGAGTAACATCTGCAGCAGCAGATCTCCTAGTTCATCGCATGACCCCATCACTCACTAGCTCTCTAAGCGAGCTATAAGGTCTCCATGTGAGGGTAATAATAACACCTATTTCTTAGGGTAAGGATTAGATAAAACAGTAACCCTGAAAGCTCTTAGCAAAATATGGCCCTCTGAATTTGCAAGGATGAGGGTAGGGAACAACAAACACCACAAATTAATTCATCTAGTACAAAGCCTTCCAGGGAGTCTGTGATTGTGTTCAAGGTCGCTCTGACTTCTCACCTGAAAGACGCCACCATCTGGTTATAGGAGAAATACTGGTGATAATCGTGGTGGATGGAGTGACCACACGGCTCAGCATTGGCTCTACGCGTGTACTGGTACCCATAAAACCTCAGTTCAAGGTATTTGGCAAATGACATGGACCAGGACTCACTGGAAAGAGCAACCACTGGCGTTACCTGAAATTCAGCATAAATCCTTTGTTACCTAATCACGTTTTTTTGAGAACTTTTAAAAAACAATGTATTTTCTTTTCTAGTATAAATCTAATATATTCTGACTGCAGAAAACTGGAAAAACAAAGACAGGTTTGAAGGCGGTGGAGTTAGAGATGGCTGGGGAGAGCAGTGTCACAAGCAACCCCACCGCCATCGTTAACATGCTGGTACTTTCCCTCTACACACAAACACGTACAGCACAGCCAGTGCATCTGTAAATAAAAATGCTTTCCTGTAATTAGTTTCATAACTTTTTATTTTTACTTAGAAATATATCACAAATATTTTCCCACATAAAATCTTCTCGTACAACCTGATTTTTAATGGCCACAGAGCATCCCATTAAAGAGACATATTTAACCAATCCCTACCGATGTGCATTTAAGACATTACATGTTTTTCTTCATTTTGATGATAAGCTGATGAACTTCCTTGTGTGTGTATTTTTTATATATATATATATATATATATATATATATATATATATATATATATATATATATATACCTACAGATATCCATAATTATTTCCTTGGAATAAGTTAATAAAAGTGGGAATTGGTAGGTCAAAGGGCACGAACATTTATATGGTCTTTGATACTTTTTGCCACACTGTCTTCCAAAACAGGTGCACTGGTTTACACAACCTCCAACAGTATCTGCAAATACCAATTTCCCCACTTTCTTACCAATCTCAGAATTATAAAACTTTGAAATGTGATTTCTTAAAAAACAAACAAACAATGTACTTCACTGGTTTTATTTACACTTCTTTGACTACTAGCAAGTAAAATTTATTTGCACGTCTACTGGCCACTTGTGTTAAATTGCTTTGTCATGCCTTTTGCCCATTTTTCTATTATCGCGGCTTATATAAATTTAATATTAAGTACACTAATGTCTGGGCCTATTTGTTATAACTTTTTTTGACACACAGAGAAGTTTTTCATTTTTCTGTAACAAAAACTGTTTACCTTTTCCTTTCTAACACAACCTCAAAAGCGGAAGTTTTTGTTTTAAAATAAAGTGCATACACCAAAGTATGTAAGATATAAAGATCAAACAAGATATGCATTTAGTTCACTGGGCAATCTACAGAAGTTCACAAATTCCACAAAACGAAACATTACCAGCTGGCTAACAGGAACTAAAGTCCTATAAGAACAATTATAAGAAGTTAAGACTTGGGGCCAGCCCGTGGCTTAGCAGCTGAGTGCGCACGCTCCGCTACTGGTAGCCTGGGTTCGGATCCTGGGCGCACACCAACACACCGCTTCTCCAGCCATGCTGAGGCGGCGTCCCACATACAGCAACTAGAAGGATGTGCAACTATGACATACAACTACCTACTGGGGCTTTGGGGAAAAGGAGGAGGAGGACTGGCAATAGATGTTAGCTCAGGGCCAGTCTTTCTCAGCAAAAAGAGGAGGATTGGCATGGATGTTAGCTCAGGGCTGATCTTCCTCACAAAAAAAAAAAAAAAAAAAGTTAAGACTGATAATTGTAAGAAATGATTTCCTGGCTGTATGTTTCTACCGCAGAAGGACCTAACTTTGATTTTGCCCTCCTCAACCACTGATATTGATGTAGGTCACACTATTATTTTATCTGTAATTCTCATATGTGCCTTCCAAAAGTACACTTCAAAATAAGCCAATTAAGATAACAATGAAGTTAAATTTCACACATACGCACTGCAAACAATTTGAATAAAAAGTATATATTATAAACATAATGTTGGTACCAAATATTTCCTCCAGAGTTAGAAAAGAAAAAACAGAAGAAATAAAACACATGGTCCTTTTGTCAAGAATGTACATGAAAACCAACAAAGACCAACTTAAACATGGTCTCACCTGTATCTCTTAAGACAGAAACGTTGACATAGGCTCAGACCCACACAAACATCCTGGCACATGAACTGTGCCACAAGTCTGTCTCCTCTCCTGGAGGACAGGAGACATACCTTGACTTTTTTCATTCCTAGGGCCTAGCACAGTACCATGCACATAGATGGCACCAAATAAGTGTTTGTTGAATGAATAAACATAACTGAGAACTGTCAAGACACAATCTCCATATGTTTTACTAGACAAGGTACCTAATTTTATATAATGACTGATAAATCCTAAAATGGAATCAAGAAACAAACATTAAACAGAACATACAGCATTGGAAGGTAAAATAAATACGAGCCCAATGACAAATAACAAAATCCAAAATAATACAGACTACCCTCTCCCAGCAAAAAGAACTAGACAAATAAAGAAATAAATGATATTATATGAAATACTATAGCAACAGAGTACATTTACCTGTTTGCAGACTCTGCACCAGGAATAGGTGAGAATTGTATGTTGATATCCAGGTACTGGAGAATCCAGCTCCTTCAGGATTATCTGCACACAGCCTTGGCCGTGGACAAAGCGCCGAATGTGATGCACCATGGGGGTATCACAGAACATGCTAGGACACTGGTAAGAAGGCCTTCGACAAAACAAAAGTCCTCATGTTAGCCATGGAACCCAGGAGTCACGTGTAATGAACACTGGCTGATCAGAACCACTGCCGAGAGCACAGCACCCTCTCTGGAGTAAGAACAACAATGGACCATCTGTGAGGGTACCACTGGTACCGCTCGGAGCATGCAGCTGAACACCCTGTCTTCAACTACAGCATGGGGACAGTTTCCACTTGTTAAGCACCTTCTATCTGCCGGGGACTTTTAAACACCATCTCGTTTTACCTATTTAAACTCTGACATTTCTGGAGCTTGTTATTCCCTATCAAGGGGTGGTAAAGATTAAATTATTACTCTTTGTTGTATAAGCGGCAGGTGACAGCACTAAGACTTAAACCGAGGTCCTATGCTTCTCTTGCCTCTCGTCTGAATCACTGTAAAAACAGACATCCTAAAAGAAAGTCTTAGGGATGGCAGAGTAATTAGACGGGCAAAGATCTGAGGAATGAGCTGGATAAGGCACCTCAGGTTGGATATTAAACAGATTACCTCTTGGTATGGTCCACTCTGACATGTGGTGTGAACATGAAGGCCACATAACAATACTCCAACTCACGCTGATGTTTTAGGGTGAAATTCTGGACATCAAAAAAGCATAAATGGAACATAAGGAGAAAATCTGATCTTACCTGAAACAGTATCTCTCCAAAAATATTCCTAATGTAAGATCATTCTTTCCATAAAATTCCATTGTTACAATCCTAAAAGAAGAAAACATTTCTCAGTAACCTATCGTAAGAATTACCACACAGTAAAGACATTTCATGAGACTACAAACTGATTACCTGTCAGATGTGCGTATAAGACAGTACTGAAGCGGGTAATATTCTTGTTGTTCTAGAACAGGTCTTACCCCATCTGATAAAATGGGTTTGGACTAGCCACACTACAGCATCTTATCCACTCCCAGTCCATCAGTGTCTTACGAAACTGTTTAATCAGGATGCATAAACTATAACATTAATGAGCAACCCTGACCTGAGTTAGAAAGAAGTAAACGTTTCCTTCACAAAGCCTTCAGCCCTGTCAACGTACAGTGGGACTCGGTCTCCTGCTCTCCACTCCACTCACTACTGAGCATGGAGAACAGCAGCTCATCTTCTTCCACAACAGCCAATTCTCTAACTTACCAATGCCCACAAATAGGAGAGTGTGGCTATATCCCTCTTGAAACCCACCTTGTACTCAAGCCTTGACCTCAGGAGTCCATCAACTCCCAGAGAAAATTCCTATGGCCCCCTGCCCCAAGTCAGCCTTGAGAGCTCTGCCGACTCTAGACAAACTCCTGATCTCACTGGGAGGAGTAAGTGTTTCCAGGGTTCAAAATTAAAAGACGGGCACATTTTGTCATGGAAACAGTGTTCCAAAAACCAGCAGTTATGTTCCATAGTACTTTTAAAACTAAAGGTAAATCAAATTATGTAATAACTAGGCTTTTGTGACTATCATTTGAAACAAATAATTTACAACATTATAAATTGTTTCTATCAATCCACTTAGAAGTTTTAGAAAAAACTTAAGGGAAAAGACCGACTGCTTTTATGAAAATGGTGCCTAAAGAAAAACTTGCCTAAATTGTACGTTACCATCAAAATGCTTAAAACTAGCTTTTATGTATCAACTTTCTTGCTTTTATAATTACAAATTTCCTTTCAACCCTCACATCCTTTTCATTCTTACTTAAGGTACTCTCATTTACTTCTACCCATGAACAAACATAAATTTCACATTTAATCCACACATTTACTATCAATTCATATATGACAGCAGCATGCCATGTACCTAAAAACAGATCCTAATACTTGCATTTTTTTTTAAAAGCTGGAATTCTGCTCTTAAATGCAACAGTGCAGGGGGAAAGGAACCCTACCAAGGACTGACACAGGCACCGGGAGCATTGCTGGACTGGGCAGAAGAGCTGCTGAAGAGCACACACAGCCGCTGGTGGTGCACAGGGTTCAGACAGTCCACCTGGGAGAGAAGGGGGGGTGAGCTCCCGCGGTCGGCACACGCACGCTGCTCAAACCCAACTCACCCCACTCGACCTTCACAGCCTCCCACCACCACTGCAGGGGTTCTGGGCAAGATTTAAAACTACAAGAAACTACATACAAGGAAGAAGAGCAGTTAGTTTTTGAAGTAAAACAATCCAAAAAGTTTAAGTTAAACTTAAAAATACAAACAGATTTTTAAATAGTTTGTTTTCTAAATACTCTTTATTTTTATAAAACTGCATTAAATTATTTTGGAAGTAAATAGTTAATTAAATATGAAAGTCTGAACTGATGGCTGGATATAACATCAGTCTGAGACATCCAGAAATCTAAATTCTAAGGTATTTATTTGCTTGCACTTTATACCTGTTTTTGATCATTACCAAGGTAACACCAGCCCTCTGCAGAAATTCAAATAGTGCAGAGGTATATGAAGAAGTTCATGAAGGCTGTCCTCCTCTGAGGCCGCCTTGCCTCCCAGATTGACAAATCTGACTGTATGGTTAAAAACCAGGGTCTCTTTTTGCTAGCTTATACACATGCACACAACACCACCCACACAGGGAGACAGAGGTGATGTTTTTATAAAAATGGGATGGTGCTACATATATTAAAACACAACTTGCTTTTTAACTCTTGAAAATACATCATGGGCTCCATCTGGGTCATTAAATGAGATCCCACTCACCCTTTTTTACAGCAAACCATTAGAAACAACGTTTCAGTAAACACCCTTTACATACACTCTTACAAGATGTAAGCATCCTTATATAAAATGCTTGCTTACCTCTGCAGGAACGGTTATAAAATAGGAATCCTGAATCAAAGGTATATACATGCTCATGTAAATTAAAGAGACCTCCCCAACACTTTTTCTAAATTCACATAAATGTATGTAAACATAAATTTACATAAAATTTACTATAGGCATTTTTCCACAGCTCATTAACCATGGCTCTTATCACTTTCCTTTTTGCCAATCTCACAGGTAAAAAATGGTGGACCGTTATTATTTAGCCTTCCCTAACAGGGAAACCGAACATCTTTTTATTCAACAACTGCATTTCCTCACCTAGAAATGGATTTGTTCATTAGTTTTATTACCACCATTATCAATAATGCCTCCATGAATAGATCTTCCTTAATTTGCCCTCAACTTCTGTTTAAAAAGTAAAGAAAAAGGGCACTGTTATAGTTAAATAATATGTGAAGTGTTTCATGTTAAAAAATAAATACGGGCAGGCCCGGTGGCATAGCCATTAAGTTTGTGCGCTTCATCTCCGTGGCCCGGGGTTCGCAGGTTAGGATCCCAGAGGTGGACCTATGCACCACTCATCAAGCCATGCTGTGGCAGCGTCCCATATAAAGTAGAGGAAGATAGACACAGATGTTAGCCCAGGGCCAATCATCCCCAGCTAAAAAGAGGAGGATTGGCATGGATGTTAGCTCAGGGCTAATCTTCCCCCCCCCACACACACACACAAAATAAATAAATAAATGAATGAATCTAACACTTTGTAAAAGCACATCCATGTCCTACAATAAGCTTCCATCTCTCACTCTCCCCTTCACTACCATTAAAAGGATCAAGGACACACCACATCCAAGTCTTCCTGCCAGAAATTTAAGCAGCTCCACGTCCTCTACCTCAGAGCTCTTCCTAGGTTACTGTTAGCTCAGCCCGAAACCCTCAAACTCAGCTGCATTACATTATACTCCTACTTCATGCATTTAAAGCAACATATAAGCTGACAGACCTAAAATAAAAAGAGCATAGGACAGTTAATAAGTCTGCACCGATTTGTCACACTGACTTCTTCCCCTGCCACCACAGAGCTTTTCAACACCTTCCCAATGACACAAGCACCCTGGGCCTCGCTCACCTTTGTCGACCACACCGCATCACTTGGCATCAGCCCTTTCTCTTCGTCGCCCTCAGTTCTGCTTCCTGATTTGCCACTTGAAGAACCTGACACATCCCTTGAATGAGCAAAAGGGTCTGAACCGTTGTGCTGAATTCTCCCTCCTCTGGCCCGATAATCGGCCAGCATTCTGCCCAAGCTCTGGCTGTCACCCAGATGCTCGGCAATCCTGGTGCTCACCAGCTCGTGCGAGGGCAGCACTTGAATGGACTTGGCCTGAACACTTCCGTTCAGGCCCTGGAGGCCGGAAAGGTCTCTCAGCAGCTGCTTCTTCCGCCTGCTCTCCATTTCTTTGAAGTCTTTATTGAGCAGAGGAGACCAGTAAACCTGCTCTGCGAAATAATCTCGGGGAGAGCATCTCATCCCCTTTTCAGTTAAAAGGAAGGGCTCCCGAAATGTGATGACTGGAGAGATACAGAGGATTACATCTTTTAATTCCTGTTTAAAGGCCAAGGAGTAAGTCTTCCGTTTATCCTCAGAAGAGGTAACTTCCTCAGTAACATACAATCCAGTGTCGTCCTGCAGAGGGTCTCTAAAGGCTCTCATCTGGCTTTTGGCATCCTGCAGCTCATCCGTCTGCTGCACAGTCTCTGGCTGCTCACTGCCTATGGCATCCTGTTGGTCGTCCACATGCAGTGGCAACAATGATTCTGGGACCGACGGAAAGAGAGCACAGGGGACGCCCGCCGGGCAGGCTGCTGCGGCATACTCCTGATGCTTCACCGAGGTGACATCCTGGGAAACACCTTTAAGTTCCTGGTCACCCTTCTCAAACACAGTCCTTGATTCCAGCAAACTGCTCTCACCAGAGGGCAGACGCTCCGGAGGGACGTCAGGCTCCCAGGAGAGGGGACTTCCACTGAGCTGCTCTTGTGCAGCCCCTTCATCCTCCTGTCCCTCAATCAGAGAATGGAAGGAACGATTTTGTGTTAACGTAGGAGGCATAGCAAATTCATCCATGAGGAAGGAGATTTCTAGTTGAGAATGATAAGCTACACAGATCATAAATACGAGGATCTCCTTAACTCGAGCCAGCTCATAATCAGAGCCTCCTCTAAGCTTGATTGTACAGCCCAGGTGCTGTGGACAGCCTTCAAAAAACATGAGTGTCTTGGTTTGTTCTACAAATAAACAGAAAATTAAGAAGACTTAGGTGGCGTTCCAGAAGTCTAGACAGAATCAATTCACTGTCAACACCTACAAGAGGAAACCCTGAAGTGAGGAAGACCACAGTTGCTGTTCTCATCTCACCATTTCTAACAGACACTCCCATGGAGCAAACAGCGCAGCGCCAAAGAGCTGCCTCCTTCCTGTAGGCGCCCGGCTTAGGAGAATCGAGCAAGATCACTCACCATTAGGCAGCTGAAACATCTGCATATAAAATTTGTGACAGGTGCCCAGGTGGGGCTTTGTAAGCAACTGGTCCATCGACATCACTAAATCACCTTGGGTCATCCGACCGATTCGTTCTAAAACTTGCTAGAAAAACACAGAAAAGCAGTATATTACAAAATTAGACAGAAAAGAATAAAATTCTCAGCAAATTTAATCTGAAAAAGTAATGGGAAAATTTAAAAATAACCCTCACAATGAATTTCCTTAATTTTAATAATTGACTTTTTTTCCTGGATTTCTAGCTTTTTTCCTAGATTTTCTAGATTCTAGATTAGTCTACACATAGTTACTTAGTAATCAATGTGCCCCCTGAAATAAACCATACTCATCTTAACAACATTATCAACAAGAATGTAAGCATCAGGCACTGGCACAAGACACCGCTGGGAGGCAGGGATGGGGGCGGAAGACAGCTTCCTAGAACTGGCTGCTCTACTGAAGAGGGTAACTTTTCAAGGCAGAGAACACTTGCTGCTTGTGCAATTACCCAAACCAAAGGAAGGCTCAACAAATACTACTTATTACCTAATGTCTATCACACCTTTGTCTCTTAAACACCTAGGGTGAGTGTTACATAATTAACCACACTTTCTGCCAGCCTGAATAATGAAATAGCTGCCGTGCCTCCTGTCCTATTCCAATATATATGGCGCAGCACAGAAACAGATAAATAATCAAAGATCCCTGCATATCTACCACACATGCATATACATTTAAAAGCTGTGAATTTTTAAAAATGATATAGAATAGAAAAATAAGAACACTTACTGATTTGACATTAATGACCAAAGTGATGCCATGCTCCAGTAACATGTCCTGGGCAATCCGAGACACTGTTTTCTCAACCAGAACCAACGTGGGTCGAACATCGACTATTCGCTGAACATAATTCTTCAAGAATTCCCTTTCCTAAGTAAGATAAGTCAGAAATATTATACCTGCTACAATTCACGATCTAGGCATACTAAAATATCAGGACAGTCTGACTGTTAATATCAATCTCAGCCTCAGTTTCCTCCGTCCACAAATAAGTCTGTAAGTAAATTAATTCAAATACAACCAAGAATATCACTCATCATTCTAAACGGTTAATTATGCTGAAAAGAGTTTCAGGAGAAATTCCATTCTGCGACTCACTAATTTTACTTTGAAAGATTTTCAGTTCTTAACGACCTATAATATAAGCCAAGAATTTAATTAGCTAGCTCTCAGAGGTTAAAGAAAACAAGAACAAAAAATCCCTAACCTCACAGCTCCCGAATTGAAAGCAATTCTAAGCGTTTTTAATATGGTTAGGGTTCCCCTTTACATTCTGAAACCAACCAGAGTCTCTCTTCTGGGCATTTAATAAATAACTCTCTCACAGACGCCATTTCAGCTACTTCCTCATTTCAATCTCCCAACAGATCACATTCTACCTAGAACAGCTGTAGTTAAAAATTAAAACATAATGCTTAACACAATTTCATGACGAAGGCTTATTTTCAAAGCAAAAGAATATTGTAAACAGCACCAGAGTTTAAACAACACAACTCATTAACTGCTTCCTAAGTTCTGGGCTCAGACAGGATGACCTAGCGTGTGAGTGTGCGTGTCACTTCTGCTCCACACATCCAAAGGTCGCGGTCACAGCCAGTGCCACCTGCCACGGATGAGCCCACGCCCTGCAGTGAACCTGCCCTGTCACCAAGTTTATTTCTTCTCACCTTTCTCTGTTTTACTGATAGAAACTGTACATTTTCAAATTCTCCCATTATTAACAAAATGGAATTTTTTTTCCTGAAATGTGTTAATTTCCTACTCTGCTTACTAAATTGTAATTTAATGGCATTTAAAATTATTTTATTTGTGCAGCTCCCATAAAGTATAACTAGAATAAGTTGATTCTTTTCAAGTTTCCGGCCTCAGGAACAGAGATGACAAACACATTTCCTCTCAGTTCCAGCTCCAATCAACTATCATGATTGGACGTGAAGCACCATGTTAAAAGGAGGCCTGGGCCAGGCTCAGCAAGGAAGAGGACGAGGAGGCAGGCCACAAGCAGGGACGGAGCAGCCGCAGACCAGCAGACCCAGCTGGCCGATGTCTCCTTGCCCTGCCTCTTATGTTCCTTTTTCTGACTATCTCTACCTTTCAGCTTCCTCTCTGATTGGTTATTCCACACTGGCTGCACCAAAGAAAAAGGAGGAAAATCCAAATAAGTTGATGCTTTCTATCAATTCAAACTAAAAATTTTAATATGGAGGTAAAGGTATAATAAAACGATGTTTAAAGCACTGGTGAACAAGATGCTTTAGGTTATAGGAATTAAATCATGTTTCTTAAGTACATATCTGCCCAGAGCACACTTCTCTACCATGAAAAGACTTTAGTCTGTGGACTTGACTGCAAGAATGGAGTTAAAATAAAGTGGATAAATTTAGGTATAACTTTTTATAAATAAATATGTGGATTTCAATTACGCAGTTCACCAATTCCAAGACATATAATTTTACACATTTTAACATCTCTGCAATCAGGATGTGTCTTACAATCAACGTGTGTGATCTAATCCCATGAAAGTCTTCTGCTAACATTCTGGGATATCAAGGAAACCCCCAGCATCAAAGTATCTTAGATACAATAACTGTTTCCCCTTATTTCTTATTTCAGTTCTGCACTGAAAAGTCACAGTAAATCAGAGGTACAAAGAATGGTCTAGATCCAGTCAAAACCCCTCATTTTTACTGATACGTAGTTGAATTTCAAAGAGGAAACAGCCCCAAAAAAACAGAGTTCATGAAGCAACAGAGCACTTTCATCAAGCACTGTGCCTTCATGATCGCGCCGTTCTTCCGTGGGCGTCTGAATCCAGGACAGACTTACTGCTCCCACCACTCTGGGAAAAATGCGCCTGTCACCTCTGCATTTTCAAGTGATGCTTTTCCTAAATGCTTCTGGAACCAGGTATAAGGGTTCCTGCTATAATACAATATATACACTCCTGAAAACCTCCCATTTTGAACAACCGCAAATTAAAATTAACAGCACTTAACAGGATAAAAGGGGTTGGGGCAGAAAACTTAAAACCTATGCAGCTTCATATCCAGAGCACTAACAAAAACAAAAATTGGTACCTTGAGAGAGAACTTGGACAGCCCAGACAGGCAGCTCAGCAGAGCTGGAGGCGGCTTCAAGGGAAACGTAAAAGGTAAAAAAGAACTACCATAGTCCAGCTGGAAACGGAGCTCTGAGCAGTGCGGCTGGCAGAGCCGTCCCTCCCAGGCCGGGGCCCATCTCGCTGCGGGGAGAGCCCTTCCAGCAGGAGCTCATGTTTAATTTCTTAAAATAGAGCCAAAAGGGTTCCCGCCTGTGTAGCAGCAGAGCTGACACTGTTTCTCTTTCCAGCTGAGAGTTATAATCCTACTGCAGCTATTCTGGGCCCCTTACTTAAGAAAAACCACATGGAAACCAACGTAACTTCCATCTGACATTATTCCTATTTACCCACTGTGTATAAGCTCATTGTTGTTCTAGAAACATGTGTTTTAGTAGAATAAACTGCATTAAAAACTGGGTGCTACCACTAGGAACCTGACAAGTTAGAGAAATCCTTAAAGTCAATCAATGACCCAAGCAGGAAAAGAAACCAGGGTTTGGATTTTCACTTTTTCTTCCATATAGTCCCAAAAAGTCATGTGTTTCCCTTTTTTTTTTTTTTTTTTTGTGAGGAAGATCAGCCCTGAGCTAACATCCGTGCTAATCCTCCTCTTTTTGCTGAGGAAGACCGGCTCTGAGCTAACATCTATTGCCAATCCTCCTCCTTTTTTTTTTCCCCAAAGCCCCAGTAGATAGTTGTGTGTCATAGGTGCACATCCTTCTAGTTGCTGTATGTGGGACTAGGCGTCAGCATGGCCGGAGAAGCGGTGCGTCAATGCGCGCCCGTGATCCGAACCTGGGCCGCCAGTAGCGGAGCTCGAGCACTTAACCACTAAGCCACAGGGCCAGCCCCATGTGTTTCCTTTAACACTTTGAAACTCTAAAATAAGGAGTGAATGAGGCTTTGGTAAGCTTCTAAAGTATAACACATAAAAATATCTTTTATAATAAATTTCTTAAATGAAACAAATTTCTTAGCTTGTTCAATTTAATCAGCTGGAATGCGTTATGCTAATTAAGAGTTTGCAAGCATTACAATACACAAATAATCCCTCCAGATTACTGTTTCGGTAAGAAGGTCTTACCTGAAGCACGATGGGGTCAATGCAGGTAAACTTAGTTTCTTCTCTGTAGAGATACTCAACGGAACACTTCAACAGAAGAATCCTGGGGTTTTTAATGCAAGAATTCATCTACAAAAAAACAGTCTGTTAAAGACTTTAAAGTTTGCACTTTATAGACATCCTTTAAAAATAACTTTAAATTCATACTATTCATAATTCCTCTTAGATATTCTCATTATATTAGTATTAAAATAGTCTTATTTAGTTATCTTGTGGTATTCTCTTATATTTTTCAAAGCAAATAATTAGTTCAGAGCAATGCAAAATTCTTCAAAAATTGGCTTTGTTTCACTAATGCTATTTTAATCTAGTCCTCTATTTGTTGTTAGCGCCATTGAGTTGATTCCAACTCCTAGCAACCCTGTGTACAGCGGAGCGGAACCCTGCTTGGTCTGTTTGCCCATCCTCTCACCTTCTGGTGCTATATCAGACAATGCTCCATTGCTATTCACCAATTTTACACGGCCAATTTTTCTGGAAGTGGGTGGCCCCACGTCCTTCTTCCGAGTCTGTCTGAGTCTGGAAGACTCTGATGAAACCTGTCCACCATGGGTGACCCTGTTGGTATTTGAAATCCCGGTGGCATAGCTTTCAGCATCACAGCAACACGCAGCCGCCACAGGATGACAACCAACAGACGGGTGCTATGGTTCCCAGACCCGGACACGAACCCAGGCCATGAGGTGAGAGCACCAGATCTTAACCACTAGACCACCTGGCTTGGTCCTCTTTATTCTATTTTTTTATTTCTAATGTTGCAAGAAGAGATATCAAGTCCTAGGCAGAAGGGAAAGGGACTATTTCACAAACTCTCAGAGGTCAGCAACTCAGAAAGCATAATTTAACCATTTAAAAATTAAAGAAGGGTAGAGGAGGGAAAAAAGAATTAAAACACTTCCTAAATATATTTCTAACAGAATAAATTTCCAAGAAGTCGTAAATTGGCAAGCCAAATCAGGTAATAAGAAGTTAAAAAAGCTAACTTTAAAGCACCTCCAGAAACGGAGACTCAAACAATATACGCTGACCACGCAACTAAAGCCACAGGCCCAGGAGCCTGACTCCCACAGTCGAGGTTTCAGACCCCAACCAAGCTTACAGAACTCAAGCCGGCAAATGGTCCTGAGAACAGGGACACACCAGCTGAGGAACGACATCCAGGGCTCTTTTAGCAACCACACATTAAAGACTATCTCTAAACACAGTCAGCTGGGCAAGACAGTCATTCACACATGTGTTTCTACCACACCCACAAACAACGTTCAGTTCCAGAGACGAGCACAACGTATTTACCTCCTAATTCAAACAAAGATCACTTAATTTGGTTTAAAGCACTACTTTGATGGGTAATATGCTGTTTTCGTAAGACTCTGTAGAAATACTAACTTTGCATCATTGCTATGAAATAATAGCAAATCCAAGCACACTTTATGTGGTCACTAACAATTTTCAGGAGGCTTAATGTCTTACAAAAAAAGTATTATTAGTCTCCACTTAGAAAAGAGTGCAAACAAGACTGTAGTTCATCCATCTAGTCCCTCAGGCTAGAAATCTGTGAGCTCTTGCTACAACCAGATCAGCATCCCCAGACGTGGGGCTAGGATACCTCTATTTTCAGTAAGTTCCCCTAGTGATTCTGAAGCATAGCAAGGTTTGAGTCACTGCTCTAGATCAATGGATTCTCAAAACAGAGGGCGAGCAAACGACACTGGAAACCCCCAGAGTGGCTACTTTCATAGCAGTCCCACCCTCCCCCACCCCCCATGCTCCCAAGCCTCCTCAATGAGTCTCTAGTGGCTGACCCCGGAATCTGCATGTTTAACAAGGCCCACAGGTGATCCTGATGTACACTGCACTTGGAGAATCAATAGCCTTCAGAATCAAGACCAAGACCCTTAATGGGGTACAAAGCCTTTGCCTACTTCCTCCAGCCTCATCTCCTGCCATTTCCCATCCTGCACCTTAGGATCTCAGACCTTCCTTAATATGACAGGTTATTTCACCCCACTCCTTTGTGTCAGTGCTACAAAGAGGTCTCAGGACTGAAGGCAGAGATAGACAGAAGGTGAGAAGATAACAGAATACCAGTGACAGTTCTGGGCTCAGCCCTAGAAGAAAGAACAGAGTTGTAAAAGACTAGCCCTCTGGAAGGACTCCAGTCTGTTGGGGAAACCCTGTCTCCCTGAAATGTGGCAGGGTCAGGGGAGAAATGCTACCAGTGCCGTATCATATGTTGGTCTAGAAGCCTGACCCTCCCTCCCTCTTTCTTCTTCTGTCTGACAAATTCCCATCATCAAATCCCAATCATCATCAGCTCTGGGAGACCCTCCCAGAGCCTCCGAACTTTCACCCTATGGCAGACGCTGCCAGTTGCCCCTCAACGCCCATTCTCCTTTTCTTCCACGATCAGGATACCCCAATTATTGGCTTAACACACGGTCACAGTTTGCCAGACTGCACTGTTGAAGCGAATCACATTACCTTTTTATGTGCAATATTCTTGGTACAAACAAACCCACTGACAACCATAGAATCAAACTTCTTTCCACCTGGGATCTGACGAAATAAGAAAATAAAATTCAGTGATACATCCTTAGAATCCAGTCAGATGGATGCTATTATTTCTTTCCATTTTTTTATGTTAACTATTATGTAATCAAATAAGAACCACGAGTTTCACAATACAGGTCTTCCTTCCCATCAATAATCAATGGTCAAGACTGTCTATCTTCACACCTCTCACTCTCTAACATACCATCTGGTACTCTAATAAACTCACGTGACCAAACAAACCACTATTAAGTTAAATATCACAGGCAAAAAACATATACAAGATTCCATTGCAGTAAATAAAGCAACTACCCACTGCTTTTCCTCAGAACAGGCACAGTCATCTGTGGGAACAGGCCTTCCCACAGACGACGTGTCAAAAAGAGGAAGCAGGAAAGGAAGAAACTGTATTTGTTTGGGTTTCCAATTCATTCCCCACCAACTCACCCCTTCCATTCACCTCTCACTTCCTACGAGTGGCTTCCATGACTCCTAAGTGCACTGCTAACAAACAGCAAGAGAAAAACCTCCCCTCCTCACCTAGCACCCTCACCTAGCACCCTCGCAGTAATGACTCTCTTAGATCACCATTAAGCAGCAAAGTACTCCCAGCCCCCCCTCGTCAGCTCCCAGCATTAGGGAAGCATTAGCAGAGCTCACTTTTTTTTTTTTTTTTGGTGAGCAAGATCAGCCCTGAGCTAACATCCGTGTCAATCCTCCTCTTTTTGCTGAGGAAGGCTGACCCTGAGCTAACATCTATTGCCAATCCTCCTCATTTTTTTCCCCCCAAAGCCCCAGTAGATAGTTGTATGTCATAGTTGCACATCCTTCTAGTTGCTGTATGTGGGACGCGGCCTCAGCATGGCCGGAAAAGCGGTGCGTCCGTGCGCACCCGGGATCCGAACCTGGCCCGCCAGTAGTGGAGCTCGTGCACTTAACCACTAAGCCACGGGGCCGGCCACCAGAGCTCACTTTTTTGATGTGGACAAACTGACGGATGTCCATGTCGTCATCCCGGTTCTTGACATCAGGTCGGACTGTCTGAACGACCTGGCAGACCAGTGATACGATGACGTCCCTCCAAGATGGTGACAATGACTCACTATGGAGCAACTGTTGGAGCAGTGCCATCATGTGGTTATGATTAGCTGAACTACAAAAATGTTGCAAGGAAGAAGTTTGCATAGTTAATACTGCCAGAGACAATAATTCTGAAGATGCAACAAGCAGTCTACAAAGAAATAAGCATATGAATTATGGCTCACAGATAAATCTTCTAGGTCAAATTTATTCTTTCAGTATTTCAGCACCGTAATGATTCTGCACATAAATGAAATCTGCAAATATCTTCAATTAAGCTGACCCCTTTAATGCAATGCAATTTTAGCACATAAATTACAATGGGGACAGATAAGTACAGATTAGGACTCTCTTGTTTTATAAGAAATTTCATCAGAACAGGCTTTACTTCCTAAGTAATCTTAGTATTTTTGACTTTATAAGGAAGAAGAATTATGCATATGCCTATCCAGTCACTGAATATTACAAACATATAAAATCACATCCAAACGCCCCTGTCTTACAGCAGCCTCTCCATGGCCTGCTTCTCTCCATTCTCCTCCCGCAGCAGCTCCAGGCTGTTATGGTGCCAGCCCAAGGGCGTGAAAGGCAGCTCTTTAGACTTCTCCTCAACTCGACGATTAAACAAGGATTCTAAGTATAAAATAAGAAATTATACTTCATTGTCGTGTTGTATACTTTCTATTCATAGATTTAGAAATTGCCGATTTCCCTTTTTAAATTTTTTAGGTTGGCCAACTCAAATTGTTGGTGTAAAAAGACAGGGACATGGATAAATACATAAATAAAGGAAGCCTGAATTAGATCACGAATAGTCCCAACAGCCAAAATCAGAGACAGAACTGTGAAAAGCAAATTTATCTACATAAGCAACTAGGACTCTCAAGCCAATAATTATAAATACAGCTTCTGAAAAGCGAACTAAAACGAGATTTTTACACTGTTTTTTCATTTATTTGGGGACTAACAAAGGAGGGGGTTAATTTTCCGTATAAAATCACAACTGAAAACTGCATTGCACAGAAATCTGAACGCTGACAGAACAACATGTGACGGTGTGGGCACTGAACTTCAGAGAAAAGCTCAGTTCTGCCACATCTCAAACAGTGTAGAAGTCTGTTCAGACAATCCTTAATGGTGTTTCTTTTTCAACACTGGAACAAAGGCTTTTTTTTTAACAAAACTTAGTTCTAAGTCAGACCCAAAAATAAACTATAAAGAAATATTCAAACACGATAAATAACAATTTACATAAAATTTTGTAAAATCCTTAAATTTTTAGAAAGAATAAAAATGGATCAAGACAAAAAATTAATAGATAATATTAAATGCTTTGCAAAAAAAGATGCTCACTAAACAACTGCTGAAAATGTGATTGAACGGAAAGAAAACAGGTAGGAAATGCTTACAAAAATTCTCTAATCTTTCCCCTCTTAAAGCAAATCAACCATCAGTCCAGCAGACGACAGTGAGGCATGTGTCCGTGACATGGCAGTTTCAACAACTGCACATTTCAGTTATGTGAATGGCTGGTCTACAAACTTCTAGCTGAACTAGGTGCTCGGAGGTAAATTTAGAAACACTGCTAAGTTATGAGATCAGCTGCAAGTGGCCTCCCTTATACCAGCTTGCCCGACCTGTTCTCTTTCATTGGAAACTCTCCCATTATCTGAGGTCTAAGCCACAGAGTCTCATGGACTAATTAAGAACGTCTTTACTGTATCCTAACCTAAGTAGGAAGGGGTAAGAAAAGGTTTGTATTCTTCTGTCGCCAAGAAATGGATCAACAAAGTTAGTTCTTTATCCCCTTCTGCCTATCCCTCTTCTCACCTCCACAAGGCAAGCAGCATCCTAATTGGATGAGATCTGCCTGTGAGCTTTTTTGACAAGTTCAACAATCCATGATGATATGCATATCAATACTTAATATTATTTCATGATATGGGAAAGCATAAACTATTTATGCCTTTAAAAGAATAAAATTCAAATTCTATTTAAAAGATTTTAAACAACTACTTTTCAGATCAGAGACATTCTTCTCTCAAACCAAGTCCAAGTTTATACTCTTGGTTTCCAACATTCTCAGAGTTACTACACATACTAAAAACGGTGTTCCCATGATACTAGCATCTTTAGTACCCATTCCGCACCAATCAATGTGTTAGGCCCTAAGCATATCCCCATGTACAAAAGAGACACCATCCCAGGTACAGCTTTTGATAAAATTACCTTTGATGAAGGCGTCACTTATCGAGAGCTGCTGTCCTCCGTTGTCAGTAATCAAGTACTCTGCATACCAGGGAGAGAGCAGAGAGGAGGAAGGAAAGGAAACTTATGACTGTGACCTGCAGTATAATTACACAGAGAACACACCCACACACAGAGTATTAACTCAGACTACACCCATCACTGCTCGGCCAATTCAAGAAAGCTTCAGCCTAAAATGCCTGTTTACACTTGTTCCGCACACTTCATGCTAAACGTAACAGACTTACATTAATAACTCAACAGAACCCTGAAACAGTAATGTCAGATAATCTTTAACCGATCATTTTTCCCTTATCAAAACTGAACTGGTTTATGACAATTGAGGTCTTCAGTAGTTTGCATGACAAGCCTAAAAAGTTACACTATTTTTCTCCTGTATAACTGTATTATTTAGCAAATAATGACTTTGTCTATACAGAAGAGTTCACAGATAGTGAAGCCACCTGATAAAACAATATAGGGTTTATTTCAGAATATAAGCTATAAAACAAATTAATACAAAAGTGACACTGGCAGGGAATAAAAATGTAACTCATCGGGATTTTTATCAGTTTTTGAATTAGAGTTTTAGTTTTTCAAAAATTCTAACCAAACACTGCCAAATTGTTGCCATAAGATAACTGCTGAACACACTCAGAATGTGTCCTTTTAAAACTTTTAGAATATTAAATATTTTTCTTACAAGTGAAACTCATTCTTTACTTCCCCAGGAACTTTTCTCTAGGTCTGTGACCAAGCGCAGCTCAAGTGGGTTCTTTCTACCATGCAAATTAAACCACAATGCACTTTAAGCCCTTTAAGGTAAAGGTTCTCCACAAAATTCTTTCCAAGTAGATTTCATTTATAAACAAAGGGGCTTCAAACGTCAATGTGTTTATAAGCCAATACGCTCATCCTTCGAACAAGAAAGCACAGAAAAAACTTTACTTCAAAACTTTAAGTGTGCCATGCCAAATACAACACAATCACATGCTACCCTTCACTTCCACCCTCCCTCACAGAATGAGAGATGCCAGTCCCGGCTCCTTCAACTAACGCCCGGGCTTTACAAGCCTTACACTTCACACAAAGCTTAAGTAGATACACATAAAAATTCCAGAAGTAATGGACTGTCCCCATTTCACTAGGAAAAAATTCAAACATACAGAAAATCCTGTACACCGTCCACCTAGATTCAACATTGTTAACGACTTGCTATATCTGATTTCTCTCTACATACACGTATGCTTTTTTCCTGCCCATTTGAAGTTACACGCCTCATGACACTTTACTGCTAACACTTCAGAATGCCTCTCTTAAAAACATGGGCGTTCTTCTCACAGCCACAACACCATTTACATACTTAAGAAACTGACAATGTCTTAATAGATCATCAAATTCATACACATTCAAATTTATCTAACTGTCCCCAAAATGCTTTAATAAATGTTTTTCTTCCTCAAACCTGGATCTAAAAAGGTTCTCTTCATTCTCTTCTATCTAAGGCAGACCTCCTACCTTTTTTCTTTTTCATGAATATTGACTTCTGAAAGCAACCAGGCCACACGTTCTGTGGAGCGTCCCACACCCTGGACTTTACTGACTGTTCCCGCTTGGTGCTGTTTAACATGCTCCCATAGCTCACGTTCTCCTTTAAGTGGGAAGTCGATCTAGAGGCTTGTAGAAGCCACTTTTTCACTTTCTTCACTAGCTTCTACTCACCGACCTTCCATGAACGGTTCAGAATCCTGCTTGCAACACATAATAAAATATATTTTAATTGTACAACTCTCTAAGACCAATAGTGAAAAATTAATCAAACCAGAAGATCACACTGTCTCAGTTTTACAAGTTTCTGCAAATAAGGGGTTTGCTTACATAAGAAGTAAAAAGGCAGATTTTTTAAAGTACAGATACTTCAACCAATTTTATAAATCCAAATTTCCTCAACCTTAGAAGACAGAGGATGATCCCTGAGAAAAGGTTTAATAACTATTACCTTTAACTTCAACGGAGAGATAAAAACCACCCATTCCCATTTGTATTTTAAGAGGAACGAGAGCCAGAGGCAGGAGAAGGCTATTACTCTTTCATTTCATTGCGAGATCACTCTGAGGATCTTGCCGTTCTTGTAATCAGTGCTCACCTTAACCATAACACAGAAAAAATAAATTATTGCATTTCAACTTCACAAGAAAAATAAAAAAGAATAATTCTTGTTAGTATGCTAAAAACTAACAAGAGAGAACTGTGAAAGCCAGAACATTTATTAAGGGATTTATCAAATCCTTAAATTATAGCCTCTCAAGGTTGCAAACGACCTAGGAGTCAATCTAATAATTACCTCCTTTCCAATGCTGGAACCTCCTCTACTACACGCTTACTGAGTAGGCTCAAAGATTCCTGACACTCCTCACAATCCTTTCACAGCTCTAGATCTAGACTTTTCATTTCATAGATTCAGAATTAAAAGGAAACTTAGATGTCACCAAGCCGACCTAGCCTCTCAGCTGGTGTAGGCATCCATCCTCAACAAGCCTGGAAGGTGGGCCTAAGACACCAGGGACACGGCCAGTGCACAGCAGCAACACTCCCTGCTCCCAGCTCCTCCTTCAGCCGTGCACAAACAAATATCATTTCTTTCAGATACTCCAGGTACCCAAGGGCAACACCACATAAACTATTAAGAATGGCTCTCTCCACCATAGTAACAGGAAACTTTTTAAGCCAAATTACATTATTTTCTGTTTAATTGTGTTAGATTTCATCTGGTTAGTCTCAGTCTACTGCTTAAGAAAATAAATATCTTTAAATTCCAGTTCTCTTATCCAACATGCTAGCTATTCTTTCATATTTTAATGATTTGTGAACCTGAAAAATATCAAAAATGCTGACCAAAAAAGTTGTTGTAACAACAGTGAATATAGACTGACAAAGCCCTACAGCATAATCGAGGACCATTTTCCTTCCTGTTGACATCAAATTATTAATTACTCTTTCAATATATGGCACAACCATTAAACAGACTACAAATCCATGTACTATAAAAATAGTGGCATTACTGAGCTCTCACGGTTGCCAAATACACTAAGCTCTTTATGTGTTTTTTACATAAAGAGGCTCATAGACTCCAGAGCCTATGCTCTTAACAAGTAAACATGACCACTGCCTACAACCACCTCTTTAACAGACGTCAAGTGCAAAACCGTCCTGTGCCCATACTGAGACACCATCAAAGGTCTCATCAACATTAAAGACAACAGTATCCATCAGTCTCCTGATCCACCATCTCACATCACCATCAAAGACGGAAACAGGGTTGTTTTGGTACAACTTATTTTAGTTAACCACGCCGGGCCTAGTCACCGACAATCCCTTTTCTAGATACCACAGTACATTCTTTCATTAAATTTCGCTACAATTTTTCCACCTTCCAATGTCGCATCAAGAACCTATCTTTTAAAAGAGTTTTAATGCATCTTTGACTATAGTCATCTAGATCCTCTCCTATTCTCCACAATCCTTCAAAGATAGCAAACTCTGGACCCATGATCACAGCCCCAAATTCTTTTAATAATCTGGTATAGAGTTTGCCTGAACTTGGCAACAGACTTATTTAAAACAACCAGGCATTTTCTATCTCTTCATTATCTTGGACTTCACTTTCCTCTTAACCAGGTGTGTTCTTTCCTTATAAGATTACCTTGACAAAAAAGGATAAGATTACCTCTAAAAAAAACACTTCAATTAATATATCGACTTCCCCAAATAACTGGCCTAATTTTTCTTTCTTTCTTTGCATCACAATTTTTAAAATCTTTTCTAAGATATCCTTGGCATTTACTCCACCCTTCAGTGCAATCTGGACTTGTGCTATCCTGTCATTTTTCTTAAAAGTGCTGGCCCCTCTTTCAGGTTCATCCTTCCATGAAGGTTGCCTCTCTCAACTTTCGTGGATGATCTTTTGAACGGTTGAGATCAGAGGCTCCAGAGGAGTCATGATATTTTCAGCAGCAGGTGCCTCTCCTTTAGTTTTTCTTAGAGACACAACTTGCAGTTGTCCTGTAAAAGGTCCTGGTGAAGCCTTGTACTCCACCCCTCTCCCGACACTATGAGTCAGGTTCCAGAAGTCAACGTCTGACTGTCTATCTCTGGCTATTATGAATTCCATGATGACAGGCCACTTTCTTCATGATTTTCAAAACTTCCTTAACTTTCCAAGAGGTGAAATTACCAGCAAGTCAAAAATGTATTTCGCACTCTACTCTCAGCAAAATGGAACTGACAACAGGTGTGTCCAGAGAACAGCTATTCTCTGTCGTGGCAGACCCTGCTCCAGCCACACCTGTAACTGACATCACAAGAGCATCACCCAGTACCCTCCATGCACCACAGATAGCAGGCCCATCTCACACGAGTGTCACGTCTGCTTCACTTTCCCTTCATACTCACCCAAATGTTCTCCACCATTTTTCCAACTTCTGTTTTGAGGATTGCTATAAAGATGTGTATTTACCCATGTTCAACACTAGTCAAGTCTCCTCTTTTCCCACACTCTCTAAATTTCTATTTTTAAATAAGATACCCTTTTATTACTATAACTCTTAAATGCCATGTTACTACATCTTGGTGATACAGTCATCCATCACTTAACGACAGGGCTATGTTCTGAGAAACGTGTTATTAGGCGATTTCGTTGTTGTGTGAACGTCGTAGAGCGTACTAAAGGGGAACAAAATTTACCACCCCAAAATGTGTGTCTTTAACATGGGGACTATTTTAGGCTGATTATTTTTAAGAAACAAAAGACTCAGAAAGTTTTTCTTGTTATCTCCTTCTTAACTCTGTAAAAGAATTCAAATAAAAAAAGCCTGTCTTGGGGCCGGCCCAGTGGCATAGTGGTTAAGTTTGTGAGCTCCACTTTCCTGGCCCAAGGTTTGTGGGTTCGGATCCTGGGTGCGGACCTATGCACCACTCATCAAGCCACACTGTGGCAGTGTCCCACATACAAAATAGAGGAAGATGGGCATGGATGTCAGCTCAGGGCCAATCTTCCTCACTTGAAAAAAAAAAGGTTTAAAAAAAAACAAAAAAAAAAAAACCAGAAACCTGCCTCAGGAAGCGAGCTATCACCTTAGCATAATGTGAACTATGTGGTAGACAGGGAGGAAACCAGAAAAGCCTGCTTGTTGGGCTCCCCTCTGTGTTCTTCCATTTCTTTGCGGCCAAACACTTGTTTTCCAAACCTTTGCTCCTTTTCACCTACTTGTGAATTCATTCTTTCCGTTTCAAGTCCCTGAGTCTCCCCACCCCCAACACCTTCTTTGTCTTTAGCTGAGGATGGTATTTAAGGGGAGGGCTTCGACCACTTGGTGAGTTACTAGGTTTCCCTGGGTTTCTCCCACGTATACACGTTATTAAACTTTTGTTTGTTTTTCTCCTGTTAATCTGTCTAATGTCAATTTAATTCTTAGACCAGCCAGAAGAACCTAGAGGGTAGAAGAAAATTTCTTCCTCCCCTACAGTACTTACACAAACCTAGATGGTATAGCCTACTCCACACCTAGGCTGTATGGTGTTAATCTATGAGACCACTGTCGAATATGTGGTCGGTCGCTGACTGAAATGTTGTTATGTGGCACATGACTGTAAAGGCTAATATTGACAATTATGAGAAATCTGTTGCAGAAATGTGAATCTGTTTCCAATTATCTTAGCATAGATGTTTAAATTCAAAAGCTTCTCTTTTCTGATCATATTTTTAGGCTCAAACTAGGAAGCAGCAAAGAATTCCGCAAGTATTTCAGATCTAAGTGCAGAGACAATTCAACTTCAGAGAGCTAAATGTTAAAAATTCAAACTCCAGGTGAAATCATGGAATAAACGGCTTCCTCTTTATAATAATGATTTTTCAGTTACTATAACATAATGAAAACCCACATTTATTTACTTGTGCATTTTTTACTAATTTACTTTTACATAATGGCACTACACTAAAATTTAAAATTTTAGCCCTAAGCTAAACCTCATCATCCATTAAAAAGAAGCATTTGATTTCTTATGTACTGTTACATTAGATTTTAGTAATGGTTTATTTTTCCTTTTATATCAAATGTCTTTTGAATATGGTCATTATTATTTTTGAGTCAGTAGACTAAAAGCTCAAATAAGATAGCTAAAAATAATGAATTCATTTTGTATTAATTAGAGAAGAAAATTCTTTTATAAATACAGCATATACATAATAAGCATTTTACATTATAGTAGAAAGATATTTTGGAATGTGTGAAAGTTTTTCCCCCAATCTAGTTAAAGCATCTGAAAAGATGTAGTGAAATACTATGCTACTGGGTAATAGCATAAGCAAATAGGCTTTAAAATGTTAACTGAAGAAAGAGAAACGAACAGAGCAGAACATCCATGGCATCAATATGAAGAACTGCCACCTTGGAAGTTGCACATTATGCTAAGGGAAGAGCAGTCAGATGTATTCCTTCAAAGACTGCACCCTTTAAACTGGATGCGCTGGTACTGAGGGAGAAAACTAGAAATAAAAGGAACCAGCCAAAAAAAGTGTAGGGAGGAGGTGTGGGGAAAATGAGAAAGGGTGGAACAAAGCCCACCCCAGCACCCTCAGCCATGTGGGACAGAGGAAGCCAGAGGACAGGCAGGCGTCCGGTCCTGAGGCCCACGCTGAAGCCTGTGTTTGGACTCCGGATGGTGACCGCCTCCTACCTTTCTGGTCAGCAGGGTGAGGGGACACATGTGGGTACTTGGAGGGCTTCTTGATGTGGAAGTTCACGTTGTCCAGCTCCACGTTCAAGCTGATGGAGGCAGCTGAGTCACTGTCCACTGTGGACTGGAAACTGCTGACTGACGTGCGCTTGCTAGGACTGGCAGAGTCTTTTAGTGTTGGGGAGGGGAAGAGATATGGGGGGGGAGTAAAAATGGGTTTCATCAGGGTATTGGAGGAAAGGAGAAAAATGTTTTTTTAATATACAAGCCCAATGTGCAATACCAAAATGGATACAGTATTTTCATGTACTTCTGTATAGACTTAATGAAGTTTGAACAAGTTAAATATAAGATGAATTTTTTAAATGAAGAAATATATTGGAAGTTCTGCAGAGAGAAAGTCTGATATCACAGTGAAGAGGTGAGAAAGTTGTCGGCTGCGATATTAGCTCAGTTATTTTTAAGCTGCTGCAAACTAGAGACTACAGCAAAATCTGGAAACACCACTAGCCTACGAAGTTGGTTTTTTAAGAAAATACTGTATCTAAGACAAGGATTGCCAGCAGATGTTCACATTTAGTTGGAACCATAAATCTTAAAGTAGGATTGTTTCAACCAAACAAAACACTCATTTTATCATATGTACACAGTAATGGTTCATAAAAACTAAAATGTTAGGAAGTTAAACTCACTAGTCAAATTATCGTCACCTTCTTCAGCAATCTGTTCTGTGTCACTGTCATCAAACTTTATGTCTTTAAACCAGGATGGCTCAGAGTGTCCTTCCACAGAGTTCACTGAGTCACTGTCTGGAGAGGGGGTCTCGGAGAAGTCTGTACTCTGAAAGGGTCAAGACAGGATCCCAGCAGTTGACCTCAATGGCAACAATGTTGAGCTGTCACACTACAAATAAATTCTAGTCCAATATTTCTACAAAGCAAACCACTGAATAAATTTATATAAAAATAAGCAAGTTAATAGAAACTAAGTAGTAAACTAGTATCATGCTGACAATTCCACTCTTAAAATTATAATTTTCATTAATCAGCAGGCTTAGGGAGCACATTATGAACAAAACATAATATACAGATTTTTTACAGGGTTTTATTTCATCCTTTAGTCCTGAGAGTGAAGATGGCTGAGAATTTCCTCTAACCTTGTGCCAAGGCTAGGACACATCCTGGGAAACCCTGTCAGATGTTCACAAATAACCCCACACCAGGCTTTTGAGTTCTTCATCTTTTCTAACCATTGAGTTTCCAATTTTAGTTCATAACGGTGTTACTATTATATACATCAAATTAACATAAACCAAAAGTGAAAGTATATCTTTTTTTAAAGTTCTGTCTTCAAATAATTTTCACTTCCCTAATTAAAGTAAAAAAAACAGAATATTCATCATTTTATCATTGTTATACAATTTAATACTGACAAAGAATAAAAATCTATTTCAGCAGTGACATTCAACTTTTCAATCATTTTGTTACATGTATTTCCTCTTAGTCCTAAAAACACAGACACAGTCAAACTGAAAACCACTGACGGTAAACGACAAGCAGCTACAAGACCACAAGGCCAAGCTAAAGAAAAGCCACGCCAACTGGATTTTTTTATTCCAATAGGTTTTTCATCATCGCTACCTACCAAGTAAAAACGTTTTAACTTTCCTCAAACAGCAGGGAACACATGCTAGAAAAATGTATCTTTGGATAATTCAACTACTTTTTATTCCCGCTGAAGACAGACTTCACACCAGCCTGCTCTCTGCTGGCAGCGGTGGCGCTGGGCACTACCTGCAGGGGTCTGTAGAGTGCATACTCGTCCCGGAAGAGCTGGTCATGGTGGCTGACACAGTCCAGCCACCGTCCGTCCACCATCGCTTGTCCAATCGCTATAGCTTGAGCCCTGAATCAAGACCAACAAAAACGAAACTTTTAAAGTCAGTCAATAATTTTACAGGTAGAAAATAAGACACAAACCGAATTTTTTTCCCTTCTAATCAGAGTTGGAATTTCAAATGGTCCTTGGATAGGTGAGGGATAAAGCAAGAGAGACTTGAAGCTAAATTAAAAGATTCTCCCAGGCCCCACAGTAAAGGAGAACCTACTGGTGAGGCAGTCCTAAAGAAACCTAACTTTAATTACAACAAGCGTTTCATCAGATACTCGATGCACGTGTACTGACCCCTGGTGCCCCCTGGAGGAGTGAAAACACTCTTGAGAAGAGTGCGGCTCCTGCCCCCAAGGAGCTTACAGTCTTGACGAGAAGACAACACTCAACAGTACGGATACAGATATAAAAGGTACGTGTGTATCACATGAAACACACTTACTAGCACATTGCATTTATGCAGCATTTCACAATTTATAAAGCACTTTAGCCCATGTTATTTCATTTCATCCTCATGGCTTCTTCACAGAACCACATAGTTTCCTCATTTTGGAACTGAGAGGTCCAAGTCTCAGAGACTGAATAACCTGACTAAAAGTACAAAGCCAAAAAGACATATAAATAAAACTGGAACCCAGGGCTTCACAGCTTAAAGCTGCTCTCCCCTCTTCCTACATACTTGTTTCTTCCCACAAGGGAGGAGGAGCTAACCTAAGCAAGCAGAGAAGCCAAGGGACACGTCACCTTGAAAGGCAACAGGATCTGCGTCTCTTTTTTAGAAACGACTGTGAGGCAGGCTAGGCCACTCCGGGGTGGCTATGCACCCCACCCTCAAGGCTGCAACGTGCAGACGAGGGAGGAGCAGCAGGGGAGTCCACCGTGGTCTTCAGCTCTCGCTGCGTTGCCCAGTCCTGCCTAACTAGAGAGCTCTGTGTTTTGGGAATTACCACACAGCTCTGCTTTAATAAATAAGGTAAACCGGGACCCCATTCAGCTCCTTGCATCTGTTCTCCACTGGCGAAAACCCGGAAGACAGGAGGGTTGAGTAATCAGTATCCCAAACATCAAATGCAGAAAACAGCACCCTACTCACAAAGAAATTTGCTCCCCTTGTGTCTACAACGATATGTCCTCATTAAAAATAAAGTAATAATTAGGGCCCAAGTGGTTAAAGTTCCACACACTCTGCTTCAGCAGCCTGGGTGCGCGGGTTTGCATCTTGGGCGCCTGGGTTCAAGGGTTGGGATCCCAGGCACGGACCTACTCCACTCACCAGCCATGCTGTGGCAGGGTGCCATGCACGAAATAGAGGAAAACTGGCACAGCTGTTAGCTCAGGGGGAATCTTCCTCAGCAAAAAATAAATAAATAAATAGTAATAAATAATATCAAAAAGCCTTCTTAAGATCACATTACCTTGTAGCAATGTGTCCATTTCGGATTAACCAGTTGACCAGCTCCTTTCCTACAATGCAGTTGGGATGCGTCCGCAGCCAGTAGCGGTGGTCCTGGAACTCCATGCCACTGCTGTGATGGCAGATTTTCCTCCACAGGTCCTTTAACTGAACACTGTCCTGAAGCACATCACGAGCAAGTAATTACTCCCGAGAAGGACACTATATACCTTTTCAGATTCTTTGCTGTGATTTTTTGATTCATAAAAGGAAATTCAATTCAGATGTCTTTCTCGTAGCTCACTTACACGATTTAACAGAAACGACACGTGCATGGGGAACAGCTTGAACTCAGCTCATCTAACTCCAAACGTAACTTTTTCTCTTGAAAACCAACTATCCCAAATAATGTTTTCAGTCAACGGCACAGATCATCAGTCTCCTAGTTGTCTAAGTACAAGTTCCATACTCCCTGCTGGAGAGGGGGCAGGGAGAGAACAGCCACCACACTAACCTACAGGGATTGCTTCCAGCACCCTTCCAGGTCCCCACCATTCTCACCTGGACTCAACCGCCAGGCCCATTTTCCTAGAGAAAGGCCTTCAGTGAATCACTCCCTGCTCAAAAAAAACTTCCAACATTGCTCAGCGCCTGCAGGTTCAAATCTAAACTTGCAGAGACTAAATCCATACCTTCCCCCAGGTAGCCCAAAATCCATTTCCAATCTCACTGCCCACAGACTCCAACTTCATCTCCCCCAACCCTCCCAGTTAATACATCCTGCTTTGGTCCCCGGAAAATGCCACACTTATTCTCACCTCTCTACCTTTCCTCAGATCTGCTGTCCTCACAATCCATTCTACCCTTCAAGGTCCAGTCCATGCCTTTCAGTTTAAGCCTTTCCTGACTCCCTCACTACTAATGACCTTGCTATTTTTTATTTAAGTTTTACTTCTTTTACTATTAAGGACCTGCCCATCGAACTCACTTCTACCTTGTGAATTGTAAGCTTGAGGACAGAAGCCATATCTTCCACTTCTTTCAGTCACTCTTGGAACTGAACACAGTATTTTACACATAAATTCAATAAACAACTGATTATTATCTCATACAAACATAGGATGAAATGTCTGAAAAGTATTCCATGTGTATGAGAAACATGTTTCAAAGTTTAAACAGCAATCTTAAGCTCTCTTGGTATGGAGGCACCTGAATTCTGATCTTGCCAGATGAAAGGGGTCAACAAAACTTTAATGCAATATACGAGCATGGAATGCTTGACCAATTTCTCTCAAGTGATCCTAATAAAAACTTAAGCTAATTATTTCCTCTATTTAATTTACATGCTAACTGGCTATTTCACTTGTGTGTTTCTTAAAAAAAAAAAAAAAAATCAGTATGCTAAACATTCTTTATGCTCAAAACTAGCAATGGGTCAAAGATACTGGACCAGTACCAGAAGAATTTTGCGTTCATCCTCGGTGGTCTCTGTCCTAACGTATGTTCGGTTAGCTTGGGGACTGACAGATGTCTCATATGAAGGTACCATGGGAGAACCAGATCGATCCAGTGACAGGGTAGTAATACTGGCTGATCTGGAAATAAAAAGTGAAAACAGTTGTCAATTCTTCATCAATAAATAGAATTACAGTGAAAACTCATTTTTAAATAAATGCTTATTTGCCAACGTTAAGGGTACTTTTAAAAGTAGTTGCAATGGTTATGTATGATATGATCTCTGGGGGAAGCTAGGAGAAGAGTATCCAGAAATTCTCTGTACTATATTCCCAACTTCTGTGTTTGTCTAAAATTATTTCAAAATATGTTTAAAAGAAAGCTGTTATAGAAAGATTACAGGAAAACAATTACAGATGTAGTTCATTTTTGAGTAATATTTCAAAGGAAATAGATACAAACTCTTCTTGTTAAAATGCTGAATGAAAATTAGTGTGCTTTTTGTTGATGAACGTAAAGAATCACGGACAACGCAGAAATAATCTTACAGATCAGCGACGGGAAACCATGGCCGACAGGCCAAACAGTTTTTGCATAAGCAGTGAATGAAGGGTGTTTTGTTAGTTGAACATCTATATGTTCTGGTGACAAGAAACACTAACTTTGAATCCCAACTAAGCAAAAGGTTATCGTCCCAAAAAAGAATTCCTTCCTTCTCAATAGTAGATCTACACTAAAAATATTGTCCTCAATTATTAATATATTTTGAATATGATCAATAAAAAAATGAGTGGGAAATCGTTTCCTCTCTTGTTATATAAGTACTGACAGAATATCCTTAATTGGCCTCTTGGCATGGTTACCAGATAAATAATTTCTAAGTGGAACATCAATAGCACCAAGCAAGCTTTTATTTATAAAAAATTTTTAGCTAGAAATTTAGTTAGCTTCTACCCAGAAAAAATGAAACCCAAGTTTAGCTTCTGTATAAAGGATAAAAGCAGGAGCATCTATGAAGCATTAGACACTACATAGCACACAGGGCAGGGCCATGTTTGTACACGTGTTCTCCCTCATTTGATCCTCACAGCATCCTGTGGGGCAGGCACGACCAGGTCCATTCCCACAGGTAAAGAAGTCAAGAATCAGAGATTAAATACTTGTCTAAGGTAACTCAACTAATAAACAACAGGGCTGCCAATCAAAATCAGGTCTCAAGTGAAAAACTATGCTCTCCCCAGCATGAAGATAAAGATACTCCTAAAATAATTTAAGAAATTATTCACGGGGCCGGCCCCGTGGCGTAGCGGTTAAGTGCACATGCTCCGCAGCTGGCGGCCCAGGGTCGGATCCCGGGTGTGCACTGATGCACCACTTCTCCAGCCATGTTGGAGGCGGCGTCCCACATACAGCAACTAGAAGGATGTGCAACTATGACATACAACTATCCACTGCGGCTTTGGGGAGAAAAAGGAAAAAAAAGGAGGAGCATTGGCAATAGATGTTAACTCAGGGCCGGCCTTCCTCAGCAAAAAGAGGAGGATTGGCATGGATGTTAGCTCAGGGCTGATCTTCCTCACACACACACACACACAAAAAAAAACAACAAAAAAAAAGAAATTATTCACAAGTTTCTAACAGGTTTAGCAAAAAGTCATTCTTAATAGGTAGCAAGAAACCACCAATATCAAATAAATATAGTCTATAAACAAGATCTTTTAAAATAATTAGTTATTCATTTCTTGGCATATTCTTTTAGTGAGAAGTTGCCAATATGTCTTATTCAACTAATTAAAATCTCTTTTCCAATGTGTGCATTATCCATGCATTCTGCTTCTCTAACATTCTAAGCATCCCTCCACATATTCTGATATAGTGGACAAAATGTAAAGGAAAATTAGTCAATTTTGTTGTCGATGTTCTAATAAGTAGGCAAGAGTGGTAAGAATGTTGACTAACACTTTATTTAGAGACAGTACTCACTGATGAAATTACATCTTTCCTAAAGACTCACATCTACCTGAGCATTCACCCAAAGCACACAGAGATACACTGTAAATGCACACAGTCATCCCCACGTTTGTGTACATGCCAACAGGAGTCCTGTAACTGCCCATCCTTTGAAACACTGTCTCTTGACGCCACATCCCTCTGCTGCATTTCCCTCCTTCACTTGACAGCAAAACTCCTGTCTCCAATTCTTCCATTCTCCCTTGAACCCTGAACAACCCACTGAAATTGCCTATCAGGGTTACCAATGTTACTGTTATGTCCAGTGGTCAGTTCTCACTCTTCATCTTACTGGAAAAGATCAGCAGGTAACTCCTCCTTCCTTGAAAGACTTCCTTCAGTTGGCTACTAAGACAACACACTCTCATAAGTTGCCTCTCACCTCATCACTGGTCTCTCCTTCTCAGTCTCCTTTTCTGGTTCCTCTTTATTTCTCCAATTTCAATCCTTGGTCCTTATTTCCTCGCTTGCCTCACTCACTCTTCTGATGATCTCCATCCAGGTTCACAGCTTTAAATACCATCCACATGATGACAACACCCAAGTTTCTATCTCCAGCTCGTAACTCTGTCCTGAACTCCACACTCGTATATCCAGCCGTCTAGTTGACACTGCACTTGGATGTCTAGAAAGTATCTCAAATTCAACACGTCCAAAACCAAACTGTTCCTCCCAGCCTTCCCCATCTCAGTAGAGAGCAATTCCACCCTTCCAATGCTCAGACCAAAAACCTGAGTCATCTTTTATATCCAACTGGTTAGCAAATCCTGTTAGCTCTACAATCAAAATATACCTAGTATCTCACCGTTTCTCATCCACCTCACTTCTACTACTCTGATCTAAGTCAATTCTCCTGCCCGGATTATTGCACCAGCTTTCTGAATGAATATCACATAAAAATCCCCTCAGGCTTTTGGCAGGAGGAGGGGAAAAGGAACCATTTTGAAATAGCCAGAGCATTTTCTTCTCAACAAGTCTGCCCTCAGAAGAAACTCTTCTACCAGAGCCTAACCAGCTGCAGTTATATCAGAGCCTCATCTACCTGGGGAAGGAGAATACCCAACTCCAACTGTAGCCTTCCACTTGGAGGAAGGCAACCCACGAATCCAGTGTCCTCCAGCCATCCTGTCCCACCTACAAGGGGAAACAGTGAGAAGCACTTGTCAAGCTCACAGTCAGAGGTGCAGGCTCACTAAGACTGAGACCTAATCACAGGAGAGAAGGCTGCCCCTCCCTCCACACCTCACCAACTGCACTCCTCAAGGCATGTTTACTACAGTTCCTTTCACCCAGTACACCATGTCCACCTGGCAACCAAAAATTATAACGAATACTGAAAGGCAAAAACACATTTTGAAGACAACGAACAAGTATCAGAACTAGAGTCAGATATGGCAGGAATGTTGGAGTTATCACACCAGGAATTTTTTAAAACTATGATTGATATGCTAAGGGCTTTAATGGAACAAGTAGACAACATGCAAGAATAGATATGTAATGTAAGCAGACAGATGAAAATTCTAAGAAGAAATCAAAAAGAAATGCTAGAGGTCAAAAATACTGTAATAGAAATGACAAATGCCTCTGACGGGCTCATCCCCAAGCCCAGATGGGCTCACTGGTGAATTCTATCAAATATTTAAGAAAGAAATTTTACCAATTCTCTGCAATCTCTTTCAAAAGATAAAAGCAGAGGGAATACTTTGTGACTCATTCTATGAGGTCAGAATTACCCTAATGCTAAAACCAGACAAAGACATTACAAGAAAAGAAAACTACAGACCAATATCTCTCATGAACACAGATGCAAAAATCCTCAACAAACTTTTAGCAATCCAATGCAACAACGTATAGAAAGAATTATACACCAAGACCAAGCGATATTTATCTCAAATATGAAACGCTGGTTTAAGATTTGAATATCAATTAATGTAATCACACTACACCAACCATCCCACCAACAGGCTGAAGAAGAAAAATTACATGATCATATCAATAGATGCAGAAAAAGCATCTGACAAAATCCAACAATGATTCACGATAAAAACTCACAGTAAATTAGGATTAGAGGGGAACTTCCTGAACTTGATAAAGAGCATCTACAAAAAACCTACAACTAACCGAACACTTGATGAGAAACTCAAAGCTTTCTCAATAAAATCAGGAACAAGCAACGATGTCCCATCTCACCACTGCCTTTCAACATTATACTAGAAGTTCTACCTAATGCAATAAGACAAGAAAAGGAAATAAAAGGGATACAGCTCAGGCAAGAAGAAATAAAACTGTCTTTGTTCACAGATGGCATGACCATCTATGTAAAAATCCCAAAGAATTGACAAAACAAAACTCCTAGAACTAATAAACAATTATACCAAGGTTGCAGAATACAGGTTAATATACAAAAGACAATCACTTTCCTATATACCAGCAATGAACAACAGAAATTTAAAATTAAAACACATCACCAGAGTGACGTCAGCATCATGGCAGAGTGAGCTTCCCCCATTGAACTCTCCCCCTCTAAGACACAACAAAAAGGACATTCATATTCCTACAGAAACTATTCACACAATGCAGGGGATGTCTGAAGCACCCAGGCAGCCATACACCCAAGGACTGAGGTGCTGGAATCCCCAGAGTAAGTGGAAGGAGGTAAGAGAAGCTCCCTTCCTTCCTGAAGGACTGCAACCCAGAGACTGAGACCACGTGGCTCTCGGAGGAGGGGGAGGGGCGGCTTGCCACGTAAAAACTCGCGATCTCCAAGACCCCTCATAGCCCATGGGGATCCCCGTATGGAGGGAGCGTAACTGTTGCAAGGGTACTTTCCACAAGCTAGCCCATCAGGAGAGCAGAGAGGACAGCGAGACAGGATGACTCTGAGATCGGGGAGGCAAAGGTAAGCGCCCCTCCTCCACCCAGCCCACCTGACCGGTCCTACAGCACAGTGGTGCCTCAGCTCAGCCGCATCCCCAGAGGCAGCAGCCCACAGGTGCCAGGGCCCCACCAGAAGGGGTAGTGAGGCCACGCCCCAACTCCACAGGCAGCAGCCCCCAGGTGCCCGGGCCCGACCAGCAGCGGGATGAGCCTACGCCGCTGCACCAGAGGCAGCGGCAGCTCAGGCCCCACCATGCCACAGCCCCAGCTGCTCCAGCTGGACCAAGCCATGGCCTCAGCTTCCCCGGCTCGACAGTGCCACAGCCCCAGCTCCTTCGGCTGGACCAAGCCCTGCCCCCAGCTCCTTCGGCTAGACCACCCCCCCTCCCCCTGGCTCCAGATGCTTCAGCTTGGCCTGTGCTCAGGCTCCAGCTGACTTGGCGCCAGCAACTTTGGCCCACCACACTCCAGTTCCAGCTTCCCTGGCCCAGCGGCAATCCAGCTCCTCCTTCTTCGGCCCGGCGCACTCCAGTTCCAGCTTCTTCGGCGCAGCGCACTCCAGTTCCAGCTTCTTCGGCCCAGCGCACTCCAGTTGTAGCTTCTTTGGCCAAGCGGAGCTCTAGCTCCTCCTTCTTCGGCCCAGTGCACTCCAGTACCAGCTTCTTTGGCCCAGCGGGGCTCCAGCTCCTCCTTCTTCAGCCCAGCGCACTCCAGTTCCAGCTTCTTCGACCCAGCGCATTCAGTTCCAGCTTCTTTGGCCCAGCAGTGATCCAGCTCTTCCTTCTTCAGCCCAGCGCGCTCCAGTTCCAGCTTCGTCAGCCCAGCAGCGCTCCAGCTCCTGCTTCTTCGGTCCAGTACACTCCAGTTCCCACTACTTCAGCCCAGCGGCACTCCAGCTCCTCCTCTTTCGGCCCAGTGCACTCCTGTTCCAGCTTCTTCAGCCCAGCGGCGCTAGAGCTACTGCTTCTTCGGCCAAGCACACTCCAGTTCCAGCTTCTCTGAACCAGTGGCGCTCCAGCTCAGCCTTCTTCAGCCCAGTGAACTCAAATTCCAGCTTCTTCAGACGAGCGGCGCTCCAGCTCCTGCTCCTTTGGCCCAGTGGCACTTCAGCTGCAGCTGCTGCAACCCACCCACACCCAAGCCCCAGCTGCTTCGGCCTAGCTGCGCTCCAGTCTCAGCTGTTCCCACACTTCCCCCCACAGCAGCCTCCACTCAGCCATGCCTTAGATCAGCCAGGGGCTGAGGAGAGTGCCCATGGATTGAGGCGAGCCAGAATACACAGCCCTTGACCCCCACCCAGCGGCAGCAAGAGGAAACTGCGACCATATATTTTCACTATGAGGAAAAGTAAGCCAACACCGACAGGCACCGACAGGAAAATTACAAGCACCCAAAAGTCCACCCAGAAAGCACAGAAATGTATAACCTTAATGACAGAGAATTCAAAATAGCCATCATAAAAAAGATTAATGAAATACAAAAAACAGAGACAGACAATTCAATGAAATCAGGAGTTTCTTCACAAATGAGATTGAAACTATAAAAAAAAAACAATCAGAAAACTTAGAGATGAAAAACACAATAGAGGAGATGAAGACAAATCTGGAAGCCTTAAGCACCAGAGCTGACAATATGGAGGAAAGAATTAGCAATATTGAGGACAGCAATGCAGAAATGCTCCAGATGAAGGAGGAAAGAAAACTAAGACTAAAAAGAAATGAAGAAACTCTCCGAGAAATATCCGACTCAATTAGGAAATCCAACATAAGGATTATAGATATTCCAGAGGGAGAAGAGAGGGAAAAAGGAGGAGAGAACTTGTTCAAAGAAATAATATCTGAGAACTTCCCAAACCTGGGGAAGGAGCTGGAAACACCAGTGAATAAAATCAATAGATCTCCTAAATATATCAACATGAAAAGACCCTTTCCAAGGAATATAGTAGTAAAGCTGGCAAAAGTCAAGGACAGAGAAAAAATATTAAGGGAAGCTAGACAAAAAAAAAATAACATACAAAGGATTTCTTATCAGTCTCTCAGCCGATTTCTCGACAGACACTTTACGGCCTAGGAGAGAGTGGAACGATATATTCAAAACTCTGAAGGACAAAAACTTTCAGCCAAGAATACTCTATCCAGCAAAAATATCCTTCAGATATGATGGAGAAATAATAACTATACCAGATAAATGAAAGCTAAGGGAGCATTGCCACAAGACCCCCACTACAAGAAGTGCTCAAGAAGGCCCTCATCCCTGAGGAAAAAAAGAGAAAGGGGATTCAAAGTTTTGAACGAGGAGGAAAATAGGTTGACAAAACCAGACAAATTGCAGTCCCCTATCAAAATAGAGTAGCAAACACTTAATTATAAAACCAAAGATCAAGGGAAGGTAAGCACCAAGCATAAACATATCCTCATCATGTTAAACACGAACTCACAACACAAGAAGGAATAAGATGTGACAACAATAACTTAGAAGGGGGAGAAGAAAGGGACTGAATCGACTTAGACTAAGGGAATAAGAGGCCATCAAAAAATGGACTATCACATCCACGAGATTTTTTTATACAAACCTCATGGTAACCAATAACCAAATAATCAGAACAGAATCACACACGATAAAGAGAGAGAAAACTAAGAGAACCCCCATACAGAACTACCAAACTGAATTGGTAGTCCGAAACACATGGGATGAGAAACAGAAGAAATGCAAAAGAACTGGAAAAAGAGTTATAAAATAACAACAACAAGCCCCCATATATCAATAATTACCCTAAATGCAAATGGACTGAACTCTCTATTCAAAAGACACAGAGTGGTGGGATGGATTAAAAAACAAGACCCAACAATATGCTGCCTCCAGGAAATACATCTCAGCTCTAAAGACAAACACAGGCTTAGAGTGAAAGGATGGAAAACAACACTCCAAGCTAATGGCAAACAAAAGAAAGCAGGTGCTGCCATACTTATATCAGACAAAGCTGACTTCAAGATAAAACAGGTAATAAGAGACAAAGAGCGGCAATATATAATGATAAAAAGGACACTCCACCAAGAAGACATATCACTTTTAAATATATATGCACCCAATACAGGAGCACCAAGGTACATAAAGCAACTATTAACAAACCTAAAAGGAGATATTAACAACAACACAATAATAGTAGGGGATCTTAATACCCCATTCTCATCAACGGAGAGATCATCCAGACAGAAAATCAATAAGGAAATAATGGACTTACATGAAAAATTTGATGAGATGGACTTAACAGATATACATATATATATCACTCCATCCAAACACAGCCGATTACACATTCTTCTCAAGCGTGCATGGAACATTCTCAAGAATAGACCATATGCTGGGAAACAAGGCATGCTTATATAAATTTAGGAAGATTAAAATCATAACAAGCATCTTTTCAGACCATAATGTCATGAAGTTAGAAATCAACTACAAGGGAAAAACCGGGAAAGTGACAAAGCTGTGGAGACTCAACAACATGCTACTAAACAACCAATGGATCATTGATGAAATTAAAAGAGAAATCAAATCATATCTGGAGACAAATGAAAATGAAAATACACTGTACCAACTCATATGGGATGCAGCAAAAGCGGTCCTGAGAGGCAAACTCATAGCAATACAGGGCCACCTTAACAAACAAGAAAAAGCCCAAATAAGCGACCTCAAACTACGCCTAACAGAATTAGAAAAAGAAGAACAAACAAAGCCTAAAGTCAGCAGAAGGAGGGAAATAATAAAAATCAGAGCAGAAACAAATGAAATTGAAATAAAAAAAAAAACAGTAGAAAGGATCAATGAAACAAAGAGCTGGTTCTTTGAGAAGATAAACAAAAGTGACAAACCCTTAGCCAGACTCACCAAGAAAAAAAGAGAGAAGGCTCAAATAAATAAAATTAGAAATGAAAAAGGAGAAATTACAACAGATACCACAGAAATACAAAAGATTATAAGAGAATACTTTGAAAAACTATATGCCAACAAATTGGACAATCTAGAAGAAATGGATAAATTCTTAGACTCACACAACCTCCCAAAACTGAATCAAGAAGAAATAGAGAACCTGAATAGGCCAATCAAAAGTAAAGAGATTGAAACAGTAATCAAAAACCTCGCAAAAAATAAAAGTCCAGGACCAGATGGCTTCTCTGGAGAATTTTACCAAACCTTCAAAGAAGACTTAATACCTATCCTTCTCAAACTATTCCAAAAAATAGAGGAAGATGGAACACTCCCCAACACATTTTATGAGGCCAGCGTAACCCTGATATCAAAGCCTGGCAAAGACAATACTAAGAAGGAAACCTACAGACCAATATCTCTGATGAACATAGATGCAAAAATCCTCAACGAAATATTGTCAAACCAAATACAGCAATACATTAAAAAGATCACACACCATGATCAAGTGGGATTTATACCAGGGACACGAGGATGGTTCAACATCCGCAAATCAATCAATGTGATACACCACATTAACAAAACGAGGAATAAAAACCATATGATCATCTCAATAGATGCAGAGAAGGCTTCTGACAAGATCCAATATCCACTTATGATAAAAACTCTCAACGAAATGGGTACAGAAGGAAAGTACCCTAACAATAATAAAGGCCATATACGACAAACCCACAGCCAACATCATACTCAATGGGGAAAAACTGAAAGCCATCCCTCTGAAAACAGGAACAAGACAAGGGTGCCCACTCTCACCACTCTTATTCAACACAGTACGGGAGGGTCTGCCAGAGCAATTAGGCAAAAAAAAAAGGAATCCAAATAGGCAACGAAGAAGTGAAACTCTCGCTGTTTGCAGATGACATGATCTTATATATAGAAAACCCTACAGAATCCATTGCAAAATTATTAGAAATAATCAACAACTACAGCCAAGTGGCAGGGTACAAAATCAGTTTACAGAAATCAGTTGCATTTCTATATACCAACAACGAACTAACAGAAAGAGAACTCAAGAAGACAATCCCATTTACAATTGCAACAAAAAGAATAAAATATCTAGGAGTAAATTTAACCAAGGAAGTGAAAGACCTATACAATGAAAACTATAAGATATTATTGAGTGAAATCAATGATGACATAAAGAAATGGAAAAATATTCCATGCACTTGGACTGGAAGAATAAACATAGTTAAAGTGTCCAGACTACCTAAAGCAATCTACAGATTCAATGCAATCCCAATCAGAATCCCAAGGACATTCTTCACAGAAATAGAACAAAAAATACTAACATTCACATGGGGGAACAAAAGACCCCGTATAGCTAAAGTAATCCTGAAAAAGAAGAACAAGGCTGGAGGCATCACAATCCCCGCCTTCAAAACATACTACAAAGTGATAGTAATTAAAATAGCATGGTACTGCTCCAAAAACAGACACACAGATCAATGGAACAGAATTGAAGGTCCAGAAATAAAACCTCATATCTATGGGCAGCTAATCTTTGACAAAGGAGCTGAGGACACACAGTGGAGAAAGGAAAGTCTCTTCAATAAATGGTGCTGGGAAAACTGGACAGCCACGTGCAAAAGAATGAAAGAAGACTATCTTCTTTCGCCATACACAAAAATTAACTTAAAATGGATCAAAGACCTGAAGGTGAGACCTGAAACTATAAAACTCCTGGAGGAAAATATAGGTAGTACATTACTCGTCACCTGCCATACAGGGATCTTTTTGAATTCCATGTCTACTCAGACAAGGGAAACAAAAGAAAAAATTAAAAAGTGGGACTTCATCAGATTAAAGAGCTTCTACAAAGGCAAATGAAACTAGGATCAAAATGAATAGGGACCACCAGCTGGGAAAAAATATTTGCAAACCATGTATCTGACAAGGGATTAATCTCCATAATATATAAAGAACTCACACAACTGAATAACAAAAAAACAAAAAACCTGATCAAAAAGTGCGCAGAGGAAATGAACAGACGCTTCTCCAAAGATATACAGATGGCCAATAGACACATGAAAAGATGCTCAACATCACTAATCATCAGGGAAATGCAAATCAAAACCACACTCAGGTATCATCTTATACCCGTCAGAATTGCTATAATCACCAAGACAAAAAACAACAAATGCTGGAGAGGCTGTGGAGAAATGGCAACCCTAATCCACTGCTGGTGGTTATGCAAATTGGTGCAGCCTCTATGGAAAACAGTATGGAGATTCCTCAAAAAATTAAAAATAGAAATACCTTATGATCCAGCTATCCCATGACTGGGTATCTACCCAACGAACCTGAAATCAACAATCCAAAGAGGCTATGCACCACTATGTTCATCGCAGCATTATTCACTATAGCCAAGTCATTGAAGCAACCCAAGTGTCCCTCGACTGATGATTGGATAAAGAAGATGTGGTATATATATACCATGGATTACTACTCAGCCATAAAAAAAGACAAATTCGTCCCATTTGCAACAACATGGATGGACCTGGAGGGTATTATGTTAAGTGAAATAAGCCAGAAAGACAAAGACAAACACCACGTGATTTCATTCATTTGTGGAAGATAAACCAACAAATGGACAGATAGAACTGTTTGGTGGTTACCAGGGGCTAGGGGGAGGGGGGTGGGCACAAGTGGTGGAGGGATGCACTTATATGGTGACTGACAAACAATAATGCACAACAAAAATTTCACAATAAAAAAAATAAAAAAATAAACACATCACCATTTACTTTAGCATCCAAAAAAATGAAATACTCAGGTATAAATCTAACAAAATGTGTATAAGATCTATATGAGGAAAACTACCAAACTCTGATCAAAGATATCAAAGAAGAACTAAATAAATGGAGAGATATTTCATGTTCATGGATAAGAAGATACAATAGTGTCAAGATGTCAGTTCTTCCCAAATTGATCTATAGATTCAACACAATCCCAATCAAAACCGCAACAAGCTATTTTGTGGACACTAACAAATCGATTCTAAAGTTTATACGGAGAGGCAAAAGCCCTAGAATAGCCAACACAATATTGAAGGAGAACAAAGTCGGAGGACTGACACAACCCAACTTCAAGACTTACTATGAAGCTACAGTAACTGAGACAGTGTGAAAGAATAAACAAAGAGACCAATGGAACAGAATAGAAAGCCAGGAAAGAGACACCCATAAAATACAGTCAACTCATTCTTGACAAAGGAGCACAGGCAATACAACAGAGCAAAGATAGTCTTTTCAACTAATCGTCCTGGAACAACTGGACATCCACGTGTAAAAACATGAATCTAGACACAGACTTTGTACCCTTCACAAAAAATAACTCAAATGGATCACAGACTTAAATGTAAAACATAAAACTATAAAACTCCCGGAAGACAACATAGGAGAAAATCTAGATGACCTTGGTATGATGATGACTTTTTAGTTATACCACCAAAGGTACAATCCATGAAAAAAATAACTGATAAGCTGGAATTCTTTAAAATTAAGAACTTCTGCTCTGTGAAAGACAGTATCAAGAGAATTAGAAGACAAGCCACAAACTGGGAGAAAATATTTGCACAAGAAACATCTGGTAAAGGACTTATACAAAATATACAAAGAACTCTTAAAACTCAACAATAAGGAAACAGCCTGATTTTAAAATGGGCCAAAGATCCAGGCAGACACCTCACCAAAGAAGATATATAGATGGCAAGGAAGCACAGGAAAATGTATTCAAAATCATGTCATTAGGGAATTGCAAATTAAAACAATGAGATAGCACTACACACCTATTAGAATGGCCAAAATCCAGAACACTGACAACATCAAATGCTGGCGAGGATGTGGAACAATAGGAACATTCATTGCTGGTGGGAATGCAAAATGGTACAGCCACTTTGGAAGACAGTTTGGCAGTTTCTTACACAACTAAACTCACTCTTAACCATAGGATCCAGCAATCACACTCCTTGGTATTTACCCAAATGAACTGAAAACATGTCTACATGAAAACTTGCACATATATGTTTATACCAGCCTTATTCTAACTGCCAAAACTTGGAAGCAACCAAGATGTACTTCAGAAGGTGAGTGGACAAATAAACTGTGGTACATCCAGACAATGGAATATTATTCAGCGCTAAAAAGAAGTGAGCTATCAAGCCAGAAAAGACATGGAGAAAACTAAAATGCCTATTATTAAGTGAAAGAAACCAATGTGAAAAGGCTATATACAGTACAATTCCAACTATATGACATTCTGAAAAAGGCAAAACCACAGGGACATTAAAAAGATCAGTGGTTGCCAGGGGTTGGCGGGGAGGGAGGCATAAATAAGCAGAGCACAGAGGACTATTAAGGCAGTCCAACTACTCTGTACTGTACTACAGTGGTGAATACGTTGTCCTTTTACGTTTGCTCAAACCCAGAGCGTGTACAGCACCGAGAGTGAACCCTGACATAAACTATGAACGTTGGGTGATAATGACGTGTCAATGCTGGTTCACCAGTTGTAACAAATGTACTACTCTGGTGCGAGGATGCTGATAGTGGGAGAGTGTGTGTGTGGAGGGATATACGGGAAATCTGTACTTTCTGCTCAATTTTGCTGTGAACCTAAAACTGCTCTACATCACCATGTCTGCAACTGACTCTCGAATGGTTCAGTATTATACAAAAAGTTAGGAAGCAAGTGGGCAAAATGTAAATTAGTGAACCCTAAGGAAGACTACATGAAAAGTTATTTTACTATTCTTGCAACTTTTCTGCAAGTTTGAAATTTTTTCAAAATAATTAAAAATTTTAAAACATAAAAAAAAGTAAAACTCTCCAAGACTTCCCATCTCATTCTGAGTAAATGACAGAGTCCTCAGAATTAACTGTAAGAAGGTGCACAGGACTCCTTGTTATTCCTTGCCAGGTGTGCTTCCTCTCGGGAACCTGCTATGCCCTGTTTCCCTGGTACACTCTTCCACACAACGTCCACACGGCTCATCCCCTCACACCCTTCAGGTCCTTGCTCAGATGTCACCTTCTCAGTGAAGTCTATCTAACGCGCCAGTCTCCACCCCATTCCTTTCTTGTGCTTTAAGTTTCTGTCTGTGATTCACTGCTGCACTCAAAGTACCTAGTTTGCAGGTACTTAACAATCACTTGTTTAAAGAACAAACTGAAAGTACACTAAACCATGGTGATTCAGACGTCCAGTTCTTCAGGTTTACAACCACTTGCTCACCACTTGGCTTGTAACAATGAGAGCATTTTCAGTAGGGAAGTGTAAATGTTGGTAAAAGTCTGGGAAGTTGAAAAGGGAGGAGGAAGTGAGCAGGTGCAGAACAGTTATTTGAAGGAATACTATTTCAAAGAATTTGGCCTGAGAAGAAATTGAGAATATAGGAAATGTAGAGGCGAAACAAAAAGGAAGGGTTTGTGTTTCTTTTTAACAGGTGACCCAAGTTTGTTTAAAAGCTGATGGTAAGGGTCAGCAGAGAGAGGCAGAGGTAACATCAACAGGGTAACTGAGAAAAAACGGGATGGAATGGGATCCAGAATACAAATGGAGAATCCAAGGTGGAAAAGAGAAAAAGGATGAGCTGCGAATGTCATCAGGTGGGTAAGTGATGGTAAGAGCCGAGCATGCTCCCATCTGTTAGCTCCTCTTAACAGAAAGTGAGGTCACTGTTAAGCCAGAAGAAAGGAGGGTGAAGGTTCCTAGATCTGAAGCCAGTAGAGAAGAAGAGGAAAGAGCCACTGAGAGAATGCAAGTGACAGCTGACTAGCAAAAGGAAATGAGAGTTTAATTCAGCTTTTAGAGCTAAGAAACTGTGTAACAATCAATCCCATCCATTTCATCTCTTTGTTCTTCTCAATACTAGGAAAAGAATGAAAAATCAGACACACAACACAGTGTTTTCATTTCGCAGTTTACCTGTTTCGAGCAGGAGATTTCCCAGCATCCTCTTGAACAGATACAAGTCTTGCTGAAAGAGCAGTATTTGAGGAGTCTGGATGAATCAAACTACAAAGAACACAGGAAAATGCTGAGGTGATCTGGGACAGTTACACACAAATCCAATTTCAATGAAGTGCTTTAACATTTAAAAGCAGACTATTTTTTCCCTGCAGTGAGATGATGAGTCATTTTTATTTTCTCTCTTTAGTTAAGGTGGAAATAGAACGGTTTTTATCTTACGTATATCAAATGCCAAAAGACTGATAGAGTTTATTAAGCATATGGAATGCCAATAAAATAATAAAACTGGTTAAATGGTTGACTTACAGAACTCCTTCTCACACCACATATATAAGACTGAGGTGATTTTGGGGGAAAATCCTGAGTTCAAATATTTCATTCTCAGTCCCCATAACTCCCTGGAATAGCACCAGAGTCAGACAAACCTACGTCCAAGTGCAGACCGCTCTACTTCTCACTAGCTGTGTGACCTTGGGCACACTACTTAATCTCTCTGCACCTCACCATCCACATCTGTTAAAAGGAGAAGGGAGTACCTACCACAGAAATATGATGGCTAAAAGAGAATGAACGTTAAACAATTAGCACAGAACCTAAAATTACTGCACCTTAGACATCTATCCTACATCTCTCAGAAAGCTTTCAACCTGGTTTGTCTTATTAAATCACACTTGCCAATTCTGGGCTCACACAACAGGGCCAGGCACTGCTAACTAAAGTGAGTAAAAACTGAAGAATCTCTGTATTTTTTTGTTTGTTTTATTAAATGTAGAATTGCTCTTTAAAATTCATAACCTATCTATAAGGTATAAAGAATCATGATGCCACCAACACCAATGCACCCACCGAGCCATTTAAGAACACGACCACTGACTTGGATGTGCCTGCGCTCCCACCCAATTCCACTCTCCACCCTGCCCTCAAGGAAACTGCTCCTGTCAATTTTACATCTATCATTCTCTTTTCTTTGAGTTCACATGCTTGCATCCCTAGACACTGTATTTGTTTTGTACACTTTTGAACTTTATATACATAGAATAATCACTGGATATACTCCACATTATGTCCCTGAGATTCATACATGTTGAACATAGCAGTAATTCATTCATTTTTCACTCCTATTTAAATTCATCAGTTATATACTATCTCCTCACACCCTTAAGGGGTAATTGAGAAAATAACTTATCAGAAAGATGTTAGTTAAAACTCTAAGCACTATGCCATGGCCAGATTTGGTATTACACATAAGAAAATTATTAACCTAAAGAAAACAATCAGAAACTGATGAACTGAGGATTCTAACTGAACCAATCTAGGTAACGTCCAAGAATGAGTGAGTTTCATCTCCAACAGCAGGCAGTGCCACACATTTAGACTTATGGAAGAATGTGAAATGTTCCTGGGGAAGGAAAAAAAAACCCAATTTCATTTACCAATGTTATGAATACAAATCTTATGAGCATCCTCCTTCTCAAAGAAGGCTACATTCGAAATTATGAATCTCAATAATGTCTGTTGCCTATGCAATAAATACTATCAAGATCTCATTTGTGCCATACTCTGTTGTTGGTGTAGAACAAGGAACAAGGACAGAAAGTCTCTCCTCTTGTAGAACTAACATTCTAATTAAGCAACAGCATCACTATCCACAAACATCTTCTGTGATCCTTCTGGAGGCAAGCCAAGGAAAAAGGAGAAAATGGTGAATTTGTAGGAAACAATTCAGAGAAGGTAAATGTTAACTAAAAGCACTCATGTCACAAGACTATCAGTATTTCTCAAATATAAATAAAATTATATTCAGGTGACAGTACCTTTGCCAGGCAAAATCATCTTCTAAAAAGATGTTCCGGCTGGCTTTTCTACTCCCAACAGGTGTGCGGGGCTCACTCGGATCAAGTACAGACACAGAGGCAGCAGAATCTGAAAGAGCATTCAAGTCCTCCCCAATGGAATTACTGTCTGTGGAATGAGCGTAATTTAAGGCGATTTTTCTACAGTACGTGCAAGCTCGGAGGTCCCCTAGGAGGAAAAAAAAAATAAGTAAAAGATAACAGTGACATATTACTAAACAGAACACATTAAATCCTTGGGTTAATAGTTAATCTAACAACAGGGAACTGTCTTCAAGTAAAGACTATCAATAAAGACATTTTAACAAGTGAAATAATTTTGTTAGCTCTGTTATATATTTGAAAAACCTTCATTATGATACATTCATCCAGGTATCCAAATTACCTCAAATATTTATAACAAGTTAAGAAAATATGACTCAATGTACTAGAAAAAAACTCTGCTTAAAAGAGTATTTTTCAGAGTTCTAAAAGTGAAATAAGGCATCTATCAGAGTCAGTAGGTTCAAGAAAAAAATTTTAATAGAGTATATAAACCAATACACATAGAAACTACATATTTTCCCTAGGCAACAAGTAAGGAGGAAAAAATGTTATTTAGGTCTCGATTGTGAAGCCCTGAGGAGTGGCCTCCACAAGGAGGCACAGTTTTAAAAACTAATAGCAAATGGGCTTACAGACAACATGAAATATGGGGGGAAAACTATAAGAGAAATTCTTATAGTGAAAGTTAGGATGGAACTGTTGTATTTTTTTTTAAGATGCAGTCCAGCCCAAATGTAAGTTTTCATTTCTACCCTGTTTTTCTGTACCAATTTTTTTGTGATTCTATAACATTTTAGTGTACTAAAAAAGGACGTAAGATAATTAAACTTTACTAATAACACGTTATTTTACAATTCTCCCTTTTTTTGCCATTAGAAAACTTAAGTGACACGGAACAAAAGACTTCTAAAAGTTAACTGCACTGTATTTTTACCATAATTACTACCAAGTACAATAAATGGCCTTTTATTTTTTCATTTTAAGATAACTATTATATAGTACTCAGTTTTTAATAAACTATAAATTTAATTTATGAATGAATTATGCATGTATTTTAAGCAAAATTAAATATTGCTTGTGGCATCACTCATTTCTGACACCACAATTCAACAGATGAAATTTATTAAAAGTGTAAAGAAAAACATATCCACTTCAATCAGGACTGAAAGTAAGAAGTGAACTCCAGTGCAGGGTGAATGCGAGTGCTAGGACACCCAGCCAGTGGCTGCCAAAGAAGTGCAGCAAGGAAGTGACAAGCCTTTCTCAAGCTGCCACAACAAAGGCTTGGTTCGTTTCTTACACTGTAAGGAAATCTCCCTTAACCAGGCAGCTATTAGAACAAAAATGATCAGATCAACAAAGAGAAGAGCCAAGCCTGATCAGAAAAGTTTTCTTCTCATGAAGAAACTGCATCAGCCAAGGCCCACCGAGTACATGTGATGGGGCACCAAGACTGAGGGGACAGCCCTGCTAGCAAACAGCTCAGGCCACTGGAGGCCTGGAGGCCTGAGCTGACAGACACACATGTAATTAAAAGGTTGCGTGTAGAAACAACTAAGTGCCCATCGAGGGAAGAATGGATAAAGAAGATGTGGTATATGTACACAACGGAATACTACTCCGCTATAAAAAAAAAAAAAAGATGAAATCTTGCCATTTGCAACAACATGGATGGACCCTGAGAGTATTATGCTAAGTGAAATAAGTCAGATGGAGAAAGTCAAACATCATATGATCTCACTCATGAGTAGAAGATACAAACAACAGCAAACACACACAAAAACTGAGAGATTAGATTGGTGGTTACCAGAGGGGAAGGGGGGAGGGGGGAGGGCAAAAGGGGTGCCAGGGCACATATGTGTGGTGATGGATGGCAATTAGTCTTCAGGTGGTGAACACGAGGTAGCCTACATACAAACTGAAATACAATGACGTACACCTAAAATTTATATAATGTTATAAATCAGTGTTACCTCGATAAAAAAAAAATTTTTTTTAAAAAAGGGTGGCTGACAGATGCAGAGATATGACTGCTACACCACCAGTAACAACGAGCTAACACTCGCTGACCCCTTTCTCTGTGCCAGATGTTATTCTAGGTGTTCTACATGCACTCAGGGCCACAGAACACAACTGTGTCCAGCATACGTTATCCCATCTGCAACGGTTAATTTTGTGTCAACTTGGCAAGACTGGTAGTTTGGTCAAACAAGAGTCTAGTTGTTTTTGTGAAGGTTTTTCTAGATATGACTAATATTTACAATCCCTTGACTTTAAGTAGATTATCCTCCATAATGTGGATGGGCCTCATCCAATCATTTGAAAGCCTTAAGAGCAAAGACTGAGGATTCCAGAAGGAAAAGGATTCCGACTCAAGTCTTTGAGATTCCAGCCTGCTGGCCTGCCCTCAGAATTTCACACTTGCCTGCTCCCATAATCACTTGAGCCAATTCCTTAAAATAAATCTCTCTCTGCATATAAATGTGGGGCGGGGGGAGTGTAACTACCCTATTAGTTCTGACTCCCTAGAGAACCCTGACTAATACAAATTTTTGTACCAAGAGTGGTTCTAGAGCAACAGGATCATAAGGATGCGTTTTCTGAATTGGTTCCTGGGTTTCTGGAACTGGTTCTCTAATCGATTAGATTTAAAGACATTAAAGACTCTATTTCCAGTAGTAACTCTCGGACTTAAAGCCATTTACAGACCCAGAATTCCTCAAATGAGGGGAGGCCGAGTCCCCTTACGGAAGAACCCTACTCCACTGCCCAAAACTTACACTGCTCATCTTTCTACCAACCTTCCCCAAAGGGCCCTACAGCCTTTCACCCGTACACCCGTACCCTTCACTGAGAAGAAGCAGATGGTCAAACTTCTGGGTAATTAGTGGACATTGGCTCTGAATGGACACTAATTCCAGGAGACTCTAAACGTTACTGTGGTCTACCCGTCAGCACAGGGGCTTATAGAGCGCAGGTGATCAACAGAATTCTAGCTCAGGCCCACCTTACAGAGGGTTCAGTGGGCTCCTGAACCATCCTGTGACTGTTCCCCAGTTCTAGAACATATAATTGGAACACACATACCAGCAACTGGCAGAATCTCTACATCAGCTCCCTGACCTGTGAAGTGAGGGCTATTATGGTAGTTCTGGCCTCCAGAATTGTGAGACAATAAATTTGTTAATCTAAGCCACTTGGCTTGTGCTATTTCGTCATGGCAGCCCGAGGAAGCTAATACACCAACCACATTAACTATCCTGAGGGTAGGGGGCTCTGAAAGGGTTTTAGACAGGGGAACACCTGACATGATCAAATTATCATTAACAAAGACTACTGACTAGAATATGAAAAGTGAATTAGAGGCAGGGAAAAACTAAAGGTAAAACAGTCTTTTAAAGACTGTAGCCAAAATTTGGATAAAAGATAATTCAGGTCTGAACTCTGTAGCAGTTTAGGTGAAAAAAACAGTGAATAAAGCCAAGAGGAAGACCTGTATGATAATAAAAATAACATGAGAGAGACGCTAAGAGTGTTCTCTTTTTGGTAACTTCTGCCCCCTTCCACTCCCAAATCACTGTATAAATCCACACACCATTGTTTAGTTTTTTCTGCTTCATCAAATTTAAAATTTCTGTACTGCTGAAATTTATGGGAGAATATGAGTAAGATGCAATTTGTCAAAGTGCAGCACCCATCACTCAAGGAGGGTGTGCATGTGTAAAACGAAAACTTTCACAGTAATGTCAACTAGTAACCATCTTGTCTAGGGGGTTGTATGCTCCTGTACAGGCTTCGCTAGCATCAGCAATGCACTGCCCTACACTCTGGTTATTTATGAGCATCCCCACCTACTTTATTATTCAACTATAAAGTCCTTAAAAGCAAAGCTGTATCTCCCTTTTCTCACACACAAAGCCCAAGATAAAAACTGGCTCAACACTGGTCCCATATTACAACTATTTTATGGTTATAACCTTTAAAAATTGTGAAACTGTTCACAAAACGCATTCACCTGTATAGCCCATAAATTTTCCTGGGATTTCCTGATTACAGCAGCGACTGCAGAAAATCTGCCCGCACAGCCGGCAGTGGTGCCTGCGCCTGAAGGTGGTGAACTTCTCGCTGCAGTCGTAGCACTCCTTACACTGGCTGTCCGGCATCCAGTATTGCTTCAGGTCACTGTCCTGCAACCGCAGAAATGCACAAAGGCCCCCTGAAAACACTGAGCATCAAGATGAACGGCAAATGCAGCACTAACCAAAACCCTAGACTACTTCTGCAGAAATCAACAAGATATTTCTAAAATTCATATGAGAATGCAAAGGACCAAAATGACCAAAACAATCTTGAAGAAGAACAAAGGTGCAGACTCACATTACCAGCCATCAAGACTCTCTCTAAAGCTACAACGGTTTTAGCCCGTCTTAGTGCAAGGACAGGAAACAATGGAGCTACGGAAGAGAGAAGAGAGCCCTGGCACACCCTCTCACATACCCGGGGGCTTCCGACACCATTTATAAGGCGTCGGGGAAGGACAGTCTTTTCAAAAAGGTGCTGGGTCCAACTGGACATCCATGAGAAGAAAATGGAGCCTGACCCCTATACCTCACACCAATAACAAAGCTTCCTAAAGGAGTCATGGGAGAATATTTACTGACCTCCGACTAGATCAATACTTCTTAAACATTACACAAAAAGCACTAGCCACAAAAGGGAAAAGAACTGGTAGATTAAAATTAAGAACTTAGGGGCCGGCCAGCGGTGCAGCGGTTAAGTGAGCGCACTCTGCTTCAGCAACCCGGGGTTCATGGGTTCAGATGCCGGGAGTGGACTGACGCACCACTTATCAAGCCATGCTGTGGTCGCGTCCCATATAAAATAGAGGAAGATGGGCACGGATGTTAGCCCAAGGCCAGTCTTCCTCAGCAAAAAGAGGAGGACTGGCATCAGATGTTAGTTCAGGGCTAGTCTTCCCCACACACAAAAAAATTTTTTTTTAAATTAAAATAAAAAAATTAAATAAAATTAAGAACTTACATGTAAAAATACAGTGTTCATAGCTGGAGTCAGAACACACTAACTGAGCTTTCTTTCAAGTGGGATTATTCCATTTCAGCGAGGACACACGACCCCCACACAAGTGCACAAGAAGTTCTCTTCTAACACTCCAGACAGTACCTGGCTTTTCCCCTCCATGATTTCCTTGAGGCGTTTTAATACTGTGCTGAGGCTTCGAAGCTGAACAGCCGCGCGAGGGTCATGGCCTCCAAAGGCAGGTTCTGCTTTCCTCCTTGTGTCTGAGTCAGATTCACCAAAAAAAAAAACAAAGCAACCTTAATAGTCTCCAGTACAGAAGCAAAGTGCCTCTTATTTTTAGCATATACTTATGTTCTCCCAGCCAGTGATATCGATTGAGAGTTAAAACTGGTCTTTATAGAGGGAAGAGGCTGTTGAAAGTGTTTATTACCATGTAAAACGCTGCCTCATGAGCAAGTAAGGGCTGCCTAAGACAAGCACTCTCTGAGCCCACTGATGGTCGTGAGGCCTGGGAGGGGCGCATCACTTACACCGCCCCAAATTCATTAGTGATTTCTTGGAACCTTTGGTCCCAAGCCATAATAAACACCTGCTAGAAATTTAACAGAAGAAAAAGCAACCCCAGTGAGTTAACCTAGCTTAGTCTCTACGGCCAAAAAGGTCAACAACAGAGTTCACAATTCAGTTCAGTCTGTGGACCCCATATCCAAAGTCTCATGGAGTGGATCATTGGAAAGGAATTTAATAGCCCAGTCCCCAAAGAGTATGACAGACTTCAGAACATCCAGGATGGTAATTTACCCACAGACTTTCCTTCTCAAATGTCCAAGCAGATTAAAACTGCCAAGTAATTGCTAGAACTCCTGTCCTACCCTTCCCTGCCACTCCCCACCCTGCAGCTCCAACTGAAAGAGATCATTTATGCGTGAAATAGCAACACTGAAGCCAGTACTACCAATAATAAAACAAGCCCAAATTCTAGCTTTGTGGCCAGAATGGGGTGTGCCCACCAAAGCTGTCACATCTTATTTCCTGATTTTAGAGCAAGATTACAACTAAAGTCTCTGGCTATTCCTAGCTCCCAGCAGCTATGAAACCTAAGGATGAAGTGGAGGTGGCTTGACAAAAAGGATGAACATCCCTATTAGCTTAAACTCATCAACCTAAAACCTACGGCAAAGCAGGATGAAAAATACCCCACCCTAAATCTTTCTCAAACTCACTTATTTGCTAGACTTGTTTTAGGTGTTCTTTGTTTTGGTTAGGTGGGAAAGAAAGGATTACAAAGAAATGAGAGGTTGGTACCTAAATCTAAGTTGACAAAGAACTTCCCAAGATAATTTAATTACAGAAATAATTAGCTAAACTGCACCCGTATTAGAAAACTTTATCTTTTCATAAATAGCAATGTCCTAATTTCAGCAGATACCTCAGATGTGTTGTTACTAGAGTAAAAACGTATTAGAATGACAAAATTTTTCTTGGGTATCACAATGTAAAGCAACTCTCCATGATTTATGAGTTGAAAAAAGAGACAGATGAAGCTGTTAGCATCGCAGCGGCCATGCGCCCAAGCACAGGCAACAACAAGCTATGAAGCCCCTTGCATTCAGCCACCTGGGAGTGCAAGAGGTACTATGACACCATCTTCTAGAAAAGGAAGAGCAAGACTGTGCCTGGAACTAACAGACGCACGGATCGCAAATGAGGAAGACAGAGACCTGAGAGGAAATCTGGGCTAGCAACTGCCCTTAGGCAAATAACCTTAGTTGTTTCTCCTGTAAAATGGACATTAGAAAATTACATGCCTTTCCAAGGTCACAGAGCTAGTAGACTGTGGAATTTCAGCCTTTTGGCAGGAAAACGAACTTGACTGGTCACACAGTCCCAGGCTTTTGAAGCTCAAATGCCTCCAGCAGCCAAGGCAGAAGCAGACAATCAAGCGGACGTGATACAGACAAGAAGGAATGGCGGGACTGCAGCAAACCCGACACCACAAGCTCCACCGACACGTCAATTCAAGTTTATCACAACTCCAAGGCAAGCTTTGGTGGGCTGTCAGTGTGTAAGCCCTAAAAGACCAGATTCTAGTCCAACTCCTCAATTTTCCTACGCTGAATTAAGAACAGCTCCCTCAACAAAAACAGAAGTGCTGCCACGAGTCAGGTTCAAGAGCTAAGGAGAGGTCACTGAGGTGAAAGGTGGCGGGGGGGGGGGGGGGGGGGTTGGACTCCTCCTTCCATCCGTGTGGAGTAAAAGGGAGCTCATTTCTCCTCTCCCTCGCCCGCTCCGACTCTTCCTTCCAGGTGGCTGCCATGACGCAGGCTGGGGCTCACCGCCCAGGAAACGTGCAGGAGGGCTGCAGCCAGCTCTGCTCCAGCCCTCAGGAGAAGCTCTTCTTCTGCCTGGTTTCTCCTCTCCTCTGACCCACTAGGAGGAGATTCTGAGACAAGTCTCAACTAGCAATAAAACATCCCTCTGCCAACCACCATCACCTGGGCCTGCCAATTTCTCACGGGAAGACTGGCCAGACCAGACAAGATCTGGTGTTCAGAGACACCTGATTTCCAACACTGCACGCCTCCCTCCACTACGCCACCTCTCAGCGCCTTTCTTCTACACCCTGACTTGTGCAAACCACTGCACTGAGCTCCACCATCTAATGGAAATAAAACAACTCACTTCATCTAGTCTCTCAGTTCAGGCACTGACCCCAGCCTAGGCTCATCAGAAGAGCATGAAAATGATGGCGGTGAGCATGTAGCAGACCCGGACACAGAACAATCAGGCAAGTGGAGCTCAGCGTATCCAGCCACACTGACAGTCTGCACCCAACAAGGACCAAAGGCCACGAGAAGCAGCAGCCCACAAATGGCGCTGAGGAAGCTCTGCAGCCAGGGGCATGCACATGACAGTACACGAGCCATCCATGAACAGACAGAGAATTCAGTCACAAAGCTGAAACTAACCTGTGTTCTGGGGACGCTGCAAACTGTTCTCTGCTGAAACCCAAGCAGTAATTAATCAAAACACAGTCAAGAGATCTCTGCCTCGCCTAAACTAAAGTTTAATAAAATGTTTAAGAATTTCTTTTAGGTATCCACAAATTCTTTCACTACCTAGATAAGTTTCCTTAATTCTGAAGAGGCTCTGTCTATTTCAAATAGCAGAAAAGTTAAGTCAACAAACAACCTGGGAAACACGACTGTGGGAAAATCTGACAGAGGGGAATGAAACACGAACACGTCTTACCCAACACAGCTGAAGACCGCCGAGGGAGCTCCTCAGGAAGCTGCTTTTTATAAGGCGTAGGTGACCTCACAGACTGTGTCCTGGAAGGGAGCTGAGGGCTGGTCCAGCCTCCACCCAGAAACTGCTGCTCTCCCTCTACTCTCTCTGTAGCAAAGGAAAGTTGGAATTACTTGAAAACCAAGACTCAGAGCTCAGCAAAAAGAAAGGAAATAGACAAGATTTTTCAGGAAAGAATGTATACCTACAATAATGCATAAGTAAAAATTAGGGTTTTTTAAAAAAAAGACAGAAGTTCAAAGAAGGTGGCAAAATTACAGGCCACAATCACATCCTTGGTATATGTGATCTTCAGTTTGTTTTACTTTTCATCAGAAATGTTTTGAGCATATTAAAGGAAATAGAATGCAAGTTTCACATGAAGGTAGGGATTGTTGTTCTGTTTATGGGGTGGATCCCTTGCACTATTAAAATAACGCCCAGTGGACAGTAGCTATTCAATAAACATTTGCTAAATAAATAAATAAATAATCATCTTATGATGGCTAAATGTAATGTGGTATCCTGGATGGAATTCTGGAACAAGAAAAGGACATTAGGTAGAAATTGAAGAAATATGAATAAAATACATACTTTAGTTCTTAATAATGTATCAGTAATGGTTCCTTAATTGTAATAAATGTACCATACTAAGATGTTAATAATAGGAGAAACTGAGAGTGGGAGTATATGAACACTCTCTGTATTATTTTCCCAATTTCTCTATAAATCTAAAACTATTCTAAAAAAATAAAGTTTTTTGGTTTTTTTAAAAAAATATTACTGCCTTAAAAACGGACTAACAGTAGTTTTTATAAAGCTTTAAATACGACTACTAATGAAAGTCAGTTAATACTACTGAAATTTCTACTGAGTTAATTAAACTATTAACCCCCCAAATTCCTTACAACAAGAGGGATTACTTTCTAACACATTTCAAATAATACAGCTAAACAGAAAGCAAAAGATGTAGGCCAAGTTTTTTTAAGTCTTCTTCTAGGTAAAAAATACATTACTTAAGAGGCCAGTCCAGTGGCACAAGCGGTTAAGTGCGCACGCTCCGCAGCGGCGGCCCGGGGTTCGCCGGTTCGGATCCCAGGCAGGCACCGACACACCGCTTGGCAAGTTATGCTGTGGCGGCATCCCATATAAAGTAGAGGAAGATGCACATGGATGTTAGCCCAGGGCCGGTCTTCCTCAGCAAAAAAAGAGGAGGATTGGCAGACGTTAGCTCAGGGCTGATCTTCCTCACAAAAAAAAAAAATATGTATTACTTAAAAAGAGCTCATTTAAAACTCTCTTTTCACTTGATGTCATTACAGGTACACCCTAATCTTATGGGTTTCAGTTAACAACGCACTGCTGACAGATTTTGATTTTTCAAAAAAACTAGGAACCTTTCCTCCCATGTCGTGGTCCTCGAGTTTCACTGTTTAATTAAATTTTAATTAATTAAATCAATATTTAATTAAAATCTTTTGGCTATTAATCCTTAAAAGAACAAAGTCCAGTCAGTCAACTTAAGAAAACTAAAATATATGAAGAAAGGGAAAAAAAAGAATGCAAGAACACTAACTTCTCTTTAAAAAGACACCTTTTAGTTTTCAATTCAGATCTTTAGTTACCAATAACTAATAAGATGACAGTGAAAATTCTAGCTTTCTCTTCTTAAGCAGTAAACCCCAGTGACCTATGACTAAAGCTATCTCCTTGTTAACATTTCACTTTTTTGCAAAGACACAGCATGAAAGTTGAACGAGATAATTTCATAGACTCAAAATTGTTCGTAGACTCAAAATTGTAGGTTCTCTGATCTTGAGGACTAAGTCTTACCTTTGTTAAATCGAAAGAGATTTACAAAAGAACTGTACGCTGATTTAAAAGGAGGTTCGTCCTGATCAGGAGTCAAAGGTTTAAAGTGTGTGAGATGAGAAGGACTAGTAGGAGATCGAGGCAAATCATTAGCAGACTCCAACGTTGGGGAAGTCTTATCATCTGTGGCCATTTCATGAGTCTAAAATAACAAAAGAAATAAGCAAAAGATATAAGTTCCTCAGGAAGCCCAGAACAGCTTCCAAACAGCTTCCAAATACCTAGAAATCTGACTCTGAAAATTCAGACCCATGAAAACCAAGAATAAATAAATCTAGTTCAGCATATACTCCAAATTAAGACTGGAAAACACTGCAGCCCTGGTCATACGGAAGTCTCAATCATCCGAAACCATGACGATACAGCCAATCTAACGTTCACCAGTACTCTTCAAATTACAAAAATATCAACATTATTAAAAACTTGGAGATAAGGCATAAATGTGAGCAGATCAAAAGAAAAAAAGCATTTTCAAATAATTTATATCTTTTCCATTTTAAAATTTTTTTGGAAAAAGACACGTAACCGCTTTTTAAAGTTATAGAGAGGGGCTAGCTCTGTGGCCTAGTGGTTAAGTTCGGCGCACTCCACTTCGGCGGCCTGGGTTTGGTTCCCCTGCACAGATCTACACCACTCATCAGCCAGGCTGTGGCAGCAACCCACATACAAAATAGAGGAAGATTGGTACAGATGTTAGCTCAGGGCAAATCTTCCTCAGCACAAAAAAAAAAAAGTTATGGGGAAAACTGGTTTTACAAAAGCATATAAATTCCTCAAAGTTTTATTTTACTCAATTTTTTCTTTTATAAAATATAAAAAATAAATATGTGTAAGAAAATGAAATGAAATAGTCACTCCTTAATGACACTTTTCTACAACCTCAAAAAATGACCTCAGACTATGCCTCCTCACCTATGAGAACCACCAAAACAACAAGCTGTTCCCCATCACCCTTCCTCCTAGGAACATGAACCTGGGTTTTCTCCTTTTAAGCCTAAACTCACATAGACATTAAAATGAAGATCTTAAAGGGCTTTTTTTTTTTAAATAACCAAAAGTTATAATGCAACCAAAGCAGTAAAGCTAACCACATCACCAGACGGAGGCTACAGAAAAATGCTGATGTCTATTTTCTCCCATATTGACTACTACTTCAAATAAAAAAGAACCATGAATTACAAATAATTCTAGTCATTAAAATGCTATAGTTTATAATCTAACCCATACTTAGAGGACATTACACTCATAAAATTCTTTTCATTTTCAAAATCATATCTACCATCTCATTTTATTTTTACAGACACCCTGGAAGGCGCACAGAGCTAGCCTTACTACTACATTTTACCTGCGAGGCAATCAATGTACACTGAACCTGAAAAGCTTCCTTGAGGGTCACACAGCTAGTCAGTGGTAGAGCTGTAACCAGACCCCAAGTGTCACCACAGAATTATTCTCTAGAGTAAAATTATTTTTGTAGCTCTTCAGACTTCCAATTCTAGCCTATGTGAATTCTAACTACTCAAGACGTTGCCTCATTAATACTTTAATTGGTTAATAAATTAATTAACCAAAGCAGAAATGAAACCACTGACCTGAACATGATTTTGGCAACAAATGTTTATGGGGTTGGGGGAAGAAGAGAAAGAGGAAGGAGAAGAGGAAGGAGCAGGGTAAGGGGGGGATGAGGGGGAAGAGGAAGAAGGAGAGGGGGGAGGAAGGATAATTCCTTCTCAAGTGTCACCACAATTCACATTCCAGCATAAAGGGTTGGAAAATAAGCTGGTGACTGATCAAGTGTAACCTCAAAAAGCCAAAAAAGGGGGGAGAACAAGCACTGGAGAAAGAACAATGTCATGGCAGTAACAACCCTCAGGCCTTGGAAAACAGCCTACATTCTACTTTGGCACAAGTAGCGTCAGAAGCAGAGTTAGCAACCGCCTGAGGAGTCGCAGCATCACTTCTAGGGGTCATCTGCGAAGGAAACTTATTAGGCTTTGGAGATGATAAAAATTACCATGCAAGCGCTCAGCAAGTGTAGCCTCTGAAACATAAATGCAATCCCATCAAGTTAACCTTCGTAATTACATAGTGATCCCGCGACCCTGAAAACACTACCTTACAACTCAGCTTGGTGACCGTGACATAAACCAGGACTCTTTCCCGACAGGTACTGAGAATACCAACCTGCACATCAAAGACCTCCAATATGCCCGCGCTCGGCCCCGCCCCCTGAAGACCACCGGTACCTGCAAACCACGGAACACCGCCTTGTGGGCCGAGCCAGTCAAAAGGCTAACCGGGAATTAAAATTTAGAAAACAAGCATGATGCAAATCATGCATATCAAAATTTCAGCCGATGGACAAACCCTAGTATCAGTCATTTCTGACCACAAGTTTTTAAAAATACTCAAAACATATCTAATAATGCAGGACAGCTGAGCGTCAGAAATGTCAGTTTCCACCACCAAGGAGTTTTTGCTCAATTTCTGACAGACATACAGACAGATGAAGGTTTTCTAAACGAAGAGCACGCGCGACCCGCGTTTCTCTCCCGGAAAGAAGAAACAGGAGCCCGGGAAACCGTCTCGTCACGAATCCAAACCGCCCGAAAAACAGTGTTCTGCCGGGACACCAGAATCGGGAGCCCGAGAGGAGCCTCGGTAACCACAACCGGGGCAGGCGTCACCGGGCGGCCCTCCGGACCCGCGGGTCAGCTCGGGACCCCCAGACTAGCAGCCGCCCCGCGGACTCCCGCGCCCTGTCCCCGCGGGCCTCGGAGGACCGCCTCCTCCCCGCACCGTCCTCCCGGACCCCGTCCACCCGCGCCCGCCCCGTCGGGACACCGGGAACAAGGGGCCGCACCGCGCAGCCCGCGCTCCCGCCGCACACCTCCCCGCCTCCCCGCGCCCGGTCCCACGCCGGCCTCCCCGCCTCCCCGCGCCGGGCTCCCACACCGGCCGCCCCACGCCCCGCGCCGGCATCCACACCCCCCTCCCGCCTCCCCGCCTCCCCGCGCCGCCTCCTCACCCCGCCCGCCGCGGCCCCGGGCCCTCCGCGCCGCCCGCCCCCGCTCGGGCCAGGACGCCGGCCGCACCAGCGCCCGGGACTCGCCGCCGGCGGGCGGGGCCGGAAGCTCAGCAGCTGACCCGGTGGACGCGCCCCCCGCTCCCCCCGAGGCCCCGCCCCGCTCCCTCCCCTCCAATCCGCAGCGCTCCCGGCGCCGGCTCCGGTCCTCCCCCTCCGCACGACGTCCGGATCAGACGCTCAGGCAGAAGGAGTCGAGCCCAGAGAGAGTCGTCCTCCACGCCTTGGCCGAGGTGGGGCCGTCTCCGCCTTCCTAAAGGAAGCCGCGGCGGCCTCTCGCGTGAGCGTCACGCGTGCTGGGTCACCGGACGGGTCGGGCTGCCCGCGTTACCGTATGTGTTGGATGATGCGCCCACTCGTAATGTATCCCCGCGCCCTGACATCCGCTCGTGGAACAGAAAGCAGGGCTGATGGGAGAAGAGGCTCCGCCGATAACTACCACGTGACCGCGAGCGAACGACTAACTCGCATCTGCAATGAGTCCAGCCTTAGTACCCGCGTCATAGATAGTTTTTGGAGATTAAGTTGACATTGCAGGTGCGCTCTGGGCGCCTGTCTGCGCCCGTCAGTGACCGGAGTGAGCGACGCGGGCCCCAGAGCCAGTCGTCCCGTCCAGTTCTGTGCGGCAAAGACGGCGAACCTGCCCCGCGCCCTGTCGCCCAGCCTGGCCGGCTGGTGCATCACCCTGTCCTGCGGCGAGCGTGGGGCCTGGGCGGAAGAAAACGCTCACGCCTGCTGCCCGCAACTGTGGGGCTGGCGGGGTGGTGGGAAGGGAGAGGAAACCCAGAGTGAGGCGTATTTTCACTGGATTCTGCAGGCCCTCGTCCTTATCTCGGCTTAAAAGGCAAAACGCTTGTTATTTTACTCTCAAAACGAGTTTACTTGGGAATAGTCAAAAGAATTGCAATTTGGGACGTGCACGCTGTGATGAACCTTAGGCAAATCTGGAAAAGAAGGGAGGGGAGCTGCTTTTATTGAGAAAAGGGGGAGAGGGAGGGGCTGTTCTAAAGGAAAGCCCATTGGGGGAAAGTGACAGTTCAGGGCGGCAAGGGCTTCTCATTGGCAGAGCTGCAGCGTTTCTCACTGGCTGCACTGCAGCGTTTCTCATTGGCTGGGCTGTTGCTGGGCTGGGAGAGAAATCTTCCTCAGTAGTAGAGTAGTTGTACTTCATGTTTGGTGTAATTGACAATGTGTGATGGGGTGAGAGCTGCCGCTGCAGGCCTCCTGATCTAGTTTAGTTGAGGTTTCTGTTATTAATTTCCACCTTCCAGGGTTTTAGGAAATCCCTACCCAGTTTCCCTTGAGTTGGTCTTCTCTGCTGCTGCTGGAGAGCAGCATTGGAGCCTGGAGGCTGGTTCCTACAAATCCCGGTCACTGTCCCCAGCAGGCACAGTAGTGGTCCCAGGATGGTGGTTGGCTTCCACTCCCATTGCTCACTGCTGCTTTTCCAACTGTCCAGCTATTGGGTGTAACCCCCCCTCCCCCATGTACCTGCATCCACACTTGCCCTGGCCTGCCCACCCTCACCTCTGGGACAAAGGGGCCTCTTCTCCCCAGCCCACCTCTCCCCTCTCCTGTGGGCTGGCCCCATATCCTCAACCTCCCCTCTTCCAGTGGCTCTTCCTCCTCAGCTCAGAAATGCTCATGTCTCTGCCTTCCTAAAAAAAGACGAGCAAAGAAGGCCCCGCTTGTAATTGGCCCACCAGATGTTAATATTTCATAAACATACAATGAAATATTATGGAAATTGGTAAAAGAAACCTGAACTAAACTGGATCAGGAGGCCTGCACAGGGAGCTCTCCAAAGAGGAAGAGACTGAGACTTGCATCTCAACAGGAAGTACAACTACTTTGCTACTGAGGGAAGCCTTCTCTCCCCACCTGGCAATGGCCCAGCCAATCAGAAATGCCACAGCTCAGCCAATGAGAAGCCGTTGCCGCCCTGAACTGTCACTCTCCCCCAATGGACTTTCTTTAGAGCAGCCCCTCCCTCTCCTCCTTCTTCTCTATAAAAGCAGTTTCCCTCCTTTCTTTTCCAGATTTGCCTGTGGTTCACCATTGCGTGCACATCCTCAATTGCAATTCTTTTGGCTATTCCCAAGTAAACTCATTTTGAGGATAAAAATAACAGGAGAATTTGCTTTTTAAGTTGACAGTATAAATTAGACCTAGAGATCATATGAACAGGATAGCCCATTCAAGACCCTAGAGCATATAGAAACTCCTATGCTGAGGCATATTAAAAATTTAAAGATTTTATTTGAGCAGAAATCTATTTGAACAGGGTAGTGCCAGACTGGAAGTGGTTAAGAGCACTCTACCCACGGGAGCTGGAGAAAGCCTTTATAGAGAAGATGCCATTAGACTGAGAGGGCTCCAACGCCTTAGTAGCCTACATGAGCAAACCAAAACCTAAGCCTGCAGTGCCTCCAGGGGATGAATTTGAAACCTAAAGGCAACCAATCACAAACAGCCAGCTGGGCTTTCCCAAATAGGGCATTCACTTCAGCTATAGCCATTCAGCTAACTTCCTTGCTTTGCTTCCGCCTCTTCTCTGTAAAAGTCTTTCCCCAGGTCCTGTCAGTGGACCACCACTAACCACTTCGCATTCAGTGATGCCCAATTCTTGCTCAAATAAACTCTTAAAATTTTTAATATGCCTCAGCTTATCTTTTAACAGTATCAGTATGGACTCGTGGGGTTTTTCCAATGTTATATTCATTACTGGCACTATTCATTGTGATGGTCAAGTTGTCCCTGCTTTTCCCAGTGAGAGCCCCTTGGAGCTGGCTCCTGCATCCACTTGACACACCTCCATCACTCTTTGAGCACTTCCTTACTTTCTGACCCAGTAAGATATACCAGGCTCATCTTGAAGTATCCTTGCCACAGGCCTAGAATCAGTCAGTTCTCTAAGGAGCTCTGGTTCCCTTTAGCAAGGAATGCAAAGATGTTTTTAAAAATCATGTAATTCAGTTCTCGCTAGGAAGTAATGAAACTGGCACTCTCTTACACTGCGTGTGAAAACCCTAGAAGAAGGTACATCCCTCCTAGAAGATGATTTAATGGGTCTAACAAGCACCTTAAAAATGTTTATACTCCTTGATCCAACAACTCCAGTTCTAGCAATCTAGCCTAAGGAACTGATTCAAGTGTAAAATAAAGTCTAAATATGTTTGTCACAGTTATTTAAACAAGTAAAAGATAAATAAATAAATAGGAAACAAATTTCTAACCAACACAAACAACATGAAAGTAATACAATTAAATGATGGACAATTATGCAGTCATCAAAAATTATGCTTATTAAGACTTTATAAAGCATTCTGCTTCACTTCAAATTGATCTTTTAGAAAAAGTTTTCTTGTCTCCATTCTCCATCTCCCATTCACGCTTCAATCTCCTATAGTATGGCTTGTATCAGAATCATCCTGATAGAATTATTCTTAAAGTCATTCATGAGGTCCTCCTACTTTCGCCAAAATTATTTTCAGGCCATGTCTTCCTCAACTTCTCTTTAGTACTCCTTCCATTTTGGAAAATTTCTCTTCCTTTGGGCCCCATCAGACTCTGCTGATTCTTCTACTACCTGCCAGAGAGTGCTCCTCATTTTCTTTTGGGGGCTCCTTTTCCTCCACCTAGCTCTTAAAGATGTTAAGTGTTCCACAGAGTTCTTGCTGAGGGAGACATTTCTCCTCACTCTGTACCTCTAGATGATCTCATACTCTCTACGGCATCAACCACTGTCAATATATGCTTGTAGTAGTTTGCTAGGGCTGCCATAACAAAATGCCACAGATGGGGTGGCTTAAACAACAGAAATTCATTTTCTCACAGTTCTGGAGGCTGGAAGTCCAAGACCAAGGTGCCAGCAGGATTAGTTTCTTCTGAGTCTGCTCTCCTTGGCTTGCAAATGGCCATCCTATTGCTGCCTCTTCACATGTTCATCCCTCTGTGCACAGATACCCTGTGTGTACAAATTTCCTCTTCTGATAAGGACACCCATATGACCCAATTTAACCTTAATTACCTCTTTAAAGGTCCTGTCTCCAGATACAGTCACATTCTGAGGGGTTAGAGCTTCAACATACGAATTTGAGGGAGAATTAAACACAATTAAGCCCATAACAATCCTGAAGATTCCCAGATTTCTCTCTCCAGCCCAGACACCCCTCCTGAACCCCAGATACACGTGGTTAACTGCCCCCTGAACATCTATCTTACTGTCGCATATGCATCTCAAACTTAACTCACGTTTAACTTATTATCTCAGCCATTAAATCTGTGACTCTGTCTACATCCCTTCCTTGTTGAAGGGCACACTGTCACACAAAACCCAAATCCAGAAATCACTGTTTTCTCCCCCATAATCTTCACAGCCAATGAATTTCAATGAACCAAATTTCCAGGAGGTAGAATGAACTGTTCATTCTACCGCATTTTTTTTAATCATCAAAATGAAAATACAAATGCCTTAGAACATTTATGAGAATCCCCTGTTATCCGGATGAGTGTCTCATAACCAAATACGGACAGAAATTTCATGGCCATGTTTCTATTTCTGTTTACAACAGTATTGGGGGCCAGATAATATTAAAATATTCAGTTTTCTATTGGCCAAATGAAAGACAAATGATGTCAAAGCATGCAATATTAACCAAACAGAGGAAAATGGTGTGCTAAATGAATCCTCACATGGCATCCAAGAGGCAAGCTAAGCTCAAAAGAACCAGCACACAAGGAGTGAGCTTCGTGTTCACATTTCAAGCAGTAATTTAATTTCAGCCAAACATCAAATGTTACATTTAATTAATGTTGTTAATGGCAATGTATTGTTTTATAGCTTAGTCATTTAGTCTATGCGTTTGTTATACTATAGAGGTATAAGAGCTATCAGCGTAAGAAGCATATATCTAGTTTTATGCATATATAGAGAGAGTAATATTATAAGTCAATTCTAGGGATCTACAAAAAGATACTCTCAGTGAAAGAGTAGCCCCTGTACTACTGGCTTAGGAGACACTGTTTTAGATCTGAGACTCCCTTAGGTGTCACCCTTTCTCCCAAACTGGCTTAGAGCCAAGTTAGTAGCCCATTTCTAGCAGCGTTTAGGATTTGACGGAATACGTTTTGTGATTAAACTCACCTTGGTTCTGTATAATTTCCTATATTTAACCTCTCTTTTCTTCATTTTCCTCACCTATATTCAATGTCTTTTATGGTGCTATATTGTAAGTATCTCGAAGGCTGCCCTAAATGCTTTCTGGAACAAGAATGAATGTGAATAATTTGAGTAGTGGGCAAGGGGTAATAAACCATATCATATGGAGTCAATTTACAACCTCAGGTGACTTTGAGTCTCATATTCGACATGAAAATACAAGTTCATACAACTCTATAATCACTTCTACAGGAATAAGTAGAGATGACTGCTACTTTCCTTTAATCCGCCTCAAAAATCAGCAAGCTCGACGCTGTGTATTCTTCCCTGCTGTCTTTTCCCTTGGGAAGAATACCAGTGCCCTCTGGTGTCCAAAACGCACTTTGCGTCGTGCCCTTCATATCAGTTTATCTTCCAAGGGTAATTGTAATAACCCAATGCTAGAGATCATTTTAAAAATAAATTTGGGGGCGTTGAATCCTGGGCAGCAATATACAAGCACGCTATCATTCTACAAATCACAATCTAAAATACCCCTCCCTCCTCGCCCCCGCCATATTTTCAAGAGTCAGGAATACACAAAAAATAATTCCCCACAGGAGACAGAATTTCTTTTAAAGCCACTGTTTTCTAAGGCTTCACATCTTTAGTCCAGCTTCACTGGAATCCAGATAATAATCCCCTCATTATCCTTACCTAATGCAAATGACAACTGGGTTTATTTACGGTATGTAGTAATAGTCGGAATTACAGGTACAGACGCTCTAAAGACCTGGTCACCACCTGCGTGGTGGCAGGAATTGTTTACTGTGGCATGCCTGCTTGTGTAGATGACAACCTCCTGGAAATTAATAAAATAAACCTTCACTAAATTGGAGTCAGGCAGGCCTGTAGGGGGAACTCTCAAGCCCTATCATCGCTTGCACCTGGGACAGGAAGCACAACTACTTTACTCCTGAAGGAAGAGTTCTCTCCTCACCTGGGCAACAGCCCAACCAATCAGAAACGCTGCAGCTCAGCCAATAAGAAATGCCATGGCTCAGCCAATCAGAAACTCTGAAGCTCAGCCAATGAGAAACACCATAGCGCAGCCAATGAGAAACGCTGCAGCTCAGCCAATGAGAAGCCATGCCACCCTGAACTGTCACTTTCCCCCAATGGACTTTCCTTTAGAACAGCCCCTCCTTCTCCCCCTTCTTCCCTATAAAAGCAGCTCCCCTTCCTTGTTGGTTGGATTTGCCTGTGGTTCACCACAGCATGCATATCCCAAATTGCAATTCTTTTGGCTATTCCCAAGTAAACTCGTTTCAAGGGTAAATTAACAGGTGAATTTGCCTTTTAAGTTGACACCCCGTTGCGACCTAGCTGCCCCCAGACACCCCACCGCGCCCCACGGTGGCGGCAGCGCCCTTCCTTCTGCCCCAGGCGCGACCGGGCTCCGGCTCGTCCAGGGCGCGGACAAGGGGATGGACCTGGAAACCCTCTTGCTGACGGCCAGGCCCTAGGTCGCTGCAAAGCCCGGCGCACCCACCGGCGTTGGTCTCGGCCCACCCCCGGAGCCCGGGGAGCGGGCCCGAGTCTAGGGGGCGCTGCAGCCCCTTCCCCGTCGCGAGCGCAGGGAAGACTAACCCACAGTTTCGCCCCAGCGGTCGGGGACCCGTCCCTGACCTCTGGCCCCGCCCACCTTGGAGAGGCCGGCTCGCGGGATTGGCGGCGTGGCGGGGGCGGGGCCGGAGGTGGGCGTGGCGGGGGCCGGGCCGGGAGGTGGGCTGAGGGGGAGGCCGGCGCGCGGGATTGGCGGCGTGGCGGGGGCGGGGCCGGAAGGCGGGCCGAGGGGGCGATCGCCGGCGGACAAAAGCCGGGCGGAGGAGAAGCGCTGCCCGCCGGCAGGTGCGGGTTCCTGGGCAGGCGGCGTGTGGAGCCGGGACGGCCTGTGCCCCACTGGGATTGTGGTGCGCGCCTGCGGGCTGGAGTGCGTGGGCGGCCGGGGCGGGTCCTCGCCGCGTGGCTCCCGCAGGTCCGTGGGCTGAGGGGGGCCGGGCGGAGGAGGCGGGGCGGGTGCGCAGGCCGCGGCGGGGCTCGCCGGTCGCGGGGAGGCCGCCGCCGCGGCGAGAAGCCGGGCTGCGCGGGCGGAGAGTGCCGGGCCGCTGCTGGGGCGGGGCGGGGACCGGGCCAGCCGGGTCGCGGGTCGGTGCACGACGGCCGCGGGGAGCTGTGCGGCCGGGACCCGCCGTCCCCCGAGGACCTCCCCGCCCGGAAGATCTCCCCCCTCCGGAGGACCTCTGCCCCCCGAAAGGCGCCTGAGGACCCGACCCCGCCCTCTGTCCATTGGGCGCGCCCAGCGCCGTCCCTGGAACCGGACAGACTGGGCGTCCCACGGACACAGCGTGCTCACGTCAGGTCTCTGCTCTGCTCCGCCGTTTTAGGAGAGAAACCGCGCTCGGCCGAGGCCGCGGGAGTGAGGGGTCGGGCGATTGCGAGCTGTGGAGGTGAGTGAGCGCGGCCCCCCTCCCGCGCTGTCTTCCATCCCAGGCGTCCCGGGGGTCCTGGAGGTTCTGGAGGTCCCGGGGGTCTGGAGGGAGGCGGAGGCGCCACGAGGGAGCCGGGCGGGGGTGTTCCCAACAGTCAGGTGCAGGCGCTTCCTTGTTTGTCAGTCCAGCGTCTTCTCCGCAAGAGACTAATTTTTGCCCAGAAATGATTGTAGTTTATGAACTCAGCTGAAAAAAAATGTGGCTAAAATATGGGGTTCACGAAAATCAAATTAAACAGGGTGAGCATCTCTTTTTTCTTAAACTGCTCTATGAGTCCAGGTTTAGTTTCTGGAACTGCACAGGTGTGTCAGGAAATTGAAATGCAGCTGCTTTCGCACCAAATGAACCGGCCTGTTGGAAAAGTCCTTCCTTCCGAAGTCAGGGTTTGGGTAGACAGAAAATCTGAGGTAGAGGGCAGAGAAGAGACTCCAGTGGGGCTTAGAGCCCACCCCATGGAATTCAAATCTAGAAGAAATAAAATATCCTGCATCGCAGTAAGCCAGGGTTTACAATAAAACTTTACTTTCTTAGAATTTTAATGGATAAGTAATGTGAGGAAAATCTGAAATTTTTCAGTTATGCATTATGAGATATAGAAAGATTACTACAGAAAATGATTGCTTCAACTGAGAAGAAACTAATTAACTAAAAAGTCGTGTCACTCAGCATTGAAATTTCAAGTGTGGTGCATGACCTATTAACTGTAGTCGCCATCAAGGAAAAATAGCCAAGTCATGACTCTTGCATAATACTGTGTAGGAATATGGCCTGGGAAATGTGCTATCAAGACCAAGATAAGTTTGCTGCCTCTTGTTTTGTTTTGTTTTGTTTTAACTACAAAGATAGATGTGGCAGTGGGGTCAGCATGACTGAATCACATACTTTAAGCTGTACTGTAAATTACACTCGAAATTACAGACGGGTAGTAATTGACTCATCCACACCAGTTTGCTCACTTCTTTTATTCACATTGAGTTCCAGATGGTTCCCCAATCATGGTCTAGCGTGCCTCCTAAACACCAATAAGCAGGATTCTAGAATTGCAATTTGGGAAGTGAAGATGGGTCTGGGGTTAGGAGTAGATCCTGGCTTGTCACAAGGAACTGAGGCTTACAGGCATGCCTTTTTTTATTTAAAGGCCAAATTACTTTAGCTCAGCTTTTCAAGAGATACTGTTTACAGGCCTCTTACCTAATAATCTTTAAGTCAGTTCTTCTGACTTTTCCAGTCCTCAGCTCTAACTTAAGGGAATAAAGGCAATTTGCAGTTATGTTGCTGGAAAAAAAAAGTTTACATTAGAGCACTTGTAAGGGAACAGCTACCTTCAGCAATCTTAGGGACCTCCTCTGTCTCTCGGGAGACACGAGTGGGACATGGTCTTCCTTCAAGCCTCAGAGTTTTGCTTCTTCCGAAGGGTGCACCTTGCCCTTTCTAGGAATCAGATCAATTTGTATTTGCTACCCCAAGCCCCCAGGAAGATGTCTTTTCCTGAAACAATTCTGTTTCCCCATCCCACTCATTGGCAGCTTATGTTTGCCCATGAGCAGCCGGAAGAACCGTCCAGGAGTTGGGACACTGAGGAACAGGACAGGGACATGCTTGTGTTCTTGTATAGACAGACTTCTCTAACTGAGAAATCAGTTTTGTATTTAGTGTGACATCCCCAGGATCCTCTGTTGTCTCTAGGAAAACATAGGTCCTCCAGGAATTCGTCATCTTTCACTTTTATTTTATTTTTTTTGTGAGGAAGATCAGCCCTGTGCTAAAATCTGCTAGTCCTCCTCTTTTTTTTTTTTTGCTGAGGAAGACTGGCCCTGGGCTAACATCCATGCCCATCTTCCTCCACTTTATATGGGACGCTGCCACAGCATGGCTTGCCAAGCCGTGCGTCGGTGCGCGCCCGGGATCCAAACCAGCAAACCCTGGGCCACCGCAGCAGAGCGCGCACGCTTAACCGCTTGCGCCACCGGGCCGGCCCCCGTCTTTCACTTTTAAACTTAAAGTTTCCCTAAACATGGGTCACAAGAACTTGTCGAATCTTCTCAAGGGTAGTTATTTTAACCAAAACACCCTCTTAGAAGAGGAAAATGAGGAATTGGCTAGAAGTTTTCAAATAAACATGATATTGTGGAAATAATCTCATAAGACAAACCAGCAGTCAAGAATAATGATTCATCATTAAGGGCATGTTACAGGGTCAGGCTCCCTCACACTCTCGCCAGGTGGCCTTGGGAAAGCAATTTTTTTCTTATCCAAGTAAAATGGAAAAATAATTTCCATCTTATGGGGTTGTTGTGAGGGCTGATTCAGAAACCACATGTGAAGCTTGTAACACATGCTCTATACAGAGAACGTGCCCAGTCCTAACAGTAAATGTAATGGTTAGTATTAGCCTTTTTAGTTAGTATTAGCAGCCAAATTGCTTGTATTTTGTTTTTACACTATAATGAAATAAATGACAAGACATATGTCTTATCTTTTTTTTTTTAAAGCTTTGTTGAAGTCAAAATGTCTCAAAAAATCCATGGCGGTTCTGTAGTAGAGATGCAAGGAGATGAAATGACACGAATCATTTGGGAGTTGATTAAAGAAAAACTCATTTTTCCGTATGTGGATTTGGACCTGCACAGGTAAATGAATTACTCTTCCAAGTGGCAAACTCAAAAAGCGTAATCTAAGTGATTTCAGGGTATGACTAGCTTTTTACATAGATAGAGTTGTATCTTGCGAATAAAGCTTTTGGGGAGGGATGCCTAAATGTATGTAAATGAATCTTCTATTTTAATTCTAACATATTGCTAGAAAAGCTGGACTTTTCATTCTTCATAAGAGAAGAACTTTGATGCGAACAAAGTGCTCCTCGGGTCTTTCCAAGCCTGTACTTCCGGTGAGGGTTTTATGGGTGATAAGTCAGCGGCGAGAGAAGCGCGAGGTGCTATTTGTGGGAGGGAAAGTAGCAGAGGTCCTTCCTCCACCAACACAGTTTTGTCCTCTGAGCTCTGTTTTCTGTGGTCTGCTTCACTAGTCAGTGGACTTTTCCCTTTTCCTTCCTGCCCTCTGCCCGCTTCCTGAATTGTTAGCACAGAGAGAACACTTGAAGTTATTTAATCCAATGCCACCTTTTAGAAGTTCCTTTAAACCATCTTGTCCCAAAGAGTTGAGCCTTTGTTTGCCCTGTGTTTAAGTGTTTGGAGACAGACATGAAAGTCTCTACAGAAGTCTCTCATTTTTTCCCTGTGATTTTCATAAACTCGCTTGTGCTCTTTGTGCATTTGAACTAGGTAGAGAGAGAATTTTTACAAGGGTGAAGTGGCAGAAAGCCGGCTTGGTAAGATGGTGAACAACACATTCCAGCCAAACTGTTGGCAACTGTAAGTGTGTTTGCCTTGACCCAGAATTATTCATCAGACTATGTCCTGAGGACCTGTTGTTTGCTTGGGTGTAGACATTTAATTCACATGGTGTCATTAGGCACTGTTTTTAATTATTCTAAGCCTTAGCTATTGATAATGCCTATATTGCAACCATCAGAAGGAGCAAATATTGCAGAGGTCAACCAAACGTAGGATGAAGCATAAGAAACGTCATCCAAGGGGTTAAAGAAGCATTTCACAAGCACTCACCTGTTCAGAGCTTTACTGGGCAGTAGGTGAGTTTGCAGAGTTCTTGCTGGTACAGTAGCTACAAAGAAGCTTTGAGCCTCTTTAGCCTAGAGGCATCAGGAGTGTTAAAGGACAGTCATTATGCCTAGAAGGAAAAGAGTCCCTGGCTACAGACTAAAGAATTTTTTTTTTTCTTTTTGCTTGAGGAAGACTCGCCCTGAGCTAACATCTGTGCCAATCCTCTATTTTGTATGTGGTATGCCTCCACAGCATGGCTGATGAGTGAAGTAGGTCCGTGCCCAGATCCAAACCCCTGAACCCGGGCCACCGAGGTGGAGCGCATGGAACTTTAACCATTCGGCCATGGGGCTGGCCCCCAGACTAAAGAATTTTTGGAGGCTGAAACAAGTTTTAAGTTGTTCCAAAATTGCTGTTGTTATTACATGACTGGTTCTTTTTGAGGGGTTCTCTTTGTTTTGGTTTCTGGAGGCTAGACAGTGGTCCAGCCCACTTATTCATTTTTTTCTGTTAGAAATGTTAAGAAGAGAAGCAAAAAATCCACTAATTTGCTGGTAGTTTCTTCTGACGAAAAATGTTTCCCACAAATGTGAGAACTGCCACCCACACCCCGTGTTTGAGTTAGGAGTAGACATTTGTAGATATGCCGTGTTTCCTGTGCCAGAAGATAAGGGGGTCAGGGGCTCGTGTAGATTTACGGGAATTATTTAAGGTCAAAGCAGTTTTGAATTGTTTTTGTTTGGAAATACGTCAAGATTGCTATCCTTGCATTTGCATCTGAGTTGGGATATCTAAGGAAAAGAAAATACAAGAGCAAAAAGGTAAATCTAGAGGCTTAATGAGTCAGCATGTTTTGGAAGGTGAAAAACTTGTTTAAAGCCTTGGAGAGCAAATCGTTACATTACTGTTTTGTTTTTCCTGTTTTTGACAAAGTATTCTATGCTTTAGATAAAGCTTTACCGTCATTGTTTGTGCTCCGTGGACGACCTACATTCTCTCCAGCTCTGGGCAACCTGCAGTCTAGGTGTTGGCGTGCAGTGAGCTATCACTCTTGGTGTATAAAACCGTTACTGGATTTCATTGCTCATTCAATAAACTGCAGACTTGTTTCCAGAACAAAGAGACTTGCCCAAGAATTAGGGAAAGGTTCATCATATGACTAACTGGCGTTAACGAAGGAGTCGTTAGCATTTTTGGCACTGACTATCACATCCCACCACTTTAATGTCATAATACAAAAAGTCCTTTAAACCCTCTGACCCCTTCTTTTTAGAGCACAGTATTTACTAAGATGGTGCCTAGGGTTACATGTTTATGGTAACTACATGGAAGGAAGTCTGCAGAGGGTTACCCATGTGTTGTTACTGCCTCTATATGGTGGAGAGCAGGCGAAGGGGCCAGCACATGTTTCTTTCTAGACGGCTTCCCACGGGGTGTGGTGAGGCCCAGCAGGCCAGCCTTTCTCAGTGCTTTGTAACTGGCAGCTGTCTTCTGTGTGGGTGAACTAAGGCTAAAACTCGGCAGATTCAGGTGCAATTGCAGGGCAGGCTCTGCGGCACCGCGTGCGTGGAATGGTGTGTGCTGGGAGAAGGGCAGCACCCTCAGTCCCCATCGGTCTGTCCGGACATGATGCTCATGATTTTCCCTCCCAGCTATGATCTAGGCATAGAGAATCGGGATGCGACCAACGACCAGGTCACCAAGGATGCTGCGGAAGCCATAAAGAAGTACAACGTGGGTGTCAAGTGTGCTACCATCACCCCTGATGAGAAGAGGGTTGAGGAGTTCAAGCTGAAGCAAATGTGGAAATCGCCAAACGGCACCATCCGAAATATCCTGGGCGGCACTGTCTTCAGGGAGGCCATTATCTGCAAAAATATCCCCCGGCTTGTGAGCGGGTGGGTGAAACCCATTATCATAGGTCGTCACGCGTATGGAGACCAAGTAAGTCGTGTTGGCATGCTTTGATTTTTCTGCCTTTGGCTGCCTGCAGTTCTGACTTACATGTGTTTTATCTTTGGTGTCTACTCCCATTAAGCGAGGTACAAAATTGAGAAAAGCTTATATCTGTATGTTTACATACATTTAGATAGAAGTAAACAGATAAACTTGCAGAGAGGCACCCATCTCCACACAAATGATTTTTTTCAGACATATTTTTCCTTCCTTTATCTTTTTATTAGGTTAAACCATATGATATTGATGTTTTTGTGCAGATAATTTCCTATGGTTTAGCCAAATCAGTGGTTCTAACCCTAGCTGTACAGTAGGTTCCCTGTATGGGTTTCTGGTGTTTGTTTTGTTTTGTTTTGCTTTTTTAAAAAAATTGTGTCTTTGTTTTAATTCCGATGCCTGAGTCCCACGCTAGACCAGCTGAATCTGAATTCCACGGGGTTCAGGCGTTTTAAAGCTCCCAGGTGACGCTAACCTGCAGACTGGGCTGAGAACTACCAGAGATCATATTAAGTATGATCACTTCATGCATAAAAGGAAAAACCAATTCACTAGTTGAAAGCAGTCTCTTTAAAACATTCCTTTCCTACTTGGAAAACAAAGTATAGTTTCTATACCTCTGTGCAAGTAGGCTCATTGCCAAATTAAACAGAAAATTGCCAACTAAACAAAATCAAAATTCTGACTTTCATAGAAAGCAGCTTATGTCTTAAAAGAGCCTTAAACAAGAGTCCCTAATGCTGGACTCCAGAGGCTTGGATGAGGCCATCCTTAAAAACACTGTGGCCAGGGCAGAGCACTCTGTTCCTGGGGACAGGGTCACCCGTCGGTCCTTGAGGGCTAGTTTACTTTGTTCCGCCCTGCCACTCAAACTGTCCTGCATCCTGGGCGGTCCCTTCCCAGCTGCCCCCTAGAGGCCAGGAAAGGCCCAGGGTGCTGCAATCCCACTAATCCTGGGAACACTGCTCTAAGTTCTTACGAGTTCAGTGATGTCTTTTTTGTCCTTGTTCCTTTTTTGTTGTTTCGGCATCAGTCACTTGAAGAATGGTCATTCCGTTTATTAAAGCCCAGGTTGAAAATTCCAACCCTCAGGTTGATTCCCTGATCCTTAAATGTGCATCAGCCTAGACAAAGCACTTTTGGAGTTTGAGTGCCTTGGTGTCCTGCTTTTGAGAAGTGGGAATAAATTACCGTGCATAGTGAAGAGCTTTCTATGTCAGCAGTCCTCTGCATAGACTAGGTATTCAACAGAATAGACATTTGTCATTGTCTGACAGGTCTTCCCTGCTGTCGTTAATGTTACTGTACATGGACGTGAGCAGGTGGCTATGGCTGCATCTCTGGCACCTGCCGCTGAAATCTCCTCAGTTGCTGACGGAGGTCCAGGGCAGGCTGGGCATATCCTCCCCGTGGAGGAGCTCACACCCATGAGAGAGGTGGCTGTCCTCGGACGGCCATTTCCTCGGGGTCATCAACCTGCCCAGCCTATTCCAGAATGATTGCTTCATGTGGACAAGTCCTGGGCCTGGCATTAGAGTGACGATCATCAGGAAGAGACTGAGCCCTGAAGGTCTAAGGACCAGACCCCAAGTCTTTGCCCCTAGATGTGTTATTTGCACTACATCACAGTCCCTTCCTTGTAAGGTTGATGTAAGAATCAAATGAGATGATGAGATGATACAGCGTCTGTCACAGAGTGAGGACAAGGCATTAGCTCCCCCATCACCATCTCCAGTGCTACAGCAAGTCTGTCATCACCCACAGGAAGACACCCAGCCTCCAGGTCACCACCATTTCTCTTCCTCTGTCGTCCTGCTGTGTGTTTTATCTGCATCCCTTTAACATCTGAAAGCTCTTGCGTTCTTCTCACTTTTGTGTGTTGTAAGCTCCCTAAGGGAAGAGACTTTGTTGTTCTCCTCTCCATGTCAGTGGTCCGAAAACTCCCTATAGGGGAGGCACCCGGTAAATACTGATTTATAATGTGCACCACCACTCACCAGCTTGGGGACGCTGGACCTCTCATGCCCATCTCTACAACAAAGGAAGGTTGAGCCCTACGGACCTATTTGTCTGGGTGTCTTCCAGCTCTATAGTCTATTTTTTTCCCTTCTTTGTAAATCTTGTTAGGACGGTTTTTTCTTTATACCTTTTCCCCCCTACACAGTACAGAGCAACAGATTTTGTTGTTCCTGGGCCTGGAAAAGTGGAGATAACCTACACGTCAAGTGATGGATCCCAGAAGAGGACCTACCTGGTGCATAACTTTGAAGGTGTGTGTAAGTCCATCGCGAGCTACATCTTTTATGTTTACAGATCATTTAAACAGCATTATTACTGGTTTTTTAAAGTTAGTTGTGTGGCTGCCTAGAAGTACAGCCTGAATCCACAACATTTCCAGGGGACTCAAAGTCTAACATAAAAAACTGGCTTCCATGCCTTCCGTGGCATGGATAAAGGACAAAACGGGTCAGCCACTTGATTGGAAGTGCATATAGGCAAAGACAAGTAGATAATTATGCAATTCTCTTAAAACGCGGGGGGAAGGTTGGCAGGAATCGGTTGGTTACGAATCTATAAATTAAACATTAATAGCCCCAAATCACCTGTCAGGTAATCCTGCCCTTTGCTCTGCTAGGGTTTGTATCTGAAAATGGTTGTGTCATATATTTTCTGAAATTTTCTTCTTGCCCTTCTGAGTATTTGTTCTGTGAAAGTGAAATGTTTGTTTTTGCCTTTTCTTTCCCACCATCCTATTGCTTCGAAGGTCCATTATGGCAAATTGCACCCAAAAGTTGTTGAAAGAACCAAGGACCCTCTTTCTCCCTGTTAAAGTAGTCACAAGTACTCACACAAACCAAAACTCAAAACACCCAGATTTTGTTTTCCTTGCCTCCTCTAAATAAAAGGACCCGGGTGCCGCTGGTTTCAGCCCCTTTCCCATTCTGAGGCCAGTCAGTCTGGAATGCTGTCTTCAGTAATAAGAGTCCAGCTGATAAGAGTTATGATTACACGTGGCATACTGACTTCCACCAGTGACAGTGTGAGCGTTCAGTACCTTCCAGGGAATTACAAGGGTTTTCGTTCAACATTTGAAGTGCAAATTCTTTTCCACAGCTGAGGACTGAGTGCACATGTAGAGTTTAAAATACATGTTTGAAATTTAAAAAGTATGAAAAGACAGTTTAAAAATCATCTACCGTTTCTTGAATATATTTCTAGTTTATATCAGAAGTTTTTGGTATTTCAGTATCCTCAGGATCCTGAAGACCATGTTTTTCTCATTTCTGTTGCTCTTTCAAAACAAATTAGAATGTCCCATCTAGACCTGACCTTCCTCCATTTACGTGCCCCAGGGACTCCTGGGACATTCAAGCTGGAGCCTGGGCTCAGCCTGGGATCTGGGGATTGGGTGTTGGTGGTGGATTTGGACAGCTACAAAGTAACCATTCACCGCCTCGCCTCCTCTTCTTTCCTCGTGTCCCACAGAGGGTGGTGGTGTGGCATTGGGGATGTACAACCAAGACAAGTCAATCGAAGATTTTGCACACAGTTCTTTCCAGATGGCTCTGTCTAAGAGTTGGCCTTTGTATCTGAGCACCAAAAACACTATTCTGAAGAAATATGATGGACGTTTCAAAGACATCTTTCAGGAGATATATGACAAGTAACTACACTTCTTTTTTTCCATCTTCTTTTTTCTCAAGTAAGCTGGCATTTATAGTATAGAATTTGCATCCTTATCCCTTTGATTTGGGAACAAATTGAGTGAAAAGGGCAAAACTGAGATTTAAGAGGAGGAAACAAAACCAGTCCTGAGTTGCTTTAGAAGGTAAATGTGTTCTCAAATAACGGTCCCATGTTTACTTTTTCCAGAGCCAGAATTGTTTAATGTTTGAATAAAGGTACTCCGTTAGTGACAGAAAGTTCTCATTTTTTAAGTATATGAGTTTCTGAGTTGGGCCCATTTCCATTCTTTCTGAAGCCGATTGAGCTGTATTTAAAACTGCTTTCCTGGGGTCGTTTGAACTTAAGTCTACATTTATAACAGCTTTTCGGGCTCCACAACGCGTGAGCTTGTGTTAAATTTTAAGATGTATAACTCCCTTTTAGGGGCGAGTGTTCAGATGTCTTTCGTGGGCGTTTTAGTTCTTCCTCCCACTACCCGCTGCGCCAGTCCTGGGCCTGCCCTGTCTCCGGGAGGCGTCAAGCAGTGAAGTAGGCTTTTCCCGCTTACTGCATTCTGAAAGGGGCTGAATCTGCAGGGTGTGGTCAGCAGCGCACAGAAAACTGAACGTGGAAAGTAAAGGGTGCTTGGGACTCTCTGCCGTCTCAGTTAATTCCCACGTCTCACAGGTGGGGAGATTGGGGTTTCACAGCTGGAAAATGGTTGGGCGGGGTTTGAGCCAGTGCTGTCAGGTTCCCAAGTCTATGCTGCTTCTGCTGAAAACTGCTGCTCCCAGCCCACCCCACCCCTGCAGAGCGGATGGGGTCCCACAAAACCGGGTTCTCTTTTATTGTTCTCTTTTTCTCTCATTTCTAGGCAGTACAGATCCCAGTTTGAAGCCCAGAAGATCTGGTACGAGCATAGGCTCATTGATGACATGGTGGCCCAAGCTTTGAAGTCAGAGGGCGGCTTCATCTGGGCCTGTAAAAACTACGACGGCGACGTGCAGTCGGACTCCGTGGCCCAAGGTGAGGAGCTGGAGGACCCAGGGAGGGGAGCGTGGCCCCAGTCCTCCCGCATGGGAAGGGGGTGGTGTCGTCCTCTGTGTGTAAAATCACGAAGTGTTAGCACTGCACAGCATCCAGCTGACAGATGAGGAAATTGAGCTTAGACAAGGGAAGCAACTTCTCTCAAGTCACAAAGGAAGTAACTCAGTGGTGGAGACTCTGGACTCCAGCCTTAGATGTCGACACAGTTTCTCTCTCAGCCTTTTTCTCCACCTGGAGTTGCAGTGCCTCCAACAGACAGCCCACCGGCCTGACCTGAAAGTCCCTCGCTTCCCTGCCCTGTCTTCCCTCTAGTGAGAATGTGAAAGGCCAGGGCACTCGATTGGCAGGAGGGGCGAGTCAAGGGGCTGGGCCATCTGATCTCCAAGGGGCTCCTCCACAGCCTGCTCGTCTGGCAGCAGGTGCTAATGTTGCCTTTCTGCCGGCCCTGTCGCTCTTCTGGGACTGTGTACAGCACATGTGTTTACTGCTGGCTTTAAACACACAGGATTGAGCAGAGGAGCCCAAGCCTGCTCACATAAACTGCAGGGACCAGGGCTTCCCTGTGGGAGGCTGGGCCAGTGCACAGATAGGCTCCTGTCACTGTCCCCTCAGCACCTAGTTGCCCTCCCGTCTGTACCCCCGACAGCTCTGTGAACTGGAGTCTCCCTTGGCGAATGTGCGTTAACTTTAATTGTGTTGCTTCTCTCAGCAAATACAACTTTTTCTTTCTCTTATGGACAGTTAAGCATCTCCTGTCAGTTGGAAAATCAGTAGACCAACTGGTTAAAGATGACATTTGTATCAGATAAGAGAGTTACACAGCTCTCTTCACCCTCGTCCACGTCTCTAAATCCTTGGTCGCTGGTGCCGAGTGCGGTGGGGGAGGGGCGTTGTCTTGTGATGACTCCACCGTGGGTCAGAGAAATGGTTCCTTGCAATCAGAGTTCTTGGAAGGGCACCCAAATCATTTCAGTGTTTCTAAACGTCCTCGTGGCAACAAGAATAGAGTACTGGAGGGCTATTTCCAATGTAAATGTCAAGTTATGGGGGTTCAAAGGGCTTTGAAATAGGAGTTCTGAAGTACAGCATCCAATAGTGTGCAGGTAAGATACCTGGGACCAGGCTGCATGTCTCGGCAGAGCCTGTAGATGGAGGCGAGCTCGAGGAACTAAACAGATTGAGGGAGGCAGACCTGTCCTTACATCCATTCTTTTCTAGAGGCGTGAATAACTCTGTGCTCACACCCAGCATTCATTATGCCCTCAGTTTTGACAGTGGTACCAACTAGTGTCTCCTGATGTTAACAGAGACAGACTTGCTGTGGGTGTGGTCCTGGACAGGCAGATCTGAAAGGCAGGAGAATTATTGATGACCCCATGGGCTCCTGTTTATTTTGTTAACCAAAACCTGTCTCGATGAGGTTGCTGGCTCTCATCTCTGAGAGACCTGGTGCTGTCTGTGCAGTTGAACCGAGTACTTCATGCTCTGCCCTTACAGGTTATGGCTCTCTGGGCATGATGACCAGCGTGCTGATTTGTCCAGATGGCAAGACAGTAGAGGCAGAGGCTGCCCATGGCACCGTAACGCGTCACTACCGCATGTACCAGAAGGGACAGGAGACGTCCACCAATCCCATCGGTAAGACGACGTTTATGCGACATTGGTTTCGGACTAGAGTGGAGATCTCTGAAGGACCCAAACATGCTCCCCTGGCTGCCCAACACTTTGGATGTAAAATCATCACCAGACAGCTGATTGGCTCTACTAATAAGAGCTGTTTTAATATCTTCTTGAAATATACCCAATGTATGCTTTTCCGTTTTGTGGGAGAATATACATTACAGGGAAGAATGTCAACAAGCATGCTCCTTTTCCTCTGGTGCCGTGAAATGTCGCATGTGGCTAAGATGCTAACAGCCACGTGGATAGATGCTTCTAGCCAGGTGTCAAAGACAGCACTTCAAAGAGAGACTGTGGCCTGGAAAGAGGAGAGGAGACCAATACAGACACGAGATAGAAGAGGGTGTGACCTTTGCCAATTAGTAGATGCCTGAAGCTTCAGATACTCCTACCACACCACAAAAACGGGCTTTCTTAAAGCTTTGACAAAGCCCAAAATATTTCCTCTACAAAAATGCAGGGTTTTTTTAAGTTTCTATTTGGTAAAACATTTGCAACTCTCCTAAAGCTCGTAGCCCACATGGATAGCATCTAATGAGGTCATTCACCTAAACAAAACAAAGATGCCGTGTTTCTGGGAGTCCCTCCAACTGGTATGATTAAGTGTGGTTTTTTTTCTCTCTTAGCTTCCATTTTTGCCTGGACCAGAGGGTTAGCCCACAGAGCCAAGCTTGATAACAATAAGGAGCTTGGCTTCTTTGCAAAGGCTTTGGAAGAAGTCTGCGTTGAGACCATCGAGGCTGGCTTCATGACCAAGGATTTGGCTGCCTGTATTAAAGGTTTACCCAAGTGAGTATGAGAGGCCCTGAGCTCTGCAGTCAGATCACCACTGGTCCCCTGGGCTCAGAACATCAGTGCTCTTGGAACTACATGTGCTCTTCGCCATCTGGCCCGGAGTCCGCAGACACTGTAAATTGTCAGGTACTAAACCTTCCAGGCTTTTGGAACATACAGCCTTTCCAAAACTAGGCAGCTACTGAGCTGTGCCAGTGTGGCGGGAGAGCAGTCACATCTGCATCAGATGACACGGGAGCTCACAGCGTGGCGCCCTCCCATCAGTCTGTGCAGAACCAGCTTCAGCCTGGGCTGCGTCCACGTGCAAGCTGTAATGTGCGGACCTTTGATCTGTTGACAGTCATTGGTGACAAGAAGGTTATAGATGGAAATAGGGTCCCTGAGGCTACTTTATTCCACCTCTTTATTTTCTTCACTTTACGGAGGCAGCACAAGTGTTAGATGTGAGTTGATCATCGCCCACCCTTGGGTAGCTGTACCCAGCTCAGACGTTCGAGGGCCCGTGTATTGCCCAGGATTATTCTAAGAATGTAGCCAAATCCCAGCTGGATTAGCTGCTAGTCAGAGACTCCTCCCTTAGAGTCAGTGCTGGTTCCTCTGACTCCCCTCAGGAAAAACTCCATCCACTGCCCGTCCCCCGTCTCACTCTGTGCCCCGAGAGCTCTGTCGGGGTCGTGCACCCGGTCGTGGGGTAGACTCAGTCACCATGCCTTTCTTATCTTAAATTTCCAGCAAGAACACCATGTTGGACCTGTTCTTACCAGTGTGTCACCTTTGTGGCCGGTTGGAACAGGCACCTGACAGCAGGATTGTTAGCCAGTCCTCGTCTTTTGTTTGTTAAGTAAGACACTGACTGATGTAAGAGCATTAAAACATTTTTTAAGGACAGGTCACAGTTTGGGGGATGTGGGTAGAAGCTTGGCTGTGCCCCGAAGAGGTTTTGTTGTTTTAAGGGGAATAAGAAGCGGGGTGGTTTCTGCTCTTGGGCATTGGTCTGAACTGCAGCTCCATGAGTATCACCCGCAAAGCCACGTGGCACGGAGCCTGCTGTGCATGTGCGTATGGCTGGGCCACCTCCACAGGCTGCCCGGAGCCTGGGTCCACCCCTTGAACCTTGAGCAGAGTCATCAGCCATAAATTCGTAGCTTGTTAACGTTAATCGGTTTTCTTCTAGAAATAAATAGAACGCTGGGAAGTAGTGTTTCTAGGACTTTTCCTCTTCCTGCCAGCAGATCAGAGACAAACTAAATTGCCTTCTTTTCTTTTCCCTGTTAGCGTGCAACGTTCTGACTACTTGAATACGTTTGACTTCATGGACAAACTCGGAGAAAACCTGAAGATAAAACTAGCTCAGGCCAAACTTTGAGGTCATTCCTCAGCTTGAGTGGATAAGTGTTTGTGGTAGCTAGGTCCACTGGTTTACATTTTTCTGTGTAACACTCAAAGGTAAAGGCAAAATCAATTTTGTAATTTGTTTAGAAGCCAGAGTTTATCTTTTCTATAAGTTCACAGCATTTTTCTTATATACAGTTGTGCCATCTTCATGAACAAGGCAGGGGACTTTTTTAAATTTTATTTTATTTTCTACTAGTAGCCTAGGAATTACTTGCGTAATCATCCATACTCACTGTCACTTTTTCTCATGTTCGATATAAATGACCAAAATGAAGAGTCCTTGAAAGGGTAAACCGTAGCCAGTGTTGTTCCCTAAAATACGTGTAAGGTAGGAAGCGCTCCCTTCCTCACTCACCGTGCCCAGGTGCTGGGGGGTCCTGGTGCAACAGGGGCCCCGTGGTGAGGTCAAGCTGCCACTGGAACTTGTGCGTGATTTGGAACGCAGAGCGCGGGTGGACCCAGACGTGTGGAAGATGCAGCGGTCGTTTTGTAGAGAGCTCTTGTGGAATGGTTCCAAGATGCTAAATACTTTTGAGGCCGTTGGAGGGTTTGGAACCCAGAATAAATACTCCCCGGGGGTCTGTCCCCCGCATCAGTCACCTCGTCCTGGCCTCGTGTGCTCTGAGCATCATGCTACCCTGAGCAGCACGTCTCATCCAAGTGCAATAATACGAGTGGCACCTTTTTTGGACTTCTGCTGGCCTGTTTTCTCTCCTTGATGGAAATGTGATTTTTCAGAAGTTGATTGTAAACACTATTCTCGTCCTGTTCTCTACCTAAACTATCGGTTTTAATTAAAATCAAGTGTTGATGCCCTGTCTGCTGAGTTATTACTCATCCTGTGTGCTTCAGATGCTGGCACCATGTGAGGTCTTAGCCTTGCGAATTTGACTTTAAAAAAAGTCTCTGCACTTGGGGCCAGCCCTATGGCCGAGTGGTTAAAGTTCCGTGCACCCTGCTTTGGTGGGTTCGTGGGTTCAGATCCTGGGTGCAGACCTACACTATTTGTCAGCCATGCTGTGGCGGTGACCCACATACAAAATAGAGGAAGATTGGCACAGATGTTAGCTCAGGGTTGGTCAGGAGAAAACAAGTCTCTGCCTTCAAGGAGTTTACTGTGAGGAAATGGATAGGTAAACAGACAGTGAGATGTGGATCCTACAGGGAAAGAGAAAGAAGACAAAGATAGAACACGGGAACGTGGAATGTTAGGGAATTGTGGCGATGCACGTGTGAAGGAGTTGAGGTGTTATCGTGTAAGTTAACAGAGCCAACAAGACTTAAGAAGGGAGGGACATGTGGGGACTGGCCCTGTGGCCTAGTGGTTAAGTTCAGCACTCTCCGCTTTGGAGGCCCAGGTTCAGATCCCAGGTGAGGAACTGTGCCACTCATTGGCAGCCGTGCTGTGTGTGGCAGCGACCCACTTACAAAATAGAGGAAGACTGGCACAGATGTTAGCTCAGGGTGAATCTTACTCAGCAACAAAAATGGGGGAGGGGCATGATCATACTTGCATTTTAAAAATAGTGCTCTGGGCAGCTTAAATGAAGAATGGACAGTAGAGGGGGGAGTGGTGGGTGCAGCTGAGGAAGGAAGACCTGTTCCAAGGCTGCTGCCGTCCTCCCAGTGTGAAATGATGAGGCCCTGAGCTGGGGCAGCAGCACTGCGGGCAGAGAGAAGCGGGTGGACCTGAGAGGAGAATGCTGAATGGACGGGATTGGTGGTCCTGGAGATGCAGGGGGTGAGGGAAGGGAACAAGTCACAGGCTTCCCACGTTTCCACCTCCACCCTGGGACGGCTGTCCACATCCCAGCCTCGTCAGTGTATTGTGGGGAAGGGACTTGAGGCATGGGGAGGAGCTTAGATCAGGCTCACAACACAGCGGTGCCATCTGGCCTGGAACCCAGGACTCTAGCTGGGCTGGGCTCTTTCTGCTACTCTTGCACATGCTCAGGTTTGGACAGAAGAAGAATCACATGGACAAAAGGATGGCGTTGGACTGGGTGATCTTCAGTCGTCCCTCCAGCACTCACAATCACCCTGGGTGTTTTCAGACGAGTGTTCGTGGCAGCAAAGCCCTGTTCCAACATCTGTCAGATTCAGCATTTGGCCAAGAACCAGTTAAAGTTCTAAAATAATCAGCAAATGATCAGATCTGACCATTACCTCCAGAGGCTAATGGATTATTGTGTAACAGCATCAGAATTGGAATTGTTGACCTGGAAGATTGACGGCAGCAGGTCCAGAGACACAAGGGCTCCAGACGTCGAAATCCTCTCAATTGCAAGTACCATTTCTTGGTGGAATTTTTTACTAAAAATATTTAAAATTTAATCTTAGCAATTAGAATCACAGCTCCGCTGTATTCTTGCCTGATATATTGAATCCTTCTAAGACATTCCTGAAAAGTGATTTCCCATCCTCCATTTGAATATTTATATAATAAAAATTTCCCCAAATTAAGGGTCTTGTCTCCTTCTGTTAAGAAGATTAGAAACTAAAATTTAAAAAAATAAGGAAAACTTCAAATATGTATATAAATACTGATAAAAATTTTGTACTTTCATCACCTCTCTAATAGAGGTGTTGTTTCATAGTCCCCATTTTTAATATTAGGGATAATGTAGCTTCCAAATGCTAATTTCTCTGGAACAAGAAACTCGAACAACTCTGAATTTGGGTGGTATCTCAGACTCTGAAAGAGGTGAATTTTGCAGACATTGTAGCATTGTTTATAACTTTTGATTTTGACATTATTGCAAATTTACAGAACAATTGTCAGGATAGCATGAAGAAATCCCATAATCCTTTACGAATTTTTTACTTTTGCACCATTTCTCTTTCTTCCTCTCTCCATACACACACACTTTTTTTTTTCCTGAACCATTTCAGAGTAATTTGAAGACATTGTGCCTCTTGAACCCTAAATAATCCAGTGCGTATTTCCTAAGAAGAACAAGGATATTCTCATATATAACCACAATGCGACTATCAAAATCAGAAAATTTAACATTTAACATACAATATGGTCCCTATTCAAATTTCAACCTCTGCTCCAATAATCTTCACAGCTTCCACTCCGGGATCTAATCCTGGATCATACGTTGCATTTAGTTGTCATATCTCGTCTCCTTTTGTCTGAAATAGTTCATAAGCTTTTCTTGTCTTTCTAGACCTTGACATTTTTTAAGAGTACAGGCTAATTATTTTGTAGAAAGTCCCTCAATTGGAGCTTGTCTGATGTCTCCTTGCAATTAGACTCAAGTTATGCATTTTTGGCGGAAACACCATTGAAGTGATGAGTACCCTTCTCAGTGTATGACAGTGAGGAAAGGGGGAGGACGTAGGGTATTGGTTGTCCCAATATTGGTGAAGTTTGCTTTGCTCATTTGGTAAGGTGGTAGCTGCCTGGCTTCTCCACTGTGAAGTTAGTTTTCCCCTTTGTAAACATAAGTAATACGTAGGGAAATGCTATGTAATTATACTGTTCGTCATCAAACTTCACCCATAGTTTTAGCATCCATTGGTGATTTTATAACTCCATCATACCTTCTATACTTATTATATATATTATAAATATATTACATATTTCTACTATAGTGAACGACTTTCCCCTCCCATTTATTTATTCATTCACTCATTTGTGTCAGTACGGACTTGTGGATTCTCATTTTATTCAGTGGGTTATCATTCAACACTATCATTATGTATTTTGATGCTCAAGTTGCCTCAGAGTTTGCCAGTGGGATCTATCAAGCCATGTCCTGCAGCATTAGAAAGTGAGTATTTTGCAAGCAGTTAACCTGGGTAAAGAAAGATACTGTCCTGTATAGGAGGCCACCCAGTCTTAAGACACCTTTACTAAGTGAGGCTTCAGGGGCCTTTAGGAGCAATCTCCCTTTTCTAGCAATAGAATGTGTTGGTCCTTGTCTTCCTTTCAAGATCTGGCCCTCCAAGGGCTCAGCAGAAAGTGTTGTTGGAAGACCACCATTTTCAAGATGGATCTCCAGAGGCTGGAGACTTATTGAACAATTTAATGCTAGCGTTAAAGGACAGATCTGGGCTAGAAGCAAATGAAGGCACGAGAGTGCTAAGGTCACTAGTTCCCGACCGTTTGGAAAGATGGGTACATCTACTTTTAAAATTCTATCAAGATGAAATTGTAGTCTATGGGATACACATTTGGGCAGTAATGGGGCAGGGGCAGAATATGGTTGGGACAGGCACGTGAACGGCTCCAGGGCGGTTGGCAGTGTTCTGTTAGTTGACAGGGGTGATGATTACAAGAGTGCCTTGTAATAATGTATTAAGCTCTATATTCGTTGTGTGTGGTTTCCTGCACCTATTTTATTTTACAATAAAAACGTTAAAAAAATATTTTAGGAACCCTGTTCTGAGTCTCTCAGCAGTTGCACAGACCACACTGTCCTGGAACAAAGCCAAGAACTTTCTCTCCGGTGTTGGCCTTGCCTCCTGCCAGAGTCTTGGTCTACCTTTGATAGAGTGACCCAATTCCAGGCACACTGTCTTTAACCTTTTCAAATACAAGCTAGAAAGTGTCTCTGAGAAGATGCCCTGCCTGTAATTTCTGCTGGATTGTACACTAAGTGTTCTGAGTGGAGACACCTGAGGGTCTCTGGTCCTTCCTTCTCTCACCTGGGTGAATCCGTGACCCTTTCTTGTTAGGAGTATTGGGTGTAAAGCCTTCTTTTGGTTTCTGTGTGAGAATTATCCTCTTCTCGCCTGGCTTGGTTTTGCCTTGTGCATTATTTATATGTTCAGAGACGAAGCTTTGAGACATCTTCTAACTGAAGCAAGTTTCTATTTTCAAGTCACTAATCCAGATTTTTCTCCTGTTTGTTTCCTACTTCAAGAGTTTTTCAGGCATTTCCACAAGATTTGGATACTGTAAATTTCCCAAGTAAATTCCAAAATATTTAAACTCTCTGATAGAAACTGAAAACTTAACTTTGACTCTGAATTTTGATTCTCATATTCTACACTACTCTCACCTCTTTAAAAATTTCCATATTTTCCAGTTGCAGTTACTCGATTTGCTAGAATTACTCAATGACTTTATTTTTCTTTTAATCATGTTTCTGTTGTTATTTTTTGAGTTGCCTGTATGTTGGTGAGTTGTTTACTCCTGCAAATTTATCACCACACCCTTGTACTATTCCATGAAGACCTACAGCCTAGATTTCAGCCAAAGTTTTTAATCTGCTTTTTCCATGTGGATCAAATTCTTTATATAAGCAATTTTCTTTCTTTTATCTTTGAACACAATTCACCCAACAAACAAACTTGAGTATGTCCTCTAATCCTGATACTTTCTTGGAATATCAGTGTCCCATAAAACCCACAACCTCTCGATGAGGTACTTCTCTTACAGGTCAGGCTGCACCAGCTACTCGAATTGTGCTAGTCTAAGAGCCAGACAGCTGAGGTTTTGAGCCATTGGGTTTGTTAAAGTGTTTTGGTAAGATTCTCTTCTATTATAATGGGAGAGACTTTCAGGGTTTATTTGGAGTTAACTTGGATCTCATTTTCCAGAATACATTCTTCAAGTGTCCTAAAGCTATGGCCAAGTAAGCAACACCTTTATTTGCACAACGAGTGCTTTAATCCATGCCCTTTGGCACAGTTGTGACTAACCCATCTGGCTCGATGTCTTCCATTTCCTCGAGCAATTAAAGCTGAGCACAAGAGGAGATTTAAGACACGTCAAAGGATGGAATTTTCCTGCTCACACATTTATTCCTGGGTCCCACTCTCCATTTTGGGAAGTGGTTTGAGTGCATATCTTTCTCAAAGTCTCTAGCAATGGACTCACTAGTGATTTTGTATACAGAAGTAGTATTCAAATATTATCATTTGGATTGTACATAAGGCCTTAACCCACTTGGATTCTCAACTACATTTGGAATGCTTTCAACATGTCCCATAAGAAACGAAGACGTGCATGTGATAGCTTTTCAGAGTCAAAAAGATGTTAGCCTTCCCATTTGAAATAGTTTGCAGATGGTTATTTTAAATATATAACATGTCAGTCACCTTTGAGGTATAGCAAGCCACGATCTTGCCTATAAATAGCATAGTAGGAATCCAGTCAATAGGTTTATCTTCTATGTAGCTAATACCAGGTGTTTTTTTCTGAAACAAACTTCACTGGGTTCAAAGCCACAGATTAAAAATATAAAGACACTGCTATAACTATAATCTGACCTTGCAATAGATGTTACCAGGCCCCATTAAGAAGAATCTGTCAAAAGCCAGTGACAAGGAGAAAACATTGAAAGCAGCAAGAGAGAAGCTACTTATCATGTACAAGGATCTTCAATAAACTACCATCTGGTTTCTCATCAGAAACAGTGGAGTCCAGGAGGCAATGGGATGATATATTCAACGTGCTGAGGAAAAGTAGCCCAGACACACTTGAGAGTAGTTGGATCTGGATGTGTGTTGTCCTGGGATTGGAGTGATTTCCGAGGGTGGTCAGGTCACCTTTGAGCTCCCTTTCTTACGACCAGGATCTATTGAGCCTAAACACACGTCAATGGAAGTGTCCCAGGGAAACATCCAGCATCTTATTGGTATCTCCCAAACAATTTTTCCTAATCTGTATAAAAAGTTTGGATTTCTATCAACCTCTGAAAAGCCTTGTTGACAGCTGTTAACTCTAACTTATGACATACATGTTTATATCTATCATACTTAGTTTATGTCTGTGGTAAACATATTAGGAAGAAATGCAAGTAAGTATTATATAGCCTGAAGCTCTGTGCTATCGATTTTGTTTTATCTCCTATCAACTTGGTTTTTTGGGTTAACATACAATATTCAGTAAATGTGCTATATTGGTAGAAGCTATTTTACATGTCGTTGGAATGACAGTATATTAGATTCCACATTATCTGCTCAGCAGTCAGAGGTTTCACTGATAATCTCCAAAATAAAAAGAAGAAAATGCATTTTACAGATCAGCCTTTTTGAGTTTGGATAAGTCAATCACTTAAGGCACCACTGTCAAAAATAGAAAAGTCCCAAGAAGATTGCTGATTCCGAGCCAAACATACGTTCAGTTATAGACACAATGAATTTGAGATGGGGCAGAACACCCAATTGGAGAATTCCAAGCAGGATTTGAAGATGAAGGATGGAAGTCAGGGCCAGAGATACAGACAGTAGTTGAAGTCTTGAAAATAGATACGCTCTAAGAAAGAATAACAAAATGAGAACAATAAGTGGTCAATGATTGGCCACATTCGGGAAGCAGGAAGAAGGAACAGCCTGAAAGATGGGAGGTCAGTGTCAAAGGAAGTCAGAGGCCAGGTAAGTCACGGAGAAGGGGGCATTCAGGTGGGTGCGAGGGAGAGAGATCAAGGTGAATGAAACAGATAAACTGTCACTGACGACTCGACAATCGTGCTCTAAAAGGCATCCTGGGATTTTTAAACAAACAAGGCTGATGTTCTTTGCCATCTGCAATTAGGAATCACCTTGAGGAGAGGCAGTAAAATCGTCATCAGTGAGGGGACAAAACAAGGGGCTTCACAGAGCAACTGAGTGAAGTTCTAGGAGAAATTCATCCCTACAGAGACCCCAAACCCACGGGTTCATTCAACAAATATTTTTGGAGGGTCCGCTGTGTGCTGGAGCCCTGCTCCCTGAAGCTTCTTATCACACCATGTACATCCCACCAACAGAGAGGGCCTGCAAGATTATACAGCTTCCAGATTGGCATCTGGGGCCCACAAATATAAATTACAGGGACAACTTTTGTAAAACAAATATAAATCCATTTATTATTTCAATAATTAAGTCAATTGCTTATGGAGGATCCCATTTTGTTGTTTATTCAAATATAAAGTGAGTAGGCACTTTTGAAGTTTTAGTCTTAGTCGGCATAACTATGTCATAAACATAGTTTTCTCATTCTGGACTGTGTTAACCTTATGGAAAATAAAGTAGTTAATAACATTCCATGGGGGTAGGGTGGACTAGGAGAGAAACACAAAGAGAAGAATGCACCCCTGCAGAATCCTGAGATGGGGAGAGTGGTTGGGATAGGTAAGTCAATTATCCCACGTAAGCAAGGTGGTGGAAAAGCAGGGCACATACAACAGGCTGGGTTCCAGGCAAAATTCACTACCTTAGCATTTATGCTGATGGTCTGTAGCCTTAGAAAGTAAAGTGTTTTCTGGATACGTGGTTTTCTGTAAATAAGGCTAACATATACTAGGTTCAAGTTGCAAGCTTGCAAGTAGACCACGTTTCAAAAGTTTGGATAATTCAGCTGTTTGGCACTAGAACATAATTTTTTTGCAGAAGCGATGTAGTAAGTATTCAATTTCTAACTAGGCTAAAGGTTGAGGGAACTCACTCATTTGCACATGTGGTTTTTTACACGCATTTTCAGTTAATTCCCACCACATGTTATCACTGCATTTCACACAGGGGAAAACAGGCCCAGACAATAAGAGTGACTTGTGCTGGGTCACCCAACAGGTAGCAGAATTGAGGCCAAAACATCATTTCTCAGTCATCTGGACAAAAGCTTTCTCAAAACATGAACCAAGGGCCACCTAGTGGGACTCACCAGGGGCGGCACAACACCCAATGGGAGAATCAGTTGGAAACTCCCGGTTGGATACCCAAAGGCAGATTCCTGGGCTCCACCTACTGAACCAGACTCTGCAGGCAGCATTCTCGGAATCTCCAGCTTCACAAGCTTCCCAGTGATACTTATGATGCTGAAGTTTGAGAACCATTGAGGGTAGAGAAGTAGTAAATTCACACAAAGTTTTGATTGGCTGATAACAGCCATTTTAAAAAGAGGATGATGACAATGAATTCCAAGTAATCCCAATGGGTACAATTCGAGGTGTGGTATTTACTTCACGCCCCTTGCTGGCAGCGGCAATGTTTGTTTGAAGGAGACTTTCTCTGAGGTCCACTCTCCAACCAGTTGTTTTCAACGTCCCTCCTCTCTTTCTCTTCTGAACCACAGACTCGCACACAGTTAAATCGGGTTTGGTGTCACTGTCATTCCTTTAAGAACCCCCATAGGGGGGTCGGGAAGGGGCAGGGCTGACCATGGCCCTTCGTAAAGCAGGGCCATTTGTGAGGCAAGAGTTCTCCATTCTCCAGCTGCCAGGATATTTTTCCTGGTTTCAGGCAACTCCACGATATTTTCCCCAGAATCTCCTGGACATTTGCACTCAAAGCCACTTTGGATGTGAAAACCTTCACAATAAAGGCCATTAATCACAGATACGTGAGGAACTACACCACCACAGCGCTGTCACAGCTGCAGCAGGGAGACCCGGGGAGCCCTCGTTATATTTCAGTGTCGTTTTACAGTAACTCAGATACACAGAATTCACATTGGCGATGCATTGTCCCATCGTGTGTACGTGTGTGTGTGTGCGCGCGCGTGTGTGTGTCTGTGCAGACCCCCGCTTTCCCCAACATCCCTCTCCACCTCCCCCTGTCCCACACATCAGTGTTCTCTCTCGCTTCTCTCTGTCTGGGGATTAAGTATCACAGACAAGCTTGACTGTGCTGAGTCATAGTGAATCCAGATTCCAAGACAGCCTCCAAAAGCACATACAGACCAGGGGCAAGGACCCGAACCTCAGGGCTAACAACTTGGCATTTTCCAAAGTCTGAAGTTCTAAGCGTTCTTCCAAATGCTGCTTCAGGCTTCTATTGCAGCAGCACAACCCTGTCCGCCAGGCAGCAGCCATCAGCACTTTTGGGTGAAATGGCACTTCCTTGCTTTCTGACCTGGTGCCAGCCCTTGAGGAAATTCAGCCCCCCCTGGGGGTAGTCTGCAGACCCCAAGCTCCTCCTAGTCAATCCTATCTCTTCCTCCTTCCAGAGGTTGTCTTCTGGCCTTACTCACGGCGACGCTGAGAACAACCATGTGGTCAGGAGGCAGGAGTAGAGCAGGAACTGCAGTATAACTTATTTTTAAACAAATGGTGCAATAAAAAGAGAACCTTACAGATACTCTGATTTAGCACACTCCGTGCTCAAATTAGCAAAAGAGAGAAGTAAGGCATTCTATAATGCTGTCTATTACCAAAGGGACTCCCAAGTAGCTCACGTGGTCAAGCAACAGACACTCTCCGTAAGAAAAGGTTCTCTGCCTGCAGGGAGCAGACAGATACCGTTAGCTCTGAAGGCCTTTGTCCCCACAGAAGGAAAGTTATACCTCCGGGGTTGAAGAGGAGGGTTAACTTAAGAGAATGTACAGACAAACCAGAAGACAGAGGTCACCTAAGGGTGTGCTCAAGATAGAAGCCACTCTATGGCCAAGTTCTCGCGGCTCATTCTGTCTCTGGGGAGAAGAGGGGTCAAGGCATTCAGTGTCATTTTGGAATCAACTCAGAGCTAAACGGGCTGTTCTGTTTGGATTCACAGTAGTGACAACAGTAGCTAATGCTTATCCACCTCGTCTAAGCTCTGCCCCGGGGTCTCCCCTGAACCGCTTGTTTCTGCTCACAATAACCTGTGGTGCAGGCACTGCTATTTCTTCATTTCATAAATAGCACAGAGGTGCGCAGGTCACACAGATGGTGTTCTGGTCATCCTCTGTTGCATAATGAATTATCTCAGAACTTGGTGCCTTAACAACAGTTATGTCACTGTCGCCTCTCACGATTCCAGAGGTTGCCTGGGCTCAGCCAGGCAGTGCTCGGCGATTCTAGCTCAGTCTGCCGCGTTGCCATCGGATGGCAGCTGTGGCTGGGGTCACCTTGAATGTTTCCTCACTCATGTGTCTGTTGGTGGGGACCCCAGGTAGGACTGTCATCCAGAACTCCACACACGACCTCTCCACGTGGCCTGGACCTCCCCGGAGCACCACAACTGGGTCCAAGAGGACAGGTAAAAGCTGTGTTGCCTTTTTTTAGAAAAACAAAGCAAATTTTATTGTTTTTATTTTTATTTGAGTTAATTATTGACTAACAGGAAGTTGCAAATATAGTAACAGAGTCCTAAGAACCTTCCTTCAGCGTCCCTCATCGATGAGATCTTCTATAGCTGTAGACCAGAATCATCACCAGGAAACTGACATTTGCACAACACTGTTAACTAGACTATGAACTTATTCCTTTTTATCAGTTTTTACATGCACCCATCTGTGTGTGTGTGTGTGTTCTGTGCAATTTGATTCCGTGTTAGGAAGCATATATTCACCACACAACAGACAAAACTTCCACTAAGGGCCTCTCGTGCTATCCCTGTACAGGAGCACCCACCCCACGCTGTCCTCTGGCGACCACTCCCCTATTCTCCATCTTTACACTTTAATCATTTCAAGAATCTCATATAAATGGAATCATATGTATGTCACCTTCTGAGACTGGCTTTTTTCTCTGTGCCTAATGCTCTTCAGATCCATCCGACTGTGCACGTATCAATAGTTTGGTTTTCTCGTTGCTGAGTAATAGTCCATGTGTGCCTTTTAAGACCAGTCTTGGAAGTCACACAGTTTCACTTCTACAATTCCAGCCCTGTCCAGATTTAAGGGGAGAACTCCCCACACACACACCTTGATGAGGCTAGCGTCCCACCCCTTTATAAGACGGGCATGAAGGAGGAGAACGCTGTGGCCAGCTCTGAAACATAACCCGCCAGAGACGGACCTGGCAAAGGTGGGTCCAGACCACGTAGTTTGACTCTGGAGCCTGTATTTTTAGAGTGATGCCATGTGCATTCTCGCCTCTACCGCGGGAATTAAATCATCACAGCCGACTGAGGAATAGGTCTATAAACACATTTTAAATACACGGCATTAATTTTATTTATTACCAGAGCATTCACACTGCCCCATACGGAGCTTGCAGACTGCAGGGGAGGCCAGCCAAGCAAACAGAGGACACGGCATGATGTCATAAACCTATGACAGGGCACTTAGGGGAAGCATAGCCTAGATGAGAGGCAGGCAAGCGTCTCTCAGGGACACTTCCCAGCAGGTGAGTTTCCTGAGCTGAATTTTGAATTTTAAGTCCTCGGCAAATAGGACTTAGCGAAGGGACTAGGGGGTGAAGAGAGAGTGACGAGCAATGATCCTGGAGGTGGGGGTCAGTCACACAGTGAGGGGATCCAGGCCGCTGCTAGTTCTACACAGATTTTTGTGTAATTTAGAAAAAGGCCTCCCTGCCCTCCAAAGTGCCTTAGAAGTCACTAGTGCTGCTGTAATGAATTACCACAAACTTGGTGGTTTAAAACAACAGAAATTTATTTTCTCACAGTTTGGAGACCAGAAGTCTGAAATCAGATTGATGGCAGGATTGGTTCCTTCTGGAGGGTCCAAGAAAGAACCCATTCTGTGTTTTCCTCCTATTTCTGGTGGTTGCCAGCAATCTTTGGCTTTCCATGTCTTGTAGACACATCACTGCAATCTCTGCCTCCATCTTTCCAGGAAGGAATACTTCACTATGTTTCTCTTCCCCTCTCTGTGTCTTTCTCTTTCTTATATGGACACTTGTCATTGGATTTAGGGCACACCCAGTTAATCAGGATGGTCTCATCTCGAGATTCTTTACTTCATTCCGTCTGCACAGACCCTTTTGTCAAACAAGGTCACATTCATAGGCATCAGAGGTTAGCTTTTTTAAGGATCAACCACAATTCAACCCACTACAACCCTCTTGGCAGATCAAGTGGGCCCTGGAACACCCTAATTGTTTTCCAAGCATGTTTTGAAAACACGGTAGGGCTGGGCTTACCCACACCTCCTACTTCTCAACAAGCCTAAGGAGATAAGTCATCAGAGAAAGCTGTTCTTGCAAGCATCTCCCTTAAAACAACAGAAATAGCAACAAACGATTTAGAAAATTGTCTACCGATCCAACTGGAAGGATCACAAGATCACGCTTCAAAAGTTACCGTTCTTTTCTTGTCTAAGAAGGAGTTTTACTTTAAAAATAAAAGCAGAATCTCACTTTCAAGAACTTAGTATAAGAATTGACAAAAAAAGTCACCCTTGAGGAAGATACTTCAGTGATAGTCGTTTCTTCCTCCAGCTCCTCGACGGTGAGATGGACTCTTTGCAGGAACCCTGGAGGCTCCCCCTCGGAGCACGGTGGAGTCTGAGGGCTCTACCCTCATCCCCGCACACAGCCTGTGCTCAGACTCCTTCTCCAGGGTAAACACCTGTCCCGCACTGGTGTTTGTTGGAGGGGCTGCATTAAATCTCATTGAGTGACCTTTGTTGCAAGCACCATGCTACCCTCTTTACTCACTGTTTGAGTTGATCCACACCCTCCACACACCTGTTATTACACACAATGTGCAAGGTTTACTTTAGAAACCTTTACAGCATTGCTGCTTAATGTCACACAGCTAGCAAATGGCAAATCTTAGATGCAAAATAAGATCTAAGTCAGTAGCCCACCCAAAGGAGTTCCCAATGGCCAAACGGTGATAACGTGAGCAAAAAAAAGAAAAATCAATAACAGTAGTATTGGATTGTAACCCATAGAATAAAATCAGTATCCGTGAGTCCATACTGATATAAATAATCAATTAGTAAATAAATGGGGGAAGCAGGACAGGTCTTCCTTACAGTAGAATTACAGCTGCTAAATGTAGACAGAAAGGGGCAAATAGAGAATTGCCACTAGGTAAACACCATAGTAATAACCGTTGCAGTGGATCCATGGACGGGTGCTCAAATTAGTGGGCAGAAGTTTGACGATAAACAGGATTTGCACAGTCTGAAAGTATCTCCTCCAACATATTTATTAACCACAACCTTACAAGGCTCCCTGAATAGTGACTGTAGTGGGGAGTCCCAAGCAGACCCCACCTTCACCGAGTGAGGGCAGTTAATACTGTCTAGCAGGGCCAGGAGTCTCGGCACACGACGCGCTCAGAAGGACACAACGTCATTTCTGCCAAAATCGTAAGATCCCAAGACTAACTCAAATTGAGGCAGATTCTACAAAATATCTGATCTTCAAAAGAGCAAAGAAAAGACTTGTTTTTTACAAAAAACAAGGAAAAACTGAGAGGTGGTTACAGATTGGAGATGCCTCAGGAGAAATAACTATATGCAACGTGGGGTCCTGAATAGGATCCTGGAAGAGAAAAGTCACTGGTAGAAAAACTGGTGAAATTCAAACGAGGTCTGTAGTTTGGCTGATAGTGTGGTGCCAACGTTAACTTCCTGAGTTTGATCATCGTTCGATAGTCATGTAAGAGGTTAAACTGGGTGAGGGATAAATGAGAACTCCGCACTACTGTTGTGATTTTTTTCTGTGTCTATAATTACTTCAAAAAAAATTTTTAAATGAGTATTTCTGGCTCTGAAGTCTGCATTTTCCACTAACATGCTGCCTTTCAAGTCTCCCCATTTATGTCCAATATGGTGAAGAAGGAAAGTGTGCTCACTGCAGGCAGTTTTGGCACAGCGTTCCTGTTGCTGTGTATCAGCCTATAACAGGATCTCAAGGAAGGTGAAGGGAAGGAGTCGTTTCTAAGTGATGGTGGTAAGGACAGTGGGGGAATCTGACGGCCACTTCTTGCCAGAATACATATTTCCTTCCTGAGCACACAAGTCAGAAGGTAAGAATAAAGCGGTGGTGTCGCCCACGTCCATGTCTCCAGTCTCTAGCTGTAGCAGCTCCACACGAACCTCAAAATCCTGTCAGTCCCTTCCAGTGGTTTTAGGAGTTGCTGGTTGAAGTGTCATGTGTGATCTGCAAAGTGGGTCTCTAGGTCACCCAGCACTGGTCGTCTTTCCTATCACAGCTCCTTGGGAGTTGGGGTAGTGGTACTCTTTGGTTTCCAAGGAGGACCTGGTCTAGGAATTGACCTTCCCCTTCTCATCTGTGTGGCGCAGTGGGCCTCCGTGTTCCTCAGGTGAGACCCTGCTCCCTGGATGCAGCTGATGGGGCCAGTAGCAGACCCAAGTGGATCCATGCGATAACTTCTGGGGAACTCTCAGAACTGGAACAGAGCCAAGAAATGAGAGAAACATCTCTCTGTGTGGCTGGACGAAGTGTGAGAAGTTGGGAGTGTCAGAGGCGGGCATTTTCTGCCTTGGGGGCTGGTGAAGAGAGAAAGCAGGTGCGGAGACACAGAGGGAGAGGAATGGAGCAGACATCCAGAGACAAGCAGAGAGGGGAGATAGAGACGACTCCCGATTCTCCACATGCACACCCCAGCTCTGTCCCTTTGGCCCAGCCGGCTATACCCCGCCATTGGATTCTGTGACAGTTTTTTGCCTCCTTTCAATAAATTCCCTTTTTGTGTAAGATAGTTCAGGTTGAGTTTCTGTTAAATGCAGACAAATGTCCCGTAATACGTCTCTTGCTGCTGTCGTGGTTCTGCCTCAAGGGAAGATGGCAGCTGGTGCCCACAAAGGGCGTGTCATTGCTGCTCTCACAGACGCCCGGCAAGGTGAAGGGGATCAGAATATGCCATCCCACCATATGCCACTATGCTATGAGGATTATTTTGATTTGAAGGCAATTGAGAAAAGTCAGACACAGGAGAAGCTCTCTGCCCTCCCCCTGCCTGCTGAAAATCAGGGCATAAATTCCTCCTGTGACAGTGTCCCCCTCTCCCGGACCAGCAAGAGGAGGATGACTGTTATTACCTGGGACAAGGCGGCACCAAGATGAGTCTGCAGACACAAACTTTACTAAATAACCCTTATCAACCATTAGTTTCCCCCATGTGTTTCCTAGTCACTTTCTTACAATTTATGGCCCTTTGTTAAAACGGTACATAAGCCCCTGAGCCTAATCACTTCTTTGGATTTTCACTTCTTTCCTGTGAAGCCCCCATGCACATAAAAACACTAACATCAATAGAAATTGTTATACCTTTTTTCCTGTTAATCTGTCTTTTGTCAGTTTAATTCACAGGCCGCAGATACATAATCTAAGAGGATAGAGGAAAACTTTTTCCTTCCCTACAAACATCTGCATCAAAGCTACCGACGCCTAACGGCCAAGCTGCTGATGTCTGAAGTTAAGGATGCCTTCCTAGTTTGTGGCCACAGCTGGTGACCTCGCCTCCCATAGTGGCAGAAGCTGTGGTACCATTGCTGCTGCCAACTGGTGCTCCAAAGCCCCAGGTAATCACAGGGGCTAATAAAAACACATGCTTTTTATTTTTATTGGCTCTTCTATTGTAGTCCCTTCTACTGAGGACCGTGGCTTGAGTTTCAGGGTTAGATTTAGGAGAGTGTATCACTTAGTCTCCAACTAAAACTGGCTTTAAAAATAAGAATTGTTTTAAAAATAAGAACTTTAAAACATAGAAACACGTAACTGGACGTTCTCCGCTCTGCCCTCATCTATACAGTATCTTCTTCAGACTGGTGGTAAGTCGACTGCCACAGAGCTGGGTGTCATATCTGTAGACAACGACCGGAGGGAAAAAGTGGTCCATCTTCCTTAGGATTCTTTTGGAAAGTGAAGAAGACTTTCCCTCAGACTAAAGGTTATGTAACTGCAACAATGGGGCATTTCCCAGGATGTCCCCGGTCTCTCGCGAGCCGGTGGATCTCAATGTCATCTGCGTACGGGACCCACAGAGAAATTTAAAGAGTGTGGACGCCTGAGTCCTCCCTCAGAGATTCTTTTTTTTTCTTTTTTTTTTTTTTGTGAGGAAGATCAGCCCTGAGCTAACATCCATGCGAATCCTCATCTTCTTTGCTGAGGAAGACTGGCCCTGAGCTAACATCTATTGCCAATCTTCCTCCTTTTCTTTTCCCCCCTTTTTCTCCCCAAAGCCGCAGTAGATAGTTGTATGTCATAGTTGCACATCCTTCTAGTTGCTCTACGTGAGATGCCGCCTCGCATGGCCCAACAAGCGGTGCGTGCCCGGGATCCGAACCTGGGCGGTCGGTAGCGGAGCGCGCACACTTAACCGCTAAGCCACGGGGCCGGCCCCTATAGATTCTGAGTTAATTGTTCTTCGGACTTGTAAATGCTCCTCAGCGATTCTAAAGCACAGCTGACAGTGAGAACCACTGATGCAGGTAGAATCCTGGTACCTCCGCATCCCGTGTCCTCCAGACTTACCCAGATGTGCTCAGGCATTGTCGGAATCCTGGGGTGAGCACAGTCATAGCCTTGTCACCCTCGAATGTCTGGTCTCTGGTGTTCACATGGAAGATTCCTAAATCTCATCTCTTTCTCCATGCAAGAACATTGTGCTCACATATGCTGGCTGACCATACGCTGTCTATGTTTGCGTGCAGTGTTCCCTCTAGACAACGCAAATGCCAAAACACTACCATCTCATCAGCCCCTTCTGACCGCAATTGTTCATCCAATAAGAGCAAGAATGTTTCTACAAATGAGAGGGCAGAGATTGTATCTGCCGAGATGTGTTCAGAGTTCTCATTACATTCAAGACATTAAAAATTTCCCACATCAGATGATATTTAGTGAGTGTGTGATAAGCACAAAGCATTATAATGCATCTTATTTGTGGAGCACAAAGATAGAAAGCATGATGTTCACATGTTAGGAGGTTACCATCGAAATAAGAACATTCCACGTAAACCCACTAAGAGAACATTTTAAAGAGCGAAGGACGAATAAATACAATTGAATGAGATGCAAACACTATAATGGTGATAACCACCATTTGTGAAAGACCTGTAACGTCCTGGGCCAAACATATACCCATGATATTTTCAACATGTGGAACAACGTGCGAGGTAGATATTCACCAACCGCACTTGACACAAGGAAGGAAATAAAGTGCAGAAGTTAAGGAACTCACTCAAAATCACGTAGTTATCATTCCATTATCAGACCATGTAGCAGTGTTACTTTTCAGTGATTTAAATATAAAGTTTGAGGAAGGTGAAAAATTCACATCAACATTCTGTGGAAATGTAATACCATCTCCACAGTATCCAGTCAATATATTATATGTAGACATCATGAATATTTTAGGAATTGTAAAAAGTTTGGAGACATTAAAACGTCTGGCGAAGATGCAGAGCCTGGGAGTCACACCCGACCAGATGGACTTTCTCCTGCAAATTGCTCCTGTTTCAGTGCCTTGCTTTCCTTTCATGTAAAACACGGATACTGTCCTTACATCTGCCTCAAGGACACGCCATGAAAATGGGAACTTCCTCACTGTGGAATAAAAGTGGTGTTGGCTGTTGCGTTGTTTTGTTTTGATTTTAATGTCTCGAGAACAAGAAGCGTGAGAAGAGGTGGGTTTTCTCCCAAAGCTAAATCAGCCTGAGTGCAGGGCCCCTCATTTTCCTGGGTCTTCCAAGGCTGCAGGTGTCCTCCAGGAGGGGTGTGGGGTGGAGGCAGCACGGCCCCAGCCTGAGGCCACCTCGTGCCTGCTGGTGGTCCTGGTGGTAGTCCTGGTGGTGGTCCTGGCACTGCTGTGTGCAGAGCACACTGTTAGCATTACCTCCACCAATGGTGGATCTTGGCAACAAACAGCCCCTGAGGGACCGCTGAGCACCGGGACCCTCTCTTTGTCTCCAGAGACTGGAGCTGGGAGGGCAGCACCGGAGTGGACGGTACTCGGCCACAGGACTGGACCAGCTGCAGCAGCCTCAGCTGAGGCGGGGGGTTGAGGGGTGGTCAACAAGCCTAGCCAGGTCAAGGCTCAAGTTCTCCAAGGGCTGTCCTTGGGCAAGGAGCACTCTTGAGCAGGAAATTGTGGAAAACGTTACAGAGGAGGCATCGCCAACACGGAGTCAGGAAGCTGAAAAACAACTCTCAGTTCATTCTAGTATTTTATTTATAATCAAAAATAAATTGTAAACAGCCACACTAGGGGAAAGACTGAACTGTCTTTCCAATCTCTCTGTAGAAAATAATATTACAAAATCTTTGTCATATTAAGAGGTAATAAAGGAGTATATAAGAAAAAAAGATTTTAGGGTATGTCAGTCAGTCAATAAGAAAGATAATATTAATACTGATTTTTTTCTACATTTTTATGTTTGTAGTATTTGTTAGCTCTTTGAAATCTGTAACTTGTGGTGATTAATGGTTCTCAATATTCAATTTTGTGTTCTTTTTCTTAAATTGTATGAAATTCAAATTGTATAAACTTTAGGCTCACAAAGCCTGGATCCTTCCAGGTGCAGTATGAACTCAATGTGGACGGAACGGCCAGCTGGTGAGAATCCCAGTCTAGAGTCTTACCGTCCCTCACAGAGCACCTGAGGCAGCAGGCGCCAGTCAGTGGAGAGGTGTGGAATGAAGACGAAGTGGCTTGCTCACAGATGCCCAGGCCAGACAGGCCGGAATGACAAGCTGGGCCCCCGCCCAGGCCATGCTTAGGAGTTCAGATCTTCTTCCAGGAACGACGGGGAGCCATGAGCGAGGAGGGAGTCCACAGATGAGGAGGCGAGCGTGTGTGAGTCACAGAAGCGGCGATGGTTCCTCAGGGTCTCCACAGCTCATGTCTGTGTCCTCAAGTAGAATCACCCTAAGCCTGTGAGGAGTGGAGGGTCACTGGCCTCCTGGGCAACCCCCGCACAGTCAGTCGACTCCAGGGTCTGCAGCCAGGCGCTACAAAACCCTGGAGGAGACAGGTTTCCTGCCTCCTCTCAGCTTTCTGGTTAATCATTCAGATGGGAACCGAAGCCTACTAAGGTAAGGAGATACGTGAACTCCAGGTCAGGATCACGGTCCTGTCCCAGATAAATGACTTTTTTCCCTTCAGGGTAGGGACAGGTTGTTTTAAAAACAAATTATTTTTGTTCAGTCACTGTTGCCTAGCAACCAAAGAAAGCATCTGTCTCCTGATGTCTGTGAGCACCAGCCTGAGTGGAGCGATGCTCCAGCTGCCTTGAGAAGCAGGGAGAACACAAAGGCACCGGACTCGGTCTCAGTCGGTGAGAGATTCTGAAAGGGGAATCGTGAAGAGCTGGCACCTAACAGAACAGTCTGAGAGGCCTGTGTCAGAGACACAGGGGTGCAGAGGGGGCTGTGGGGAGCAGGCAGATGGTCTTCAGGGCACCACATCCTATAGAATATGGGGCTGTGACTGCGAGGGGTTGGTTTCTATGAAACTGCTATCGCCTGAGACAGCTGACATCTTTCCAGTAGCTTCTTTTTGTGTATTTCCAGCCAGAGTCTTGTTTTCGTTAAAGCTCTGTAGACAGAAAGGAAGAGTGACTGGCTGAACTCAGCTCTACACTGCGTGGAGCCTGTGCAGTGGCCCCTCAGCCAGGCCTAGCTCCTCAGTTGTGTGAGTCCCTGAACTCTGCAGCCGGGGGGCCCGGAGCATTCGGTGCTCACAGCAACAGAGAGGCAAAGTTACTTGTCCACGGTGACACGGCTAGCTGGTAGCCTCACAGGGTCTCTGGACCTCCAGCG